>NC_064670.1:81264032-81634865 GCF_943734685.1 Anopheles coluzzii | reverse complement strand
TCCAAGCGTTTCCCTGACATTTCTGCTCGCTTTCTCGATCGCTTTTGGCGGAAAGCGATCGAAAATCCGAGCTACAAAACTGCTCGATTTTGTCGTGCGGGATGTCAGGGAAAACGCTTGGATTCCGATCGAAGAAATATTTCAATCCTAAAATTTCAGTGCTGAAAATTGAAATATTTAGAAAAATTTCACTTATAAATTTGCAATAATTTTGAATGCGAAATATTTCACAGCCACGGGTTGTGAAATATGTTTGCAGTTTGAGATTGCGAAGTTTTCGATCGCTTTGCGCAGCGGGACTTTGGATCCGATCTTGGGCCGGACCCCCACCGCGTGTTTCTACCTACCCCTCGCCTGAAAATTTCGTTCTCTTTGTCTGTCGGGTTTTGTAGAGAGCTCAGATTACACAGGCCGTCGTCGGGTTTTTGCGTCCTTGGGACCCACTGTTTTGTTGGTTTGAGGCTGTGAACGAAATAGTAACAGAGAGCGTTAATCATCCTTGATAATCTGAAGTGTTCTTGCAAAGTGAAATCGAAAGTGTTAATCTTAAATTAGACCATATCGCAAAAATTGCATGTGCTAAAATGGAGCCCCGACAGACAAAGAGAACGAAATTTTCAGGCGAGGGGTAGGTAGAAACACGCGGTGGGGGCCCGGCCCAAGATCGGATCCAAAGTCCGTTGTTTTGGGCTCGAAATTAAAAATGGCGGATGGAGCGCTACCACGGAGAGAATGCGCTCTCTTGCTTGCCTTTGAAATACACGAGGTGCTCTCACTGTAAAGAACGCTCGCTCGCGCTGTTTCATCGTATTTTCCTCATACCCCTTCCTTCCCGTTTCTTTCGGCTTGCGCTGCGCTGAACTGGTACCCCCTCCCACTTGATTCCAGCGAATTGCGCTGCGCTGGACTGACACCCCCTCCCGCTCGTTTCTTTCGTAGCGCGCTGTGCGCTTCCCTTCATTCGGACTTGGTGCACCCGAATCAAAACAAAAACTTGAACACATCAAACTTGGTTTATATTTTATCACTTTTATTGCAAATAAAGGGGCATTTTCACTCATAGCTTCACACAATCTTGCCACAAAATCACACAAATTCTTAATATAAAAAAATCGTCGTATTTCAAAGAGCCGTCAAACTGCGTGGATCCCGTTGTTGATGTTCGATACAGCAAACAAATATTAAAATGAAGCAACGCAAATCACACATTTAGGATAAATGATAAAAAATAAGCGCAGCTTCATTTCAATGTGCACAACACTTCACACTTAGCGAAACTTCGATCGCCCGGGACTTAGGCTAACACGCGCGCAGCCTTTCACGGCGAACGCTTGAGCTGAACTGACGATTTCGTGTGGTGGCAAGGAGGGGAGCGCACAGAGGAACACTCGCTGCACTAGTGCGAGCGAGACACCGATACCCGCATGCCGCTGCGAGAAAACCAAACTGAGCGCGCAGGCTGAAAGTGAACGCACACATTCACACATGTGTAATTGTGTGAGTGCAAAAACTGTGTAGAAACCAAAACACGCTCGCGCCTCCGAGCAATTCCGCGAATTTCCAACCGTCTCCCCATGCTTCTACATGCCCCTCGCCTGAAAGTCGCACACTTTTTCATTCTCATTGCTAGTAGGGGCTAAATACTTATCCTGTAAGTATCTTCACAAGTAAGCACGAGTGTTTAAAATAGACATTTTGTTAGCGCCTAGATGTATGCAGGAAGGTTAATAGCATAAAAGTAACCATAATCTCAGGAACGATTAGAGTAAGTGTTAGTGAGAACGCGTACGTATATAGGAACAGAAAAATGCATGAACGATAAATATTAGAGTCTAAGTTGAACCACCGTGTAGAACACATCGTTTTAATTGAGCTATTGAACACATTTTATTAATAATTTTCTTTTTTGTTTATAGCATTACAACAACCATCCACACTGAAATCCGTTGAAATGGTAAAATCGACCATAACACGTTCTCAACAAAGTGCGAAATTTCTTCCTGTGCGAGTACTGTCAACAGGAGCGACCGGATTACGTGTAATGTTTTCTCACCCAGCGACACCGTTGTTATCCCAAGAAGTTGGATCATCTATACAGACAAGTGCGCGGCTTTCTCCAGTACGGGTTTTGTCAATGGTCAACGATTCCACCTCCGCCAGCACCTTCGTCATCCGGAGGAGCTTGACCATCGATAACAAAAGCTGTGCCGTTTTCGCCCATACGTGTTCTGTCCACAGTGACGATTCCTCCCCCGCCAGCACCTGAAATCGAATACATCACATCGCCTCCACCATTGTTTTCTCCGTCACTTCCAATGCCGTCGAGGCCAGCAGGATCATCACCTAAAAAACCTGCGCAACATACTGCAACAATTACTGTTTCATCTGGTACAACATATGCATCAGAGAATACTGATCTATTTCCTGCAGCAAACACACCGATTCAGAAAACTACTTAAAAAATAGAAAGAGCTTCCTCAATTCGATCCGTAAACCAACCAACCAAAACCAAAAATGTTGCTGGACGATCTAACAAGCAACGTGCCAAACGGTCACTAAGTGAAATCGAAGATGTTACAAAGACATCATTATATTGCTCGTCACTTCCATTATTTGCATTAAAAGATCTCGGTTCACCACCAATGACTAATGTCCATTCTTTTATGAGCAACAATATCAAACCAGTTGCTGTTCAAAGAACAAATGCTGCTCCTACATACTAGTGATGGGTAAATTCAACAAAAATCCGGAATCGCTTCCGGATGACTCCGCCAAAATTGGAAGCGATTCCGGAAGGTAGGTGCGAAACTCCGACCTCGGAGCCGTCCGGAGCCGTTCGGAGCCGTCCGGAGCCGCTAGTCGGCAGCCGGAGCCGGTCGGAGCCGTCGGAGCCGTCGGAGCCGTCGGAGCCGTCCGGAGCCGTCGGAGCCGTCCGGAGCCGTCGGAGCCGTCCGGAGCCGTCGGAGTAGTTGTAATAGTTGTAATAGTCGGAAGCATTCTGAAGCGCATTAATTTCCCGATATTAGTGATAATTTTATTGTAAAAAACATCTAACGAGTAAAAAAAAAAGTCTTCTTCATTTATTGATATGAAGTTTTTTTGTGTGTTTTTTTTTCAAAAATAAAGCCAAAAATAATTGTTTGCTCCGTATACATACATAGGAAAAAAAAATGAATCAAATTAGGAGGTCAAGGAGCAATAGAACTATGACGGGAGGTGGGTTTGATAAAATACGAACGAGGCAGATGAGTGTAATTATGGCAGTTTTGCACGGTTGTTTACATTGACTAACGTGTATGGTTTAGGCCGCACTTGTTTTTTACCGAATAACATGATGGCACATGGACAAGACAAAGAATATAACTATCAATCATCCGTCCATCTTTTATGAAAATAAAGATCAATAATAGTTTGATTCATAGTTTTTCCCTATATATACGGAGCAAGCAATTGTTTTTGACTTTATTGTTTAAAAAAAATACAAAAAAAACTTCAGAGCAATAAATGAAGAAGACTATTTTTTTACTCGTAAGTTGTTTTTTTTAAATGAAATCATCGCTGAAATCGGGAAATTAATGCGCTTCAGAAGACTTCCGACTATTACAACGACTCCGACGGCTCGAACTGGCTCTGTCGGCTTCGACGGCCCCGACGGTCCCAACGTTTCCAACCGGTTCCGTTGGCTCCAACGACTACGACGACTCCGTTGGCTCCAACGACTACGACGGTTCCGACCGGCTCCGGACGGCTCCGTCGGCTCCGTCGGCTCCAACTGCTACGACGGCTCCGACCGGCTCCAGCTGCCGACTAGCGGCTCCGACGGCTCCAACGGCTCCGACGGCTCCGGACGGCTCCGACGGCTCCAACGATTCCGGACAGCTCCAACGACTCCAACGGCTCTAACGGCCCCGACGGCTCCGGACGGCTCCGACGGCTCCGACGGCTCCAGCTGCCGACTAGCGGCTCCGGACGGCTCCAACGGCTCCGACGGCTCCGGACGGCTCCGACGGCTCCAACGATTCCGGACAGCTCCAACGACTCCAACGGCTCTAACGGCCCCGACGGCTCCGGACGGCTCCGACGGCTCCGACGGCTCCAGCTGCCGACTAGCGGCTCCGGACGGCTCCGGACGGCTCCGACGGCTCCGACGGCTCCGGACGGCTCCGACGGCTCCGGACGGCTCCGACGGCTCCGGACGGCTCCGACGGCTCCGGGCGGAATCGACGGTTTTAATTTTTCGGAATCGGAGCCGGAGTAGCAATGCTCGGAAGCGATTCCGAGCCGTGGGTGCGATTCCGGCTACCCATCACTACTACATACGTCCATAGCATGGATTGGTGTTACGTGAAGTGCGTGCCTTGCGACAAAGGTTTGAACAAGCAGTTCAATCGGAGTGCATCCGACCACCTATACAGACAAATTCAGTTCCGAGAAATTTTCGATTCAATCCGCTCAATAGCAGAAAAAAAAATGGAAGAATTTGACGTTCGTCTAGGGCAGCGGTCGGCAAACTTTTGAGGCAAAGGGCCAAATTTAGTAAATGATTTAAAGCCGCGGGCCAGGAGAATGTGGTTTTTATATGATTGTGCATTAAATATTACATTATAAAATTTTAGAAACAAAATAATTGGTTAATAATGTTAAACAATGCAATTGGTATTATTGCTATTTTCCTATAATTATGTTGTCTCCAATCATGGTTCAAAATTGATAGTACCTACTTAAAAACTTTACTTTACTTTACTTTACCTACTTTAATCATTTGAGGATCGCTAAAAGTAGGACAATAGTGTGATAAGTCAAAAAATAACAAAGCAAGAGCAATATCGCTTCTTGATGACCTCATCGTCCCACGCGGCAAAAAAAAATATCAAGGCTATTCTGGGGATGATACAAAAGTGTTATTGGCTAAAAATTATCGAGGCAAACGTGCAAACGATTTAGTAAATAAAAAAATGTTTTATGGACAAGTAATGCCATGTCAGATACATTGATTAATGATTCCTTATGAGAAACTTTAGCACTTTGACCAGCGTTGTACTCTTATCAGCAACAGCGTGGAATCGTCGTTCTCGTTAAAACAACAAATGTTTTTTTTTAATGTTCTTATTTTTTTTCAAATACAAAAAAATGCAAAATATCCCTAAAACAGATAAAAAAGAAAACAACTGATTTGTGTCAAATTAAAAACAACGAATAGCAGAACAAATAGTCTTCTTCTTCTTTGCCTCAACAACCGATGTCGGTCAAGGCCTGCCTGTACCCATTTGTTGGCTTGGCTTAGTCAGTCCTACGTATGGCGGCGCGGTCTATTTGGGGATTGAACCCATGACGGGCATGTTGTTAAGAACAAATAGTATAGCGGGAAAAATGTATGCAGCTATTTCACTATATCTAAAACTTTGTTTTCCATATATTGCGTCGGTTACAATTTCATGCAAAACTTTAAATAAATTTATTGCAACCAGACTTTAGTGTATCTTCTCATTATAAAATTTTATGCGACCTTCATTTCTATAGTCTTATTGTGGTGTTAAAATAATGTTAATATTACATAACGGTTGCAATACTAAATGGACAACAATCGTGGACTTTTCATGGGTTTATCTTAACCCGCACTAACAAAACGTTAAATGCAATTTGAAAAGTAGTATCCCATTAGTTCGCAGACAAAATTTGACACCTCTGTCAGTCGAACTCTAACCATGATGGTCAAAATAGTGAATCAAAAGCGTGCGCGATCAAAGATTGGGTCCAAAATGGACTCCGTTTGTTTGTTTGTTGTTGTTAAATGTTATCTTTATTTCTTTTCTTTTTCACGGTTTGAATGAGTACAGTTTTCGCGAGATACAACATTTTTGTTTTTCAGCGCTGTCTTCTATTTGCTCTATAGGCAGTAAACTCCGTTTGGAAGTTTGTGGACGTCGTATATACCCGTTTCGGCATTCTTGTCGCCATTATCTTGGCACTATTAGGCAACAATCAAAATATCGAAAGAAAGCCCAGGTTCATTTTTGAGGTTCCAAAAGAAACTGAAATGAAGACAGAGGGACAAGTGTCTACTTTACTGTGTTAGCTGGACCGGGAGATCGATGCAACCCACCAAACAGTAAAATAATACCTGGGAAACATGAATAAACAGATCAGGAATTAGAAATCGCATCCAGTGGCTTCGCAGTGGCAAACAATTACGCGTAAACTCAATGCAATCATTGCAGCAACAGGTCATTGCAATTATTGCAGCATGTGAATTTCGATAAAATTTCGATATGACACCCTAGTCCGCAAACAGGTCCAACATCCGTCACTTGTGTCCCATCGATTTTTTTCTGCACCAACGTGATGCAAAAACTCTACTCCAACAATTTTGTAGCGAAAACTTAGCAGGAATTGATGAAAATCCAAGGTAGAACTTAAATCATGCATGTCTTCGTACACCGTCACCACGGTGAAAATTCTTGATAACTGAAGAAAGGCGATTTGCAAAGACGTGAACTTATTTGTGCAAGTAAGCTTAAATAATTCCCTTTCAACAGCTGTAAATGTAAAGAAATTATCATTCCTAGTTTTTTTGTGCAGGCTGCCGAAAATGGCAATTTCCTCAAGCAAAAGTCATAGGGATATTGACCTCGAGTTTGAACATACTGAACGGTCTGTCATTCCATAGTACTTTAATTAAAGTTGAAAAAGTACGGTATAATATGGTATACTAAAAGATCTTCAGTAATTTGTGTACGAATCGATTCTTCCCATCTTTCAAAATCAGTCAAATCCTTTCGCTGGCCGGATTTAATGTTGCGGCGGGCCGCATTTGGCTCGCGGGCTGGACTTTGCCGACCACTGGTCTAGGGGACGATCAAACATACCCGCACGACAAAATCGAGCAGTTTTGTAGCTCGGATTTTCGATCGCTTTCCGCCAAAAGCGATCGAAAAATTGAGCAGAAACGTCCGAAGAACCGATCGAAGCTCTTGATCGATTGAAGCGTTTACGATCGTCCGAGAGAGCGCGCCGTATGTGTTTATCTCTTCCCGCACGACAAAATCGAGCAGTTTTGTAGCTCGGATTTTCGATCGCTTTCTGCCAAAAGCGATCGAAAAAGCGAGCAGAAATGTCAGGGAAAACGCTTGGATTCCGATCGAAGAAATATTTCAATCCTAAAATTCAGCGCTGAAAATTTCGAAATATTTCATTTATAAATTTGCAACAATTTTGAATGCGAAATATTTCACAGCCATGGGCCATGGGCTGTGAAATATGTTTGCAGTTTGAGAAGTTTTCGATCGCTTTGCGCAGCGGGTTTGCAACACTTTTGAATGCGAAATATTTCACAGCCCGTGGCTGTGAAATATGTTGCAGTTTGAGTTGGGGAAGTTTTCGATCGCTTTGCGCAGCGGGTTTCTGACAAAAAAGCTCCGGGACGCGACCGTATTGGCGCAAAATTGATAGTGGCCGAAAAATTGTTCACACCCACGTTCGATTTCTCGTCTCCTTCCCCTATACCCCATCCTTTCACTTCGCTTCATCATTATTGGTTCTTGCTCTCTAGTTACATTGAGCGAGAGTTTGAGAAGTTTTCGATAGCTTCGCGCAGCGGGTTTGTATGTCAACGGAAAGAGGGGAAATTAAGTCAACGTACAAACCCAAAAATGTAAACATCGCTAACGAAACACAGCAATTTGTAAAAAGTACCCCAAGAAATACATTCAGAATTCAGTTAACAGCACAGATTTTGGAGCTTGAATTTATTTCTACATTTTTATATCACCTTGCTAGCAAATCTTACATGGAGTCCTTGGCGGGTAGCTCTTGCTTGACACTTGCTAGCGCTCTCCGGTGAATATGGTAACTGTGCTGATTTTTGCTCCCATAGAAAACTCGAGTCGCGAGTTTTAATTATCTAGTGTTGGGCGCAATCCTACAGATTTACAAATATTCTAAAGTGACCTATGCAGATCGACATCTTTACGTGTGACTTATGTTAGTATAATGTCTTTAGTGTGATATAGTTCAATTAGTATAGCTTGTTTCTCTGCTTTAGCATTTATGTGAAGTTAGATTTGATATGGGAAGTAAACACGGACACCGGAAAGTAAAGTTCTACACGATTTATTCGCACATCTCGTTTAGTAGTTCACATTTCACAGTTCCCTTATCGGTCCCAAACTAACTCCCCGTTCACAAAGCGCGCACTGCTTTTATAGCTTCTGCCTATCTTCCCTCTCGCTCCGCGTTACCCGCCGTAACCGCGTTCTCCTTCCTAGCTCATTATCGCACGTTCTCTTTATTCTTTCCTTCTCGCGCACATTCCGTCGCTCGCGCACGCTTCCTTACTCTTCCCCATTTCACATTTATATATAAATTATCCCGGTTTAAAAACAGGTTTACAAGCAACTTGGGTGATACGTTTTGAGGTCACACTATATCAATCTGTTTAGAAAGTTTGGTGAAGTAATCGGAACCGCCTGGAGCCGCTGGAATCTTAACAGATTGGGACTACCGCAGTTTTTTTAGCACATGTAGACGTAGACATGCACTCTTTTAATAAAATATCACAGTTTTTCCAATAAAAGTATCAAGAATGATGCCTTTCAACATGATAAGTTAATATAACCAATATTAATAAAAAGAACTAAGTAACAGAAAACAAAACTAAAATCAAATTCTGGTGTACAAAAAATAATAATTGAGCCACAGTGCGCAATGTATACAACGACCAATTCATTATTCTTCTAATTTTTTTAGCCGCTTGTCTTTCCATTGGTGTCTTTCTTTTTTGTTCCTTCGAACTTCCCCTTTTTTATTATTGCAGAATCTCATTCTAATTTGTATATTTATTAAATGATCGACGGACCTCATAAGCCCTCTCGATATATGTAAGGGTACAATAGGAATATAACAAAAATAGTCACACGCGTTACAATAACACAATAATAACAACAATAACAATTACAAGGACGCTAAAGATTCTGGCGAGAGGCGCGAAGTAAATTAATGCGACTCAACACATTTGCCATCGTCATGCCGGGCTCATACGCATCAGATTCCGCATTCAGAGCAAGACATATACGCAAAAACGGGTCTCGGGAGGCGAAGGCGGTCCTTGTCTCTGGGATGGCCAGCATCGCCCGAGGGCGGAGAGTTCTTGCAGGCACGTACAGCTGTATCGACGAGAGCAAAACCGGACAGTCGATGCTACCATTGAGAAGCCCAACGATAAAAGCCAGCCTAGCATTTCGTATTCGGTCGTCGAGTTGGGGTAACCCGAGCAACAAACACCTTGTTGTGTAGTCGTTGTTGCTGCCCCACGAACGGAGCGCGAAACGGGTAGCCCTACGCTGGATGGACTCCAAGCGCGCAACCCCCCGAGCAGAGGAGGGCCACCACACAACGCTGCCATACTCCAGCACTGATCGAATAAGAGCACAATAAAGAGTTTTGGTGCAGATTGGGTCAGAGAGCTCGCGAGTCATGTTAACGACTAAGCCTAACAATTGACTGCATCTTGTCACAACGTGATCAAGGTGTTGCTCAAACGTGAGTCTCGCGTCGACGAAAACACCCAAGTCCTTGACACAATCGACTCTCTGCAAAGTTTGCCCGTTTAGCGTGTAGTCGAAATGCACTGGAGAGCGCGAACGGCTGATGGTGATGGTTACACACTTATCAACACAAATGGTTAAGGAGTTTCGCGTGCACCAGTTATCGAATTCTTCTAGTGAAGCCTGGAGTATGCGATGGTCGTCTGGTCCCTGGATTTGCCGAAAGATTTTGGTGTCGTCCGCATAGAGCAGGTGATTATCCGCAGGAAGGATCGTGGAGACATCATTTATATAAAGGACAAATAGTAAAGGTCCCAGATTGCTGCCTTGAGGGACGCCAGAAGATGCACGGAGGGATCTAGATAAATGGGGCCCCATCCTAACGGAATAAGTGCGGCCCATTAGGTATGATCGCAGCCAAGCAACTAGGGGATCTGGGAGGCCGAGTCTGTCGAGTTTTGCTAGTAATATGACGTGAGATATCCTATCGAAGGCGGCTTTTAAATCGGTGTAAATGACATCTACTTGAAGGCGAGCATCAATGGATTTATGGCAGCTACTGACGAATTGCATAAGGTTTGTGGTTGTTGATCTGTTAGGGACAAATCCGTGCTGATTCGGGCTGATGTAATTGCGGGCAGAGGCCAGTAACGGTTCATAAACAAGCAGCTCAAGCACTTTTGCGATGGCCCCTAGCGATGTAATGCCCCGATAGTTAGAAGCCTCATTCTTGCAATGATTTTCTATTGAGAATTTATATTGGAAAATCAGGGAAATGTGTGTGAAGGAGGTCTGTAAATGTATGAACAATTCGTTTAGTTTAAGTCCATCAATAAGTTTTCCATCCTTGTGAGTCTTTTGAAAAATTTCCTTATTTACCTTATATTTACCTTATGCGTGGATAAAAAGTTGATATCGCGCTTTGCCTTCATTTCGACAAACAGCATTTTTTACGAATCAATCTGTATTAATATGTTTTTTTAAATATTTGCATATTTGTTTTGCCAACAACTACCATTGTTTAAATTAAATTAAACATGTCATCTAAAGCTTTTAACTTGTCTTCACTTGCAGTGTACGATGTTTTGTAATGCAATTTGGCTTTGGGATGGAATGAGTTAGATACATAAACCATAGATCTACCATTTGTATATGGCAGCTAATTATTTTTCTTTAGGCATATATCGTCTTAATGACACAGCTGTAGTTCGTGACAACAGTCCTGCTGCTCTGCGTACAGTTTAACGTTCTTAACTTAAAAAGAGGAGTTACCTTCGCTCCGAATCTGTCTTCCACTAGATAGCGCAAAGGTTGTGCAGTGATAATTGTCCTGTTAAAGAAAAACCAATGGTCAATAAACCAATTTCGAAATAATCTAAGTAAATGGGGCGCGTCAGGGGTTACATAATTTTGTTTTTTTTTTTTTGTTTTTTGTTTTGTAATTGGGTGCTCGAAGTATGGTTTGGTATAATCATGAGCATCCAGCTCTTTCCAATAACTAATATTGTTGATGCTGTTACCGCTCACGATTCAAATTCCAGCAACGTTAATTTTCTTCTCACCCAATTGAACTTTCATATTCATGAGAAATTCTCTCGTCATTTTTTTATCAAAGCTATTAAAGATTTGTTGCTTCCAATTCTTGAATAAGCCTTTGGCCATACTTACTTACTTACTTTTCCGGCGCTACAACCGCTTTGCGGTCTTGACCTGCCTCAAGAGTGCCCGAAACCGCTCACGATCTCGCGCCGTCGTCTGCCAGTCCGTTATCCCGGCCTCAATGGCGGATGCCTTCAAGCCATCTTACCACCTCAGTTTGGGTCTACCACACCTCCTCTGTCCTTGTGGACGGCCTAAAAATACCTTACGGGCTGGGTCGTCCGTTTCCATGCGTACAACATGGCCAGCCCACCGGAGCCTGGTGAGCTTGATACGCTGTACGACAGTGAGGTTACAGTACATCTCGTATAGCTCGTCATTATACCTATACTAAACTATTTTTTTCGCAATGCCAGCTAGTGTCACTAAGCATAGAAGAAACACGAAAGGCTATCCGTCGGCTTAAAAATAACAAGGCACCCGGAACCGACGGAATTGCAGCTGAACTGGTCAAGGATGGAGGTACAAGACTTGAAAACGAGATTCTTCAAATTGTTACTGAAGTGAGGGATAACGATTTGATAGCTGTGATTTTTGTGTAGGTTCCTACAGCCTACTCCCTCTCGTGGACTGTATTAATTGAGGGAGCAGTACTCCTGAGCCAAAGCCTTGAAAAAGGTTGGCACCCCGATGCAAACTTCCGCCAAGCTAACTACGGAATTTGCCAAGAAGGTCTTGCCACTTTTACAGGGTTTTCGAGGATTATATAGACATGTTCAGCGAGTTGTAGATTCGTTCAGGCATATAATAGACTCTTTCAGCGAGATATAGAATTGTTCGGATGTAGGTGTAGACATGTTCGGTTATACTGTAGAGCTGTCACTTTCGTACCCCTTGGACTGCAAGTTGGATCATTCTCATCAGAAGGTAAACAAACGGTTTTCGAAAAAATATGCTTTTTTCAACTAATTTATGCATTAAACAGCTTGGAGAATGATTATTAGCTACTTTTAGGACTTTTAAGAATGAAAAATTGAACCCTGCGGCACAGTGTGTAAACAAAACAAATGACAGCTCTACAGAATCGCTGAACATGTCTACACCTACATCCGAACAATTCTATATCTCGCTGAAAGAGTCTATTATATGCCTGAACGAATCTACAACTCGCTGAACATGTCTATATAATGCTCGAAAACCCTGTAATGAGAATCGAACTTCCCTATAACAGCACTATTCACCAAAAAGTTGAAAACAGAACTTAGTTAATTAGACTGGTATTCTAACTCGATTTATTTGTAATTTCTGGGGTGTTCTTATCAGGAGCCTACGTGCTCCGTTAGCGATACATACATTTTGTTCTTTAATTCTCGTAGCGTTGACACTATTCCAACTGGATTCTAGTTAAAATGGGATTTTCGTCTAAAAGGAAAATACATGTAATGCGTGTTGCCTATGCATGGGCGTTATTAATTAATTGCCTAACTTAAGAGTGTGTTCTGCCTATCGCAAAATCCAACACCTTGTGATTGGAATCTCGGCGTCATCTACCCCATATACAAGAAGGGAAACAAGTTGGACTGCAACAACTACAGGGGTATTACGGTGTTGAATACCGCCTATAAAATATTTTCCCTGATCCTTCAGGATCGTCTTTTCCCACACGTCGAAGAGATAGTCGGTAACAACTATCAAAGAGGATTCCGAAACGGAAAATCAACCACTGATCAGATCTTCACCATGCGGCAGATCTTGGAGAAGATGGCTGAATACAGACACAACACATACCATCTGTTAATTGACTTCAAAGCCGTATATGATAGCATAGCCAGGGTAAAACTGTACGACGCTATAAGCTCATTTAGAATCCCGGCCAAACTGATAAGGCTAGTTAGAATGATTATGACCAACGTCACATGCCTGATGAGGGAGGATGGAAAACTCTCAGAACCTTTTGCTACCACCAAAGGCATGCACCAGGGGGACGGGCTTGCCTGTTTCCTATTCAACTTCGAGCTAGAGAGTGCCATATGGAACTGGAGAGTCGAGACTTCAGGAGCCATCTTCTATAAGCCAATTCAGATCCTGGCTACGATGATCATTAAAACATCATTGGTCTACGGCTCTCCTATGTAGCAGAAGCCGACCTACGTAAGTACCAAACTAACGTAGGCGTGACGTACAGATAGGTGAACGTACTTTTGAATTTGTCCCAGATATTCTGATTGGAATTCGATTGGAGCCATTGTATTAGATTGGCCATGTAATATTCTTTCAAGGATTCTAATTCTTCTAATCCATCCATCTAACGTCCATCGCTAAACATAAACAATGTTATCTTTAAATGTCAAAATTTTCCCATGGCTATCTGTCAATTTACTTTAAACGCTTCGACCTGTTCTCTTTCAAAGATTTTGGTGCTAAACCATGAAAACACATTAATAAATACAGAAATGCATACTAGACACACCTCAATTTACACATGTTTCCATCTACGTTCGAATCTCGCGCCGTTAGCATTGAATCGCTAATCGCCTGCATCGAATCGCATGCCACTACCATCGAATGCGTGCAGTCATGGTTGAATCGCGTTCCACTTCGGTCGAATCGTGTGCCACTACGATCGAATCGTGTGCCGCTACCATTGGATTTATGAAAGGTAGAGCATAGTAAACTGTTTGTTTACATTTGCAAACTGCTTGCTTCTTCGCCGATGGCAATTCGTTTGTAAAATACTAATGGTAATTATTCACTGGCTAAACGTAAAATCCATCCCGCTGCGCAAAGCGATCGAAAACTTCGCAATCTCAAACTGCAAACATATTTCACAACCCGTGGCTGTGAAATATTTCGCATTCAAAATTGTTGCAAATTTATAAGTGAAATTTTTCTAAATATTTCAATTTTCAGCACTGAAATTTTAGGATTGAAATATTTCTTCGATCGGAATCCAAGCGTTTTCCCTGACATTTCTGCTCGCTTTCTCGATCGCTTTTGGCGGAAAGCGATCGAAAATCCGAGCTACAAAACTGCTCGATTTTGTCGTGCGGGATGTTATCAGCGAATATTCATGGTTCGGTGACAGGATCTATTACATCTGTTTCCATCTACGTTCGAATCTCGTGCCATTTGCATCGAATCGCAAACCGCCTGCTTCGAATCGCATACCACTACGATCGAATGCGTGCAACGACCCGCTGCGCAAAGCGATCGAAAACTTCTCAAACTCAAACTTCCAAAATATTTCACAGTCCATGACTGTGAAATATTTCGCATTCAAAATTGTTGCAAATTTATAAATGAAATATTTCGAAAGTTTCAGCGCTGAAAATTTTGGATTGAAATATTTCTTCGATCGGAATCCAAGCGTTTTCCCTGACATTTCTGCTCGCTTTTTCGATCGCTTTTGGCGGAAAGCGATCGAAAATCCGAGCTTCAAAACTGTAGAGGATCGGAAGAAAGACAAGACAGAACATTTTTCAGGACACAGGACTAAACCGATAGAAGCACACCATGTAGAGAATTTACAAAGCCAGGATTGAAGGACTAGACAATCAGCTGTAGAAGAAACAGGAAGAAAATTTTTAACGTCATCCGCATATAGCAAGAAGCCGTTAGGAGGAAGGATCGAAGTACAGTCATTGAGGAAGAGAATGAACAGTAAGGGACTAAGGACACTACCTTGAGGGATACCCGAAGAACTAAGAAAACATTCAGAGAAAGAGCCACAGATTTTAACTGCATATGAACGATTCTCAAGATAGGAGTTGAACCACGGTAATATAGAGCCACCGAAACCTAGTTTTCGAAGCTTAGCAACAAGTAATGATAGAGGTATACTGTCAAATGCCGCTTTGAAATCGGTATAGATAGTGTCTACTTGCTTACTTTTAGATAGATAGTGATATAGAGAAGACAAAAAACACATTAGGTTGGTGGACACTGAGCGATTGGGCATAAAGCCGTGTTGTTCCGTAGAAATATAATTTTTTACACAAGGTATTACAGATAAATGGACAATTGACTCGAGGATTTTAGAACACGCACTAATAATAGAAATGCCTCTGTAGTTTGATGCTAGTGTGCGGTCACCTTTCTTATAAATGGGAACAAGCCAAGCTAGTTTCCATTGACTAGGAAAAATCCCTACACTAAGCGAGCGAGAAAAAAGACGAGTGAGAATAGGAGTGCGGGTATTGCCACATTTTTTCAAAACACAGGCAGGGATGCCATCGGGGCCTGGTGAAAACGAAGTTTTAAGTTTGGATAAAGCGGATTTTACTTGGCTTTCACTTACAACGACTGAATTACATGATATCACATCAGAGGGCGTGTAAGACAAGCCTACGTCCAAAGGAACCTTAAAAGTACTAGGATCGACAAATACACTAGAGAAATGTTTGGCAAACAGGTTACATATATCAGGATTGGACGTAGCAGAGGACAGATCAAGAGACAGGGTGGATGGAAGGCTAGCAGAGCCTCGCCGAGAGTTCGCAAAACGAAAGAATGACCCAGGATCAATAGTGAAGCGCATTTGAAGACGCCGAACGTAGCGACGATACAGATGGCGATTAAGAAGACGATAAGCCTTAGCCGCATATTTATATACACAAAGATTGTGTAAAGTATTATTTAAACGGTAGGCGCGATGAGCGCGGTTTTTGTCCGATTTTAATAGACGTAAAGCTCTGTTCGACCACTTAGGATTAGGAGCGGGTTTAAGGAGAGGACAGCAGGAAGGGAAGGCGGAAGTGATTACATTAGTAAACGCTGCTACAGCTTGATTAATGTCACAGTCAGCATCGATAAAGGACCAATCGGTATCGGCTAATATACGATGAAGCTTTTGGTAGTCCAATTTCCTAAAATTGAACATACGAGCCGTAGGTATTCGTTGGGAGAATGCAGGGCGAGAGTGCGTAAGGAGCACGCTTGTCTCCAGAGCAGGATGATGATTGTCTAGCGCGACGAGTGGTACAGGTGAAGCTATGACGGGGGAGCAGCACTCCAAGAAGGCAGCATTGGCAAATAGAAGATCTAATTGTCTTCCGCGTATATTTTTTATGCCGGATAATTGCAGCAAACCGTTTACCGACATTCCATCAAGCAGAGAAACATTTTCACGAGATACACCAGTAGGAATGAACTGATTAACGCACGATGCCGACGGTTGCCAGGAGAGTGATGGTGAATTAAAATCACCAAGTAACACCATAAGATCATTTGGTTTAAGTTTGCCAGCAACGAAACTAACACTCTCATGTAAATTGTCAAGGACTACTTCGGAAGAACGCAAATCGGGTGGGATGTAAACGGCGCCGATATAGATTGCAAGGTTTTGAAGCTTAACAATTGTCCAAACAGACTCCAGCGAGTCGAACGGCAGTGATAAAGTTGACGTGTTCAGCACGGAAGAGCAGGCAATGAGTACACCACCACCACGGCAACGGTTACTGTTGAGAGAATTTCGGTCGCAGCGATAGATGACATACGCATCCTCCGAGATAAGAGAGGACGGAATTGAGCCATCGAGCCATGTTTCAGTTAACACCAACACATCCATATCAAGCTCAGATAGACAGAGAGGCGTAACTTGTCTAGTTTTGTGCGCAATCCTCATACTTTTTGATAGTAGATGTTTAGTTGATCGATCGAAGGGATGAGAGAGCGAGATGCGCCTGGAGTGCTCTCGCTGCAAGTTATTAACGGCGAAAGAGAGTCGGACGGATTATGTGTATTAGATGCAGGGTTAGCTTCCATCAATTCGGGTAAAGTCGGTAGTTCATGAGAATCTTCAGCCGGATCAGCCGGTTTACGCTTGCTGAAAGTACTGCGTATAAGGCATACTCATAGGGCCATGATCGGGCGAAATAGTGAAATCAGCGTTTCGCAGTTGTGTCGTGTGGTTGATAGAAGGTGGCGATGAATGATGATCCGATTCACGGGTAACAGGCGCAGAAGGTGCATGGGATGCTGCAGTAGTGGGTCGCCAAACATTGACGGAGCGGGGATTAAGGTCGATGAACTTCTTAAAAGAGATCCCGCGAGGCCAGGTTGAAGCAGCCAAAGCAATAGCCCGGTGCGAATCCGGTACACCAATTTTAAAAGATACGTAGGAGAGCGTAGAAAGATCCCGGTCGCGTCGTACAAGGCTGTATACCAAGATGTCGTCTGTCCCTATGTTGGAACAGGCCATTTCACGGATCGCTTCAATCGGAGTATCAGGAGCAATACGGGAGATAAAGACCCAAGTACGGGGTGGGCGTTCAGGAACGGTCGTAATATTGTTGCAGGACAACCCTGTACCCGATGACAGCATAGCGCGTGTAACGGTATTGGTAGGCGACGGGTCGGGAGAGCGATCCATCAATCGACGTTTGGAAGGATTCTCACCAACAGCTTGATGGGTGAGCTTAGAGGCCGCAACTGGATTCGTGGTCGTTGAGTGCGTAGCAGGAACCGCGGAATGGTGAGCACTCGATGTAGTAGTATGCGTGGCAAGATGAGAGCTGAGCTTGTTCATTAGTGAGTTGAACGAAGTGAGAAACTCACGGTGCATGAGATCAAGCCCCTTGATGCCATGCTTAACTTCATCAAGCGTTGTGAGTAGTGGAGCCTGTGAGTAGTTGCGTTCCATTGAGTGAGAAGCAGTAAGTGAGTCGATGAAATCTTTCACGGAACGAATTGATGATGCTGATTCCTGTTTCATCAAAGCTATCTCGTTTCTAAAACAATCCAGTGAAGAGGAAAGTTCAAGTCGCAAGTCAGCTGATGTCGCCTGCACAGAACGTGAGGTATCGCGGAAATCGGACTGCAACGATTCCAACAGGTAGGCAGCATCACGAGAAAGGCCGTGCGAGAAGCGTAAAGTGTCAACGGCCCGCAAACGCTGAGCACAATCTGCGCAAGCCCAGAATAAATTTTGTGACTTCTTAAAATCACGCAGGAGCGGGGTTGAAAGTCCAATACATTTATCGTGGTAATAGTGTTCACACAGACCGAAGCACGGAATTGGATCGTTGCTAATAGCACCTTCACATTTCTTACAGATCACGGACGCCATCGCAAAATAGCGCAAAGTTCAACTGCACAGTGAGTGGTCACAACAACCGCAGGCGGATCGGAATGTTTATATGTTGAACCGTACAATTCACAGGTACAATTCACAGGTAAATTTGTGATACGTGAACGCGCGAGTGCAAATTAACCTTAGTTCTCTCGTGTCATTTGTAAAGAGCAGACGTATTTACGCGAGAAAACAAACCAAAACAATTTAAAGACAACTAAGTTCAAGTACAACTAGGATGAACAGTACAGAAAGAAGATGGGAGAATACGCTTCGTATTAGCTTTGCTGATATTGAAGTAAAACCATCGAAAGAAGAGATCTATGATCTAATCGTCAAGATGGTTCTCCCGACGGACAAGCTAATCCGAACTCACCTACATTTCATTCGGAGCACGGTGTATCTACAAATGGGCACACTAGAGCAAGCGCAAGCGGTAGTGGAGAGGAATAAAGGTAAACACGGGAGGAAGTGCGGAAACGTGTTTAAGCCATTTGACATCGAGATGGAGGATGGTGCGATCGATGTTTTCCTTCAGGACCTGCCCTACTACATAACCGACGATGAAGTTCGAGCAGAGATGGCTAAGTACGGGGAGATACTTAGCATACGCGAGCTACGGCATCCGGAAGGAAGCCGGCTTGCTGGTATCCTAATGGGAACACGGGCAGTGCGCATGATACGCAAACTACCGATAGCTTCATACATCACGATCGAAGGAGAGGTGACAGGTGTAACTTATCGCGGGCAAATCCGCACCTGTGCGCATTGTCAGCTGCCAGCACATCATGGTGTGGGTTGTGCAGTGAATAGGATGGAAAGAGCAGCACAGAATTCGTATGCGGATGCGCTTAAATCCAAACACACAACAAAAAAACACACACACCAACAACACAACCCATCGGTGCCTCATGTTAACCTTCAACAAAGGCTTGAAAAGGTTACTCAAGCAAACACACAAGGGAGTATAAAACCAACAAACGTGCCACAGGCCGCTACACAAACCGCGGCTTCAGCACAACACACACACGAACCGATAGTTCTTCTAACAAAAACAATACAAAAAAACGCAGGCGAAGGCATGGAAATAGTTCAAGCAGCGAACAGTGAGGATGTAATAATCTTCAAAACGCCGCTCGATATTCCTTCCGATCCTCTCTCAGAACCGACAGAAGAGAATAACACTGGTACAAAGCGACCCACAGATGATAGTCCGGAGAGTGATGCATCCTCTTCTTCCCAGGGCTCGCAAACCAAACGTAAACCCGGACGCCCACTCAAACATCCTAAAACGATGTAAGTACCATTTATATGTAAATCCACTGATATATATATATATATATATATATATATATATATATATATATATATATATATATATATGTTTAAAAAAAAACTCAATTATAAATGGCTAATGAATGTAGTTATAACAATGGTTCAGTGAACTTGAATACCATATCCAACAAAACAAAAATAGACGCCTTGCAGACATTTATACGAACCAATGAATTAGACATTATATTCATGCAAGAAGTATATCAAACAAACTTAACAATCCCTGGCTATAATGTCGTGACAAATGTAAACGATACCATGAGAGGCACTGCAATTGCGTTACGCGAACAGCTTAAATACTCTCACGTAGAGCGCAGCTTAGATTCTCGTCTAATCTCCATCCGACTCGAGAACACTGGTACGCTCTGCAATATCTACGCTCCGTCAGGCAGTCAACGGAGAGCAGAGCGAGAAACATTTTTCAGCCACACATTGCCGTTCTACCTGCGAAACGCACAAGAGCCTGTAATTCTCGCGGGTGATTTTAATTGCGTATTAAAATCAAAGGACGCTACGGGTGGAGGGGATGTAAGTCTTGCGCTCCAGAACGTCATTAACAGTCTAGGATTATGCGATAGCTGGGAGGTGCTGAGAGGAAACTCTGTAGAGTTCTCTTTTATAGCTCGTGGATCGGGATCGCGCATCGATCGTTGCTATGTAACCAAAACTCTTAGCACAAAACTTAGAACGACAAATATGCAAGTAGTCTCCTTCTCAGATCACAAGGCACTAACAATCCGTCTCACCCTCCCGATTCCTCCAGCTTCGCGCAGAAACGGATACTGGCAACTTCGTGCTCACATACTTTCTAACGAAGTCCTAGAAGAATTTAAAATTCAATGGGAAAGATGGACAAGGCAAAAGAGATTTTACAACACATGGATAAAATGGTGAGTAGAATGTGCCAAACCCAAAATAAAATCTTTTTTTCGATGGAAAACTAATGAAAAATACAATGACTTTCGCTTGCATCAAAATGTTCTTCAAAAACAGCTAAGTTCATCCTACGAAAAATATTTACAACAACCAGCTGAACTAAAGAATATAAATTTATTGAAAGGAAAAATGCTTGCTCTACAAAGACGTTTTTCGCATCATTTTACACGTATAAATGAAACATTTATTGATGGAGAAAGTGTCTCCACATTTCATCTGCAGGAGCGGAGGAAGAGACAAAATATTATAACCAGTTTCCAAACAGGCGAAGGCATAAGCTTAGAATCAGTGGAGGAGATTAATAACTACATGTACAGAAAATATTCTGAATTATACGCTGAGAGGACACCTGACACTCAAAATAACCAATCAGTACAACACACGGAAACACCAAGTAACAATTTCTCCAGCAGTCAAGTAATACCAGACGATTGTGTTGAAAACAGGAGTTGCATGAATGATTTTAACAGGCAAGAAGTCCTCTTTGCAATAAAAAAATCTGCTTCACGTAAATCTCCTGGTCCCGATGGGATTCCAAAGGAGTTTTATATTCGCACTTTCGATATAATATCTCGAGAACTAACATACGTGCTGAATGATGCTCTTCAAGGCAATATACCTAGCTGCTTCGTGGATGGAATTATTGTGTTGGTGCAAAAGAAAGGAAGCACAGCGGGCCTCTCAAATTTTCGTCCAATTTCTTTATTAAATTTTGACTACAAACTTCTCTCAAGAATGCTTAAAATACGTATGCAGGGAATAATTGAAACATGGCACATCATTTCACCATCACAAAAATGTAGTAACAAACCGCATAATATTTTCGAAGCTGTTCTTGCTATCAAAGAGAAAATAATAGACTTCAAGAGAAAGAGAATCAGGGGCAAACTCGTCTCTTTCGATCTCACTCAAGCATTTGATCGTGTAGATAGGAGGTTCCTTTGGACAACGATGGCCTCCTTGGGATTCAACGCAAGATTAATAGAACTTTTAACGTATATTGGAAATCAATCCTCGTCACGGTTACTAGTAAATGGACACCTCTCCCCATCGTTTCCTATCCAACGATCCGTAAGGCAGGGTGATCCCTTGTCAATGATGTTGTTTGTTTTGTATCTTCACCCGCTCCTCACCACACTCGAAGGCCTTTGTAACAATCAGAATGACCTAATCAATGCTTATGCTGACGATATATCGGTAATTTCCACCTCCCTTAACAAAATCGAGCTAGTGCGACAAACAATAGAAACATTCGGGTACTATTCTGGTGCAATGCTAAGTATGGAAAAAACAACAGCACTAGACATAGGACACATCACCACCAATAACACAATAGAAACACCATGGCTTCGTACGGTAGAACGACTACGACTTCTCGGCATTCTATTCACCAATAACATCCGTGAAGCAATGAGCAACAATTGGGACATAGTCATAGAAAAATTCAGGTGGATGGTGTGGTACCACAGAAGAAGAAACCTTAATCTATGCCAAAAAATCACGCTGCTTAATACATTCATATTGCCCAAGGTTTGGTTTACAGCCTCGGTGTGTGGTGCTCGAGAAATGGACATAGCAAAAATAACGTCACTTATAGGCTTATTACTCTGGAGTGGAAGTGGATGTACTAGAGTTCCTCTACAACAACTTGCTCTTCCAAAACTGCGTGGAGGACTAAACCTTCACATTCCAGCCATAAAAGTTCCAGCACTGCTATGTAACCGATATATAACACACAGAGACAGCCTTTGCGTAAGCTCCGAGATAATTAATAACGTAAATGAAGCAAATATCCCAAGCAGCTATCCATGCCTAAAAACTGTAAAAAAACATATGGTGGGTATACCAATTGGATTAGATACCATAATAACGACAAAAAGTCTGACAAAAAAGATAACAAAGTCTCTACCAAATCCCAAAGTATGTTTGGAGACACCAACAAGAAATTGGCGCAGGGTCTGGCATAACATAAGCAGTCGAAAGCTAAATTCCGAACAAAGATCATACCTATATCTACTGGTGAACAATAAAATAAAAAATTGTGCCGATCTTTTTCGTCATCACCGCATTACATCACCAACATGCCCACACTGCCCAATGGATGAAACAATCAAACATAAGTTCTCGGTGTGTCACCGATCAAAACCAGCATGGGCAGTTTTACAAAGACGTCCCAACAGACAACTATCTTACGAAGATCTACACGTCCCTGAGTTAAGTGGTTTAAGTGCAGCAACTTGTAGTGAAATACTTCGCATATTTTCAAACTATATTATCCACATCATTGGAAACAATGATCCTGTGATTGATTTAGATGTCCTTTCCTGTTGTCTATTGTAAATAATGTTAAGTAAATAAACACATGTAATAAATATTTTTATAAAAAAAAAAAAATTAACCGAACTAAAACAGTTCAAGCACTTCCATGAGCAGCATAGAACAGGAGACCATTCTGCCGATGATAGTTTTTCGCTGTCGCCGAACGGTGCGGCGAATCCACTATTTATGGCCTTCTTCGTGCCACGGTTGTCGCTGGTTCGGCTTGGAACGACAGTACCGATAATAGATCGGAAGATCGTGATATAACAGCGTCTTGACAATCTCATCATTTGCCGCCAGAAGAAAAAATTGGGTAAGCATGGTATGATTGCTCCGGTTCAAAATAGTCGCTGCAGATTCACCTGGGTGGAAGCACACGTTCTGCTGATGCTTTAGATGGATGGGCAACGTAGTGACGGTGTGCGTTTTAGCCTGCAATTCAAATCGCATATTTCGGTAGCAAGCTTCCATTGCAGAAATGTAACGTGCGTCAATGTGAGCCAGTATTTCATCGTGCATTTCTAATGCTGCGTTCAATCGATCGTGGCCTTTATAAATGTACTTATACAGGTATTTAACGCTGCTGATCGACGTACACACCTCCACGTTGATGTGGTAGTTGTATTTATGACTTAGCTACGGATTGTACAGTACAACGTATTGCAACGGTTGGTCAGTTCAACTCGTTGTATATTCACAGTACGCCCTTTGTTTCGTCGACGATACTGTGGAAACCCATTTTCCGTGTGTGTCCGGTCGCAAAAAGGTTTGGGGAATCCGTTAGTGCATTTGCCGTCCTTCATGCACCGTTCTGCAGGATCGGCAGCTCCACACGGTCCATACATCATGCAAGTCTGCACCGTTTGGTAAAGCTGCGGACACGTAACTGGATCTGGAAGCTCGGTGGACATAAACTTATCATAGTCCTCAGGAGTTTGCGGTTTGTCTTCTTCGGCCAAAATCATCAGCATGTGCGCATGAGGTAAACCACGTTTTTGGAATTCGATGGCGTGCATGCGCGCCCCCTCAACGCCTAGAGCTCCCATCGTAAGATCATGCAAAATTGCTTTTAGCTTTAGCCTAAATACACGGGTGATAATACCGGGTCGATCAGGTGCCCGTTGACCCGCTAGTATATTTTCTGTTATTTCGGGTCATTTAGGATTGCATGTGATGGTAATAAATAAGTCCGGCTTGCCCAATGCTCGAACAAATAACTATTGCATTCTGATATTGCGCCTGCATGTATCGATTGCTACCGACGCATGATGGTCCCAGTATTACGCGCGTACTGGTGCGTGATAGATTAGGTTCGGTCGTTTCATTTGCAACATTAGGAACTGATGGTACATCCGGAGCTGCCGGGGGCAAATGGGGAATATTCGGCTGCAGGACTTTTATCGTTTGTTCGGCACCAGCTAGGTCCATGCAACCCGCATAAGCTGCAATGCGAAGCTGTGCCTGATGATCTTTTAGAAACTTTAGTCGCTGTGATTCTATTTTGCAGTACTGGTCGACACAATATTGCAAGAATAATGGACCTTCACGATGCAGCAGCGATTTGTTGCCCATCTGCCAGCATATACGATAGGCGGCACATTGTCTTGGCGAAATTTGGGATGAACGTTCTGCATTTAATTGTACTTCTTCTTGAGGGTCTACATCATTTTAATCGTCTTCATCAGCATCATGTGTGTTGCAGTTTGTCTGCGGCTGCCTGTGTTGGGGTGCCTGCTTTGGAATTCCATAGGTCCACCCAGGTTCAGCATACGGATGCAATAGTGGGAATTGCATCGCATCATACTGCTGGTGAGTTTAGAATATTGCCTGCAAGCGCCCTGTGGTACGACACTGCAACACAATATCAGGGTCGCTCCCTGTATTACACGAAAATAACACCAACCTCATCTGCGGTCGGTTTATTGTACCGGCATTGATTGATACCGGGCAAACGGGCATGTATATGGAATCGCAGATAATCTCGAAGCGACATTCTTTCAAACGCATGCATTAACCTGTTTACCAGCCGGCTGTGATCTGTCAGCACGCGCTGTAGAATGACTGCAATGTTGCGGTTAACATTAGTTAAAGATGCCACTAGCGTGTTTAGCATCTCTTCGTACTGCATGTCTGACGCTGGATCAAAAAAGTAGAGCTGCGTGAATGCCCCGGAAACGTTGCGAGGGCACCAATTCGCTGACAAAGTGCATCCTGTATGCGGTAGTTGTACAGTAGGTGACCGCTAACTGAATGCTTTTTAACTGGAGGTTCGCTAACTGGAATGTCTCTTAGTTAAAGAACACTCAAACGTCTCAAACATAAAACATCACGCAGTGCACATTAACATAAAACATAAAACATATGATGGATTTACAACTTCTATTGATAAAAAAAACTTGCAGTTTTAGTTTTCTTTTAAATTCGTTATTTATTATGTATTATTTACAGCCATGTTGTATTTCTTCATATATTATTAAATTAATATCACATTCAGTTGTGAATCATATTGTAATAAATCACCGAACTGACTTATCTAATCTTATGTCAATGCATCTCACTAAAATCTTTACATTTAAATTGACTTTAACTTTACTCTAAAAAATTCGCTTATTCCATTCTTGTTCGATAAGCTTTGTCCATAAAGCCTTAAGGCGATCTAATTCTATGACATCAATATGGAGAAAGTTTTGTTAATAATCTATACATTTTATTGCTTTGGAATATTGCAGGTCGGGTGAAAGATTCTCTTTATCAGTTGTTGATAAGTCCAACGAAGTATCATTGTAACCTTCATCTGAAACAATATCCTGAGCAGATGATGTATTGACACCCAGCACCGAGTCGATAATTTCATCATCGCTGTATACCGTGCTTGTATGCCAATAGGGATTATTATTGTCGTTGTATGCATGTTCTTCTATCCATGATGCTATTTCCTCACTTGATCTCGTGGTGCCTGTCTCACTGTCCATAGTCTTTACAAGAACTATTAGATCAGCTCGTTGATCGTCCAATTCTTCATCGGGAGTCTTTTCGTTGCCAGGGAAATTTCCAATCAGTTTCATCCATGAATTTTCAATCGTTTTTTTTGTAATATTGTGTGTAACCAGTGCACGAAATTAAAATGAATGTATATTTAATTGAGCGATGACAATAATATTATATATAAAATTTCTCTATTCTATTGCCTACCTTGTTCTATATCCTACCTTACGCTCAGTCCTTACGCCCATGCCCGAAATATCAATGTGTCTGCTTTTGGCTCGCCATCCGTCGCTTCAACACTTCGTCGCTTCGACTCTTCGACTCTTCGTCGCTTCGTAGCTTAGTCGCTTCGTCACTTTGCCTCTTCGCCGTATCAACACATTCACTGTTAGCTCCGATTCTCTTGCTGAGCTTCTCGCATTCGTTCTACCGTATTCCTAACAGTGTATCATCGTTTATCTTTGTCACAGGCACTGGTGCTAACGATCTGGCTAATCTCTCGTCGTCACGGCTGTGTTGGTTCTCTCACTGTCTGTTGCTTACGACCTCATTGTGAAGTAAAAGCATATATGTAGATGTAGCGAAGTAAAACACTTCAAGTTAAAACAAAGTTCAAGTAAACACATATCAAGCAAAACACGCCTCAAGCACTAGCGCGCGTTTCAGAAACGCAACAAACATAAACAGGTAGTCAACCGTTCCCACGGTTCAAACGAGGAAGTTACTTTACGCAATTCATAAACCATAGCTACATGTCGCATTACATGTTACGCGGTACATGTTGGGTCGGTCTGGTGGTACAGTCGTCAACTCGAACGACTTAACAACATGCCCGTCATGGGTTCAAGCCCCGAATAGACCGTGCCCCCTTACGTAGGACTGACTATCCTGCTATGGTAACAATAAGTCACTGAAAGCCAAGCTCACTTCACTAAATGAGTACAGGCAGGCCTTGACCGACTGCGGTTGTTGTGCCACAAGAAGAAGAAGACATGTCGCATTAAGTATAAATAAAATTTGTTATAAACATAGTCATAGTTACAGCTGGCTGACCTATACACGGTCAGAAACTAAATAGCATATAAGAGATGAAAACCTAAATAAAGTAAGCGCATTCGAACACAAATCTCAGAATCGCTCGTTTCTTAATAGTGAGAGGAACTCTCCGGTCGACGAAGCAAGAATATACCCGACTCGGTGCAAAGTACCGGCGTTGGGTGCTGCGACGGAGCAACACATCCGCCATCAGCATTACTCTCACTCTCCTTCTAATTTACCCGGCGCTCTAGCAGCAATCGAACACGACATCGAACATGAAAAATGTATAGGATTTGGCATGTTCGATTTGTTGGCTATCAAATCAAACATGTCAAATCCCATATATTTTTCTTGTTCGATGTCGTGTTCGATTGCTGGTATAGCGCTGCTTTAGCGTTCTCTTTTACTCGCACTAATTTTGACGACCTGAATAATCTCACGGAGCTACAGTTGCATCACTTCGCACAGCACGGTTCAGCCTTTCCTTCTCGCTTGTACAGCTGTTATCGGTCGATTCACTCTTTCGCTCGCCTTACTGTCTCTTCCGCTTCTCACACGTTGAACTGAGACTATCGGCCTCAGCACAATTTTTCTATCGAAAAAATTCGATAGGCGCTCACGCTAAACTGACAGTATAACTATCACGTTTATACCCCTTGTGCTTACGTGCTTGATTGCCCCAGCTTTTTTCCATGTGTCTTTGCTTAGTTTGGCCATCTGTCATTTGTTTGTTTGTTTATAACGGCAGCAAGTTTGAGAAACAGAAACTTTGTTCGGCAAGTGTTTTCAGATAAATATGAATTACTTTCACTTCATATCTTATGGAGAAATGGAAGCAAAGAAGAAGCTGATACAGCATCGCAGAAATTTACGGCTTCATACGGATTCTCTTGCTTTGTCGGAAAATGCGTTCGTAAGCAACTCATTCTAAAGATGCATCTTATTCATTATATTTTTGTTGCAGGTTTATCGAAAATTTTAGAATTCCCAAATCAGTATTTTTAAATCTGATTGATGCTTTGGGAGCACAATTCGAATCAAAAAAAATATGATGCATGCGCAGCAACGCATAAAATTGCAGCATGTTAAATATTTTTTGCCGAAGGCAGGTACCAACACGGTGTTGGAAAGGATTTTTTGATAGCCATGGCTCAGACCACATTTTCCAAAATTCTTCGAGGGTGCTTACGCTGCCACTTGAATCGTTTCTAAGCAGTTGGATCCAGTTAGAAATGACTGAGGAGGATAAAATTGCATCGAAGCGATATTTTATGACAAAAGTGCGATACCGGATGTTATTATTATTATTATTATTATTATTATTTATTAAAATTTGTTGGCCTCTAGGGTTTTACAAATGTGTTCTTATAATCTAGGGAAACATAAGGGATGAGGATTCACGAAGACGGGAGCGGAATTGGGAAACTGGGACGTTGAAGTCGAATAGGAGATATGAATCGTTGAAGGCAGAAAGAACGCGCAAGAAAGGGTCATTCTGGCCATGACGAGTTTGGTGGGAAGGAAAAAGGAGCGGGGGTCGGTCACGAAGACGACGTGAAGGGGCATAGATAGGAATCGAGGATAGGAGGGCGGGAACATCCAAGTCATTGGAAAGGAGGCAGGCAATGAAATATGACTGGATGTGATAAATGCGCGTTCTTAATGTCTCTAGCCCGAGCAAACGGCATCGGATAGGATACGAAGGAATTCGATCCGATCGTCCAAGAAAACGACGGATAGCGACACGAGTGAATTTCCGCTGGATTAGTTCGATCCTATCGACCAGTGTTAGGCCGGCAGGCCACCAAACTACCGACGCATTTTCAAGTATCGGGCGAACCCAACAGCAGTACAGGGACTTTAAACACATAGGATCAGTGATCTCAGAGGACATACGAATAATGAGACCGATCATTTTGTTGGCCTTATTAAGGGTGATTTCGATGTGTTCTTGGAACGAGAGTTTCTCGTCGATCCACACTCCAAGGTCCCTTGTGACAGTAACTCTGTTAAGTACAGTGTCACAAAGAACGTAATCGTGCTCGATCTTATTGGACGAGCGGCCATATGAAATCACACAACATTTATCCGGAGACAGACTAAGACCGTTAGAGTTACACTAAACATTAAAACAATCTATGTAATCCTGTAGACGCGCACAATCAGTTAACGAGGTCACTGGTAGGAAAATTTTGATGTCGTCAGCGTAAAGCAAACAACCATCAGGAGGAAGAACATTAACACAATCGTTGATAAACAGTATGAAAAGTAGGGGACTAAGTACGCTGCCTTGGGGTACCCCAGAAGAGGCAATAAAAGGCTCGGAAAAACTATTTTCGACTCTGACCTTATAAGATCTACCGTAAAGGTAAGATTTAAGCCAGGATAGAAGGGGATCACCAATTCCGAGTTTCTCGAGCTTAGAAAGTAAACAGGCTAGCGATATAGAGTCAAAAGCTGCTTTAAAGTCGGTATATATAGTATCCACTTGAGAGCCACGCTCCATGTTGTTAAAGATCGAGGATACAAGGCACATTAGGTTAGTAGAGGTTGAACGTTTTGGCATGAATCCGTGTTGATATTCTGAAATTACACTTGTAACACACGAACGAATAGACGAGTGAACAATTGACTCAAACACTTTGCAAGACGAACACAATATGGACACACCCCTATAGTTAGTACATGAAAAACGGTCGCCCTTTTTGTGGATTGGAATGAGCCAGGCTTTTTTCCACAGTGACGGAAAATAGCCATCCTGTATTGATCTATTGTATAATCGGCAAAGTAGAGGAGCGAAAAATGTAGAACATTTCTTTAATAATGCTGATGGTATCCCATCAGGACCGGGGGAAAAAGATAGTTTGAGTTTGGATAGGGCAACCAACGCAAATTCAACATGAATTGAGACATTATTACACGAAATCACATTCGACGGTGTATGAACAAGACAATCAGAAACATTAACTGGACTGCTGCTGGGGTCAACAAAAACACTAGAAAAATGTTTGGCAAAAAGTTTACTCGAGTCTTCGGGAGAAGAAGCGGACTCATTATTAAGGGATAGGTTGGAAGGGATGCCATTCTGTTTCTGACGCGATTTACAGAAACGCCAGAAAGACCGCGGGTTCGATCTGAATTGGACTTGCAGCCGTGCTACAAATGATGAGTAACACCATCGATTGTAGGAGCGGTATGCATTTGTAGCGTAATTATGGATACGTAAGGTGTGATTATTGCGGTTATTGAGAAAAATTCGGCGGGAACGACGTGCCTCGGCTCTCAGCGATCTGAGCGTCCTATTCGACCACAGGGGGTAAGGTGGGGGTTTGAGACGAGGACAACATATAGGGAATGTGGAAGTAATAACAGTATTGAAGACAGTAACTGCATCGTCCATGCTGCCCGCATCCTCGATGAAAGACCAATCGACATTTGATAATGTCTCGATGAAGTGGGCGTGGTTCATTCTTTTAAAATTGAATCTGCATGCCGGTGTGGTTCGATGGGAATGGTGTTGCGGCGGCGTGATGGTTGAACTTGAAGAAGCAGGAACGGATAATTCAAGTGCCGGGTGGTGTCGATCCAATGGGAGTAAAGGTGCAACGGAAGGGCTTATGCAGGAAACAATATCGGTAGTTGCAGCATTGGCGAAAACTAAATCAAGTTGACGACCCAATCCGTTTTTTACATCGGATAGTTGATGAAGCCCATTGAACACCATACCGTCTATGAGAGCGACATTACTCGACGATGAACGGCAAGGATATAGGTGTCTCGATTAAGGGTGGGGGAATTCCCAAGCGAGTGACGGCGTGTTAAAATCACCAAATAATATAAGTAAGTCGGTAGCGCGCATTCTTTCGCAAATCGCGCTAATATCGTCATGCATAGCGTCGAATACTGTTGATGATGAGCTTCGGTCCGGAGGAATGTATATAACACCGACATACAGTGAACGGTGGCTGAGTCTGAGGCATACCCAAAGCGATTCGAGCGAAGCGTTGGTGTGAGTGAGTAGCGAACACGATAGATTAGCCGAACATGCTATTAAAACGCCTCCTCCGCGAGAGTGAGGACTATTCTCTGGGCTACGATCACAGCGAAAAATCTGATAGGAGTCGTCGGTGATGAGCGATGATGGTATTGAGTCGTCTAACCATGTCTCGGTGAGCACCCATACATCGAAATCAGAGTTAGATACAGTGAGCCGGTGATCGTTTAATTTTGTGCGTAAACCTCGGACGTTTTGATAATAGAAAAACAGATCGGTTTTGGTTGTTGAAAGGGAAGCTGAATCTGCTGTGGTGTTTAAATTGGTGTGCTGCAACTGTGGTGCTGCTCTGGTGTTTACATTTGTTCTGGTGCTATTGTTTGCGTATTGTGTGATTGTGCTATTGTGGATGGTGCTATTGTTTGTGTCAACGGATGGTGTATTGTTGTGGTCAAAGGTTGGAGAGGTGCAGGCTCCTGGATCGTTGAAGGTGGGTCTCGAGGTGCTGGTCGCCAAAAATTTGGGGCGGTAGTGTTGCGTTGGTCGATGAATTCACGATAGATGATTCCTTTGTGCCATGTAGATGCGGACAGAGCCTTGCCCTTAAGGTCAAGCGACATCCCGACTTTAAATGAGATGAAAGTCAATGTGCTTGCCTCTCTGCCGTTTGGTAACAGCTTATAGATGATGACATTGTCAGTGTCCAGTTGAGTAGTTACCATTTCACGCATTTCCTCGTCAGTAACCGATGGGGCTATACGCGTAATATATAGCCAGAATCTGGGACCGTTTGGGACGTTCCATGGAACGGTCAACACAACACGAGACGAAGGTGTAACGGGGGCTATACCAGTGTTTAAAACAGCAGCAGGGTTCGTATCAGGTGGCGTGAAGTCTACAAGCCTACGTTTAGGCGCGTTGCGTTGGGGTGCGTTACGGGAGGCCCAGTCGACATCGCCTGGGCGCGAGCTTAGTGTGGTGGTAGTGGTGATATTTTCAGTACTCGGAATATTCAGAGTAGTGTTGGTTTCATTTGTGTTTTGCGTTTTCATAGATGTGTGAGTATCGAACATGGATAATACATCCTTGCGAATGGTATCCAAAGCGGCAGAAACACGAAAATCAAATTCACTTAGCAGTTCCGATTTTAGGTCCATGAGTGTAATTGACAACTCTTCCAAGAAGGCACCTGTTGCCAAAGCAGTTGTGACAGCCGAACTAGACCACCACGATCAGCCAGGTTTAAGCCACTCCCGAATATTGAGCGAATGAGAGCGAGTGGCACTGCAAGAAGAAGTGGCCAGTTGCGATCAATAATCGGGAGAAAGAGCACGGGATTTTTTTAACGCGCGTGTGCGCTAGAGTAAAATAAATACTTTTGCCGGATTAAGGCAAGGAGCGAGATTAACGCGAGTCTTTTATTTATCACTAGTGCGTTGTTAAAGAAACCGTCAATATTAGGTCGCAAATTTCTACAGCACCTTTCCCACGGCGGCGAGCATCCATGCAACTAGGACACAACCAGAGCGAATGGGAATAAACCCGCTTCAACTCCAGTACTGCAGCTTCACTAATATCCAGGCACGTAAGATGGTATGAAGACTTACAGTAACCATCACACTTATATGCATCGATATCGTTTACAGGAGCAGAGCAGGATGGACACACTTCCGACATAGTTGGTAACACACTAATACAGGCCCACTCGATCCGACGATAAGCAGCAACAAAAATCGCAAGCAGTGGTGAATTTTTGAACGGATGCAAACACAAAATACACAGGACACCGATTGTTATGAGATGCTGCCAATGGTCGTAGAGCACTACGGTCCATTAACCAACTGAAGTGCAAAATACTTTGGCTGAGCACAACGTAGAAGACGATTGGAATGTATAAATTCCGATTCAGATGTTTGCTGGGTGCTGAAAGATGTTTGAACTATGATCCAGAAAAAAGTGGCCTCATAGTCAATACATGTGCTGCATTGCATAATATATGTATTGAACATAACATAGAATGGCAGCAACAGTTTACTGACATGTTAAACGAATTAGCCATCCCATAAAGCTTCGTGCAACATGCGCTTGTGATACAATTTCTGTATAGTATTGCTGTTTTGCACAACCAGCTACAAAGATTTGTTTAAAGTAATCTTTTACTTCTCGTTTCTCACTGTGGTACATAACCATTTGAGCCCAGCATCATAAACAATGTGCACCATTGTTTCAAGGGTTTCACGTTTTCCTTCGTTTGTTAGTGTTGCGGGCATCTCCGAGAATGATAAATACGTTTTACTCGAGTTTCAGTGTATTACGGCAGGAGTGATGTATTCACGGCAGGATGAATGTGCCTCACAGAGCTGGCAGAGTGAGGCAACCTCCACTATGCATGAGATGTGGAGAGTGTTAAATGTAGTTTTGAAAATATGAAACTGCGCGAGGGCGAGCAGGAAGACCTCGCCGCACATTGAGCGGAAGCAGTGGCTGATCACAAAGACCCATATTCAAAAACTGCAGCTCGGTACGAAGCCATTCCTAATCGGGTTAACGAAACGGCAACGGATCCTTGTGCAACGGCTCGTTGGTACCACAGGATGGTCCGAAACCGATAAGGAGGAACACGTCGACGACCTTGTATTCGATTCTAACTCGAACGGATCGTCAGTCGATGAGTCGCGCAGATGGATAAATGCGACCGAGATGGCAGCAGCGGTCAAGGAGAGCGTTTTATCTCGCTAGCCTTTGAAAATGTAGCACCTTATGCCAAATAGAATTGATATACCTTATGCCAAATTTATATTGATATAAATAATAACGTGAAAGGTGTTTTAAGCTCCGTAAAAAAGGCTACACATGGGTTTCCTCTCAAAAGGAAGGAAGTGAACGAGGTATTGTAAGGACTAATTAAGCTCATACTCAACTGGTCGATCCTAATTTAAAAATAATAGTTCATAATTTACATTTCGTTTTAATTGCTTTACAATTTACTGTTTATTTCTTTCCAATTCAAATTTAGCATATTTAAGTTCTAATTCTCTTTGAGCTAATTCTTTTTTAAATTCAAGTTCCTTATTTGCTAATTCTTGGTTGAATTTGAAAATCCTCTCCCTTAGCTCTAAATCTTTTAATCCTAGTTCTTTTTTTAATTCTAAATTAAGTTTCTTCAGCTCACTATTTTGCTTTTTTAAAGCTATTTTGTCCAATTTCACTTGCAAAATTTTTTGCTGAATTTTATTCAAATTCCTATGCTCTAATAGTTGAAGTTCAGCAATAGTTCTTCGTTTTGTTCTACGAGGTTCTTCTCGTGGATGCTCCGCATCGTGTTCTTCCAGCATATCATGTTCTTGAACAGTATCATGTTCATGTATTTGCTGGGTTTCCAAAGTTTGGTTTGGTTGTTCTAGTTGTTCTAGTGGTTTTGGTTGTTCTAGTGGTTGTTGTTGTTGTTCACAATGCTGGTTTTGTTGTGATTGTTGTGGTTTTTCTGCTGTTGTTGTTGCTGTGCTAGAATCTGGACCTCTTCGGAAGATTGTGGACTTGTTTGTTGTCTTGATGTGCTCGGTTGCGGTTCAATACCTTCAACAGCACGGACTGTTCTTCCTCGTGCAGGCACATAAGGTGTTCCTTCTACTACTGAGTTTAAACTCAGTATAGTAATAGCATGCTTGTCAAAAGCAGAAAGGCTTTTCAAGTCACATGGCCCTCCACCAGTGGATCTGTACTCGCGATTGTTATGCGCTAACTTCTTCTTCAATCCGCATTTATAGTCTGCCCACACCTAAAATGTTAATGTAAAATGTGTAGTAAATTTAAAAAGTAATTCACATTGATAGGTTTTATTGATTGACATACCTTTTTCCAAGCTGTTGCATCTTTTGATGGAGGACCTAGTTCATTAAGCTCTCTAGTAACGCCCTCCCAAAATTTTGATGATTCTTTATGTATATCACCGACAATGTCGGTGTTTCGTTCTATAAGGGTCAAAAGACGCTCAAATTGGTTTCTATTTGTAGCTTTTCGTGTATCCTGTAATAAATAGTGTAGTGTTAACATTTTAATCAAACATACATTAAAAACACATAAAAATCAAAATGAAAACTTACACTCATTGTTCTAAACTGATTTTAAAACATCACTTTGCATAGAAACAAACTACTACTTCTGTTCTCTTTGCACAGCACAAAATGGCAACACAAACTTGAAAATATGCGTTGTCATTCTGCTCGTTGCTTGTCATTACCCATCAATGCAGGGTTTCCCGAGGTTTGTTGGTTCTTTCCATGTATTTTTTGGATACTTTTCATATGATTTTGGAATTGTTCCTACAATTTGTTGAGCGTCACCCAGAATATTTAAGATTATTTTAACTGCTTAATCATAAAAAAATAGTCAAAAATATATAATACATACATATAATACATAAATAGATATATAAATACTAAATCCAAAATACAATTATTTCATAAGCAAACCCTGTACGTGTTTCTCTTCAAATTTCATTCAAAAACTACGACTAGAACAGAAGCTATTGAAGTTTTAGCACAAAAATGTTTAATCCCCCATACATAATGTATGGGATACCCGGGTATGCCGGTCGTAGAGATGAAGGTGTACATTTGGTCATTGACACAACGGTTAAACCGATAATGGTTAACAATAATGGTTGAGGTCTAAAAATAACAATCAGGGTAATTGTTGTATAAAAACACGCCAGGCAACTAAATACAAATTGAGTATTGAGCAGGCCATAGAAGTGTATAATTCGGTGGGTCTAAAAGACATGTATAAAAAAATGTAAAGAAGAGAATAACTTTTTAAGCAATTTAATTTAACCTAACAGTCACACAAACACACAAAGCCCCCCCTCCCTTCTTGTTCGAGCAATACGGTACCGATTTTTACTTCGTCGACTAGAATCTGCCGATGAGTTACTCGAAGCGGAACGTCGCTAGCAGAACGATACGAAAATGAACATAATGAACGTGCGAGTGAATCTTCTCGAATGCCGAACGCAATATAATAGGCCTGTTTAATCTCACTATTTCGGATAATTTATTTTCCGCGTTTCGGTGTAACCTTCAAACCTTTAATATTTACCAGCAGTTATTCGTTGTGCAGCAAAATTGGAAGAGAGAGTTTATTCGCGACATACACTGTTATTTATAAACTACTCGATCGAGCCGAACACTCGAAATTGAACGAAGAATGTTCGTGTTTCGTTAAGCACGATATGAAGTGACAGGGCTGTGCCTGAACAAGGCCTGATGGTCTGTCAAATTTAGAAAATCGCGTATCTCCGAATCTGCGTAAGTCGAGAACCGCGTAACTCGGGAACAGACTGTGGTAAAAGTAAGGCTCAGCCCTCTACGTTACATTGGAGAAGCGTTACATCCCTTAAAATATTCCCAAGCAGCATTTCTATTACAGTTTTGTCATCCAGGCGACCGACCAGTGTGCATTATTTGAATAAAAAATATTTTAAACTGCGATGAAAAACAAGTTAATTGCTTTAAGTTGAATCGATTTCTACGAGATTTCATTTTTAAATAACAAGTAAATAAGAGGTTTAATATTTTTCATTGCTGTACTATGATTTATGAAAAATAGTTTGAAAGAAGGAAATTTATAAACACCCCAAAATCTTTCAATTTTAGTAACAAGTATTAAAAGTATAAAATATTAAAAATATTAATAAATTAATAATGTATATGTAATATAATTATTACCTATTCAATCTATGTTTCCGGCTATTTTGAATAAACTTTACTTTAGGTGCGAGGGCTCTTTTTTAAATTGAGGTTAATGAAGTTAATAAATACTTGTATGTATTTCATTATCCTGCTTTATCAATAGCTGGGAAAATAAATAAATAATCATTTTTATAAGTAACCATTTTTTATGTGTAAGATTGTTATAATTTTAATATGTGAAGTTGTTACAACTCTGATTGCTGTTAAAAATGATAGCCTAATAGTAATAATATAATTTATTTATACTCATGAATTATCAATGAGTGTTAACTTTATTAGCAATTGCTGTTCTTTTTTATGTTTGTTCAAAAATTGTTGCTTTCCTAATTTTCATGTAAAAACAAACTATATTAAGACATGATAATCTATTAATTTGCTCATCCACGGCGGTTAAAACAGGCGTTCAAAAATGTTGCTTGGGTTTGTGATAAACAGGCGTTACGCGTAACGCTAGCGTAACGTAGAGGGCTGAGCCTTACTTTTACCCAGACTGTAATACAATTTGAATCCCTCAATCCTTATGTAAACGCAACCTGAAGATGACGTTCATAAGAGATACAATTCAGCCATACCGGTGAACTCGTTCGTCGCGAACCATTCGTCGCTCAATTCAAAATGAACGTATGACAGCACCATTCATGCGTTTATAATCTGGTATTAAGCTCTGTCACTGTCATTTGGATTGTTATGTCATTCTTGTTTTTGTTGTTGTAACAGATTAATATGTGTGTTTCTTGTTGTAATTTTACCTCTTGTTGCGACGATCATAAACAAACAGAGTAGAACTGTCACCGCGGCTGACAGTCAAATATTCAGCACTTGCGATCGCGAGAGATTCCACAATCTCACCTACAGAGGGCACTGTAACGGGTTCGGGTACAGGGAAGGCGAATGACCTTAGGATTAGGAATCGGGTTCCTCGCCATCGCGATTTAAACAGTAGCATCACGACAGCGAGCGAGAATAGTCAAAAACTTTTTAAAGGTGTACAAAAACCGCGACAGAATAAAGTTTCCAACCAAAGCGAAACTCGGCGAATGAACATTTTTTGACTCCTATGAGAAAACAATTTCTATTCCGTTACGCGACTAGTTCGGGAGCTAACACCTCTTACAACAAATTAAAAATGAATTACATGCAATTTTATGATGATGATGACGAAGAAGAACAACTGTTGTTGAGGAATACTCGTAGGAGATTGAGAAAAAAAAAACAGATCCTTTGCAACTACCTGATCAAGCGTAAGTAAATGCAATACAATACAATCCTTAGTTAAATTTTCTTACCAATTTTTTTTTTACATTTTAGGTTTATTAAAAGCTTCCGGATCACCAAAGTAATATTTTCAAGCATTTTAGACAAAATTCGAAACAAGTTGAACACACAAAAAGTTACGGCATTGATGCAACAAGCAAGTTGGCATCATGTCTTATTTTTTTCGCAGAGGGCCGCTACCAGCATGGAACTGGTCAAGATTTTTTGGTGGCAATAGCGCAGCAGACCTTTTCGGACACTCTACGTGAGGTCATACCACCGCTTCTAACTTTATTAGGTGACTGGATTCGTTTGGAGATGACACCAGTCGAAAAAATAGAAGCAAAGCAGTATTTTTTTCAAAAAACTGGAATAAGAGATGTCGTAATGTGTGTCGATGGAACACACATACGCATCATGAAGCCACGCTTTAGATCAATGCCGTATCTTAACCGTAAAAAGTACTATAGTATCAACGCTATGATTGTAAGTATCCTTGGAATACATTAATGTGTATTAACTTTGCTGAACGTGTATGCATTCAAATTTTACAGGTGTGTGATCATAAATGCCGTATTAGAGCAGTTGATCCGAGTTTTGTGGATCTTCTCATGATTCGTACGTATGGAATTCCAGTCCTGTACATGATCATTTTGAAAATATGCATGCCACTGGTGGAACCGATAAATTATTAGGTAACATTCAAATGAATTAAGGTTTATACAATGGGTTCATTAATGCTTTATTAACAACGTTTTTGTAGGTTATGCAGGATATCCAGCTGAGCCTTGGCTCGTAACGCCATATCGTGATCCTGAAGAAGGATCTGTTGAGTCTAATTTTAACATTAGACATACCAAAGTAAGGAACGTTGTCGAACGTACAATAGGAATATTGAAAACACGCTTTAGATGTTTATTTGGCGCTAGCAATAGGCTTAACTATGATCCAAAAAAAGTGGAGATATTCTTAACATATGTTGTGCATTGCACAACATATGCATTCAGAACAACATTGAATGGCAACATGACATTGAAGAAATGTTAACAGCATTTAACGAATAAAATATCTTCAACTGGGATATTATAAGAAAACCTGTAGAGTATTCTATATATACACCCGTTCTTTATTTCTTCTCGCCAGGTACTGAATCTTAGCCTGCATTCTCCGATCTTTTACCCATATATCATATAAAGTACTGTAGTTTTAAAATAAAACTTCTCTGGTGTACGTTGATTGTTTGCCACACATTCAATAAAAAGGGATTTATTAAATTCTATTCGTTATTATTAGCTGTGAAATGTTTAATTATTTTGTTTTTGTTTTAAAGCTAACAATGCAAAACTTATTTCTTAATCCTTATTTGCTATAGCTAGTTTAAGCTCATTTTTTTGTTTGGTTATTTCTTGTTGAAATTCGAATTTGCGATGTTCTAAGTCCAACGTTTTGATAGCTACATCGCGCCTTAACTCTAAATCTTTTTTTTAAATCTAACTCTTCTTTCCTTAATTCTAGTTCGTTTAACTTTAATTCATACGTTTTTTCTTTAATTTTGTTGTATCTTATTTGCTCAAACAATCTAAGTTGATTGAGGGATTTTTTAGTTTTTGTAGGAGTGGCATCGTTTGATTCTTCCTCATCAATTATTTGTTCCATCTCTTCAGCATGGACCAAATTGTTTACAAGAGGAACCTCTTTGACCACTTCGGTAGCCATAGCAACAACAGGTGTACATTGGTTTACACCCATCACATCACAGCTTATTCCTGAAGCGGTCACTTCCATGTCCATCATCTCTATTACATGTTTTTCCAAAGCGGAAAAACTGTTCAAATTACAAGGTCCACCTCCTGTGGCCCTGTACTCACGATTTTTATGAGATATTTTTTTTTCAAAGAAGATCTGTAGTCTGCCCAAACCTAAAAAGAAAAAAACACAAACACACACAATTAATTTTTCTATCCTAAAACTAAACGTCAAGGGAGAAAACTTACCTTTTTCCATCCAAAGCCGTCCTTAATTGGTGGCCCGAACACGTTTAACTCTTGGGCAACTGTTTCCCAGAAGTGAACGCTTCCTTTTTGCCTACCTGCCTTCAAATCTGCGTTTGAATCGATTATTTCAACCAAACGTTTAAACTGGCGTTTGGTAGTAGTTTTTCGTTTTTCTGTCAACGAAGAAATATTTTTTGAATAAAGATTTTATTTACTACAGGATGCAAATCTTAATACTCACAGTCATTTCACTACAATCCATTTACACCAAAATTTTCACGGGTAAGTGACGCAACTAAACACTACCGTTGTCGATTTGCAAATGGCAATCCCGTCTGCGGGGAACATGGGCACCATCGTTTCCAATGGCTCCTTAGATGAGTAGTGTCAAACTTAACCAAATTGAAGTAAACATTTGTCTGTCTGGGTTTGTGAGTTTTGAAGGGTAAAGTGGCGAGGATGGAGAGGGGGGTGGGTGCATTGTCACAATTTACACTGGTGTAGACTCATTTATCCGGAACATGTTAGGTTATTTTGAGGTTCGAGGAGAAGCTGCTCCTAAATAGACGGAGCCCCAACACACTAGGATAATTAATCCATTTTGAACACGTCTTGGGCATTTACTTTTACCTTCTGACAAAAAAAAAAACATAGCTAGTCTTCCTATTCTGAGGGCTTTAAACCAAAGGAAACCTTGTCGGCACAAAGTGCGCTTATCGTTAAATACGCTACTGGCCCTATGACTGTTAGGAAGAATTAGATAACAGCAGTATTTAGAGCTTTGGGCCAAATAGCTTACAATGATTGCCGAGTATGCATCCTCTCAAATGGAAATTAAATTAAATGGTCCTACATAGCATGGGGTTGCGTGGTACAGTCTTCAAATAACACGACTTAACAACATGCCCTTACAAGCCCGTATTTTGGCCCAAGCGCTCTCGGATTTTTTTCACGAGTATTTGTGCATCAAGGGCTTCACGTCCTCCTGCTAGTCTCTGAATGTCCTCGCTTACCCTCAGTTTGTCTGGAGATGGTCGGTGAAAGATGACCAGATCCAGTAACGCCTGACATTCTGCAGGAGTACCTGCTACGCGACGCAAACAGCTGGAGCCGATTATGCGAACCTGCTTGTGTAACGACCGAGCTCCAGTGGTGTTGGGCAATGAGGTCGCTAACATGGAGGCGCGACATGCAGCAGTAGCTGTAGCGCGAAACGAACGACGCAACGCTGCACAAAGGTCGGTGAGAGCGCAACGTAGGGAGGAACGACGTTCGACATAATTTAGAGAGAATGGTCTTAAAAACAAATAAACTTAAATGGACCCTAGCACTTCCCTGTGACCACAACAACCGTCGGCTCTATCCCATCCTATACGGAAGGATTTTTATTTCATTAGGGTTGATTTCATCGATCTTCATACAACTATTTTGATTGAAAATTAGTTACAGCAAATCGTCCATTGTCCACAGCTTTAAATAGTACGATTGCCTAGTTTACAAATTTTATTCTGAGTATTAATTAGTAAATCAATGAATAAACTCAACATATGCCCTGCACGCATTTTATTTTCAGCGAAAATGGTAGACATACGGCCTCAGCACAATTGTTCGATCGAAAAAATTCGATAGATCTGGCTGTCATTTTGGTGGCATTTGACACTCATTTCGCCGCCAAGGTGTTCATTTTACTGGTCTTTTTGAAAACTGATATACTATGACACTCACGAGCAAAATGAACTATGCTACAAAAATTCGATCGTTCCGTTTTGTATGGGGCAAAATCCGCGACGCATTGAGCTGCGGAAATTATCGAATATCAAAAATATGCCATAAATCAAGGTTGATGTTTTTGAAAAACGTTATGTAAAAGCAAGTTGGTAAATGTTTTGGTTCTTTTTCAATATTTTGGGTGATAAAAAATTATTTATTAATTATTTTAAAAAATGTTTACCTGGGGGGCCAACCTCAAGTAGGGGTATAAAAGAAATAGTTATACTGTCAGTTTTACGTGAGCGCCTATCGAATTTTTTCGATCGAAAAATTGTGCTGAGGCCGATAAGCAACAAACAACTCATTTCAGAAAAGATCCGCGACTTGAAACCTCGCGGATTTCATTTCATACAAACGGGAACGAACGTCCCCGAATATAACAGTTCATTTTCCCTGTAACCGCATCCTTATAACAGAGTTTTGAAAATGAGTGCCCACTGACATGAACATGAACTTTATTGAGCGATAATGAGTGCCGCGGCGAATGGATCGCGACGAACGAGTTCACCGGTATGGCTGATTGTTTCAATAACAATGGCAAGTACACATTTGCGGTTCACCGTTAGCATTTAATTTCGCTTAAACCCTTGTTATTTTGAAGTGATTTATGTTAATACGAAATCATGTAAGTGTGGTGATCTTGGGTTTGACATCCCTGATTTGCGCGACGAAACACTCAATCGAGTTCGACACCTCAGCGCGAACAGTATAAATATAAGCGAATTTTAGTGTGTAGGAGGACTCTGGAAAATACACTTGATTAAAGCAGAACGCTCGAACACATCCCATCACTTGCTCCACCACTGAAAGAAATAAAATACGCAGAATCGTACATAAGTAACTTTTTTTTTGTTTCAAAACATGAGTGTTCACAATTATCTTATACTTCACAGGGAGACTTGCACCAACAAAACACAGTTGGATAAAATGGTTGAAACGATGGAAAGTGCTCCTCTAATCGCACGAGCACTTTTCAAAGGAGACCAGACAGCGTTCTGGAAAGATTTAGAAGAGAAGTTAAACAGCCTTAAAAACTGGTGAATTGGTAAATTTTCTAGAAAACTGTTAAAAGCGTTGCAAAACTACTCCTTTGAATCATGTTTGAACACGATCAGCCAGGCGCTGATTTTAATCAACTTTCCGTTCCGCCGGCTGCTATTGATTTCGGCAGAGTACAGTTGTGCGCAATATTTGTTGTTTCCTTTACATTAGACCAATAGCAGGCCCAAGGTGGATTTAAAAATATTAGGTGGTGGACTCTAGTGCATTTTAACAAATCGTCACTTGACGTAAGGTCCCCAGGATTCAAACTTTGTTTACATTTATTAAATTTGTTCATATTATTTATCTCCCCCATTATTACGATTAAATATTCTTTAACAATATATTTTGGATTTTGCGAGGTCTTATTAAACATTAAAACATGGATTAAAGTGTGTTATTTTGTTTTATTTCGTGAATTTATTCTATAATTCATTGTGTTTTCGACATTTTTGATGATAAAAACTAAGAAATCATTATTTTTTTCAATTTTCACATTGATTCCTTAGTATCTACGAGCCGCATGGACAATTTACGTGAGATTAGAACTCATACTAACATGATTTTAAATTTCGTGCATAAACAAATCATCAAATCTTTTGTAAAAATATTTAATTTTTTCGATAAAATCAATAGACACACAAAAATGCACATAACAACAAAGAAATCTGTTCTATTAGCTAAGCTTTGTGTGCGGAAACCAATGGTTAACGGTTCTAAAATGACGTAAAGTCTCTCAACTATGGCGACCCCCCAAAGGCCCTAATCCACCACCTGATATTTTTAATCCACCTTGAGCAGGCCCCAGGGCCCCAGGGCCAGCCACCGTTAACGGAAAAGCTTATTGACAGGTCCGGGGGCCTGTCATCGGGCTGAACGTGTTAAACATGCGCTATTGTGAGTGTTGCCTATGGCGAAAGACTTCCTATTCGTACAATAATTCATAGCACATGATATCAAATCAAATAATGATTGAATATTCCCTGTTCGTATCACAATTATAATTTATTATATTTTTAAGTGTGGTTCGATTACAAATGTTCCGTTAAGAAAAAGCTGCGAGAAAACCATGCGCAACTTACAGGAACAGGAGGAGGTCCATACAGATTAAAAATTCTTTCTGACAATGAGGAAAAAGTAGCTGCTTTAACTAACTTGAAGATTACGGTGGATGGAAACAGGAGAATAGATTGGGGAATCCCACAATCATCACTATCCTCTGCCATCATCAATACAGAAGAAAATTCCTCTTCCATGGCGACAACCTCACAAACCCAATTACAAACTCGAACGCAAAAAAGAATTTCATCAGCATCATCAACACATCATCAAAGCACATCACAAAATATTGAACCTGCGAAGGAAGACGAGATAGATTCCGATTTTTTTATTGAGGTAACAGGTATAGCTGTCTCTAGGGAACGGCCTGCGCGCAAACGCACAGTTAGTACAGCTTCAATAGAATTGGCCCGACAAAATGCCCAGCTACTCGAAGTATTACAACGCGTTGTTTTATCATTCGAGACGCATAACGATCTAATGCGCAAATTAATAGAAACGTTGGATAAGAACAAATAATATAATTTGATAAAATCATATCATAACGAAATACTGTAAACTAGCATGAGCTTTATATAGATTTAGCACATGATGAGATTAAAATGAAAAAAAAAATGTTTCTTGTTGTATTCAAACATTACATCTTTAATCTAATTGTAGCAAAAAAGCACAACGTCTTCGTCTAACTGTAGGTTGTTAGCAATACACATGTTATGAAGTGCGCAACAGACATTTACTATGAGTCCACACTTCTCTGGATCATAGTGAAGTTGCCTTGCGCCTAGTAGACATCTATACCTATTCTTAAAGACACCAATTGTCCTTTCCATAATCCCTCTTCCTTGCACATGCTTTGTGTTAAAGTCTGGATCTTGTGTGGGTTTGACTAACCAATGCTTCCTGGGATATGCAGAATCGGCTGTAAGAACAAGTCTTCTTATATTTATGTTCGTAACAGGTTGAAATACGCGACTTACCTAATCGGGGCGACTATGGGCTTCGAACGACGAGATCCGTTCGCCGCGGTTGTAAGAAGGCGCTCACTTGGCGCTCAGTTTTAAAATAACGTACCATTGAGAGACCGTAAGAAACGCGTGAAAGAATGAGTTCTATCTGTCGGGGTCGAACGTTCCCGTTTGTATGGGGAGAAATCCGCGAGGTTTTGCGCTGCGGATTTGGAACGAATGTTGTTTTCAATGTAACGTTTTGCTTTAAATTTTGCTTTAAATTTTGCTTTAAATGATTGAAGTAAATTGAACTTAGAGGTATTAAACATTTTGAAAATGTTTTGTGATCTATTTCTAATAAAAAAAAGTTTTGAAAATGTATATAAAAACATAATATATATCGGAATATAAATAAACATACCAATATCTATTATATATATGTAAAGGTTAAATTTAATGTTTTTCACATAAATTTGTTACATTGCTGAAAACTTTATAGAAAAATATCGCAAAACATTTTCACCATGTAAATTACGTTTATAACTCTTTAAAATAAAATCAATCAGTATTTTTATACATTTTTATAAAGTAAATCCAATCCTGTCGTCCCTCCTTAATTTGAACTAAGTTAAATTCAAATTTCAAGAAAATGAGTAAAGCTGCCTTATAATTGATTACAAATCATCCAATAATGATGTAACGAATGAAATCCAATACCAACGGCAAAAAAGATCAACATTCAAAACTTTACCATCCTTGAACCGTAGATATAAACGTCTTTAAATGCTTGACAGTTGTATCTCATGATTCTCATTCTCTCATGAGCGTCGAACGGATTTCGTCGTTCGAAGCCGGTACTCGCCCCGAATAATCGAAAAACTCTATTCCCACTGTCATATTTTGATTTAAAAAATTATCAATACCGCATACGGCCCATATGTGTGCATCATGATTTGAACCACTAAAACGTGCATTAGCATATCGTATTTTTTTTTTATCATCACAAATCTAAAATAGAAAGACAGTTCAACTTGAGCAATACAGGGTTTCGAATCATATAATGGACTACTTGATTTTTTTAAATGCATCGCGTGATGATTTACGTGTTTTTGGTGATTGAACATATGTTTAAGGATCGTTCTAAGGGAAAAAATATTTGGGAACAATTATATATTTTTTTAAATATGTATTTAAAAATTCAAAAATTTTACATTCTATTCAACAATTTCTTCTCCGCAACAGCATTTTCTCAAATATTTCAGCATGTTTCGAAAGTACCCATCACAATCTTGGTTTATGATTAAGTTCCCTCCTTCTTTAATTATTCTTATTAAATCTGTTTCATCCTTGGGACTAGCACGTCTTACAATCTCTTTCCATTTTGAAAACATGTTTTCTATTGGATTCAAAAATGGCGAGTAAGGTGGAATGTACTCAAGCCTGATATTATTGTTTTGTGCAAATGTTTTCACTAAATTGGTCTTATGGAAGGCCACGTTGTCCATAAAAATGATCGGCTCGGTTATGCCATGAGTATTTAGAGCAGCTTTCAGTTTATCAAAATAGGTTAAAAATAAATTTTGGTTGAAAGCACCGTCCGCAGAATCGTATGCTACAATTCCATTTCTTGTCATTGTACAACAAATTGTTATGTTACGACTTCTTATACTTGGTACAACTTGATTTGCAGGTTTTCCACAAGCAGGCCATCCTCTTTTGCTTCTCAGGGAAACGTTGAATCCAACTTCGTCGAGGAACATAAAATTCGCATCGTTTAACTGCTCCTGCCATTCCAAAAAACGAATTGCGTAGGGGAACTGGGGGTAGTTTCGACACCTTAAGGTTTTCCCCTGATTGCAATACTTTTGCCAATGTATACTTACTAGTAGACATCGAAAAAGCTTTTTTGATGTATTATGTACCATCTTACGAGAAACTACGGTTCCTGGATTGATTTTGATAACATTTTGATAAAAATAAAAAAGTGTGTTTTTTGTTGCGTCACGACTGCAGTGCGGGTAAGATCGACACCTTGGGGGTGATTTCGACACATTGGTTTTAGCTTTTAAAATAACAAACTCTAATGGCCTGTAGTTATCATTGAAGTTCAACAAAGTATTTCGTACCAATTATATGAAAAATTAACACAAAACATTATTAAAATATGCCAAAGAAATGAAGTTACAAGCAAGAACAAAAATTTAATTACAACCAGCATCGGGCCAGACTCCATATAGTTGAAGCTGCGGTGATAGCATCTGGTTTACGGAATGATTGGTTAAGATTCCTTTAAAAAATAATCTGGCAGCCATCTTCCAGTAATCTTCTTCTTTTTTTGTATAAAATCGAAAAGTGTTCAATTTAATTGTTCTCTTTTTATTCTAAAGTCAGCCTAAAATACGGTCAAAGCCATAACAATATTAATTTTCATAAGCCTAAACCATATAACAGGTTGGCTGATAAGTCCCCGGTCTGCCACATAGATGGCGCCGCTAGTATTAAATAATATTATTTTTATATACAGTAGAGCGTCGATTATCCGGGCAGCTCGGGACCGGACGATTGCCGGTTAATCGATTTGCACGGATAATGGTCTAAGAAATGTCAAACGCATATAAAACATATCTAATTCACTAGTTTTATTATTAATTCACCTAGAATCAATCGATTAATTGTTAGTAGAATATTATTTTAATCAATAACTGTAGGTTTAACAACTGTTCATGAACAAAAATGAATTTCGAAAACACCTCTAGACACTACAGAGCTGCACAAGAAACTGGTTACCCAATTGACTATCGCTGCAAACTTTCGCCGTACGTATGAATAGCTGTCAGATTTATGCGCACGGTTAAGCCGCCCGCCGGTTAATCCGTCCCCGGATAATCGACGTTCTACTGTAGTACCAACCTTCAAATGATTCGTGTCAAAATTTGACGTCTGTATGTCAATAAGTTTGTGAGACAGAGCGTCTTTTGTCAAGCAACTTTTGTTATTTTGTTGTTCCACCAAGACAACGCACCGTGCCACAAGTCATTGAGAACGATGGCAAAAATTCATGAATTGGGCTTCGAATTGCTTCCCCACCCACCGTTTTTCTCCAGTTTTCTCCGTTTGCCTACTCTTTCCTTACCTCAATATTTTGAGGATTATTTTTTCATATTCAACTGTTCTACACTTTTTCATGAGCCTCTCCTTTACTTTTTGAATTATCTCGTAATTCACCATCCTTCAAATACTGGTGAACGATTCTAGAAACAGTTTGAATGTTCAAATCCATAATTTTTCCTATTTTTGTCATGCCATATTGTTCTAAGTACAGTTTTACAATTTTCTTCTTGTCTTCCAGCGAAATCGTTTTTCTTCTTGGCATTTTTTATGAACAATGTATTCAAGTATCTGTTTCAAAAAAACAGAAATGGCCCCCACATGTGTTACTAAAATAATTATTTTGTAAAAAAATAAAAAAAAAATGTAAAACTGGTCGTGTAACAAAATATTCGACCGCATGTCCTCGGCGTGGACCAGTGTGTTCGAGAAATGTGCCGCAGATTCAGCATTGCATCCGATGAATTCAGGTATCATCAACGTTTTCAAGCATCATACCGCAGTCTTGGCTTTGGCTAAGACAGATTCGGGAAAGGGTCCCGCGGTCTTGAGATAAAGTGTGAAACCCTGTAATGCAAATCTTTGTCGTTTTTAGGTGCGATGATTTTAATGTGGGTGCCGTCCACGCAGCCTTTTATTCCAGGGATACTGCTCTTTCTATAAAATACATACGAGCTTCTTGTTGTTCTTGCTCATTCATTTCGATGGATATCCATTGAGGACACAATGTAAATTCCATTATTTTAAGAGTTTCATCAAAAAAATTAAATTAAAACAAATTCTAATGAATGCCCAAACCATACTTACGCTGGATGCGGCAAATCTAGGGGATCAGAATCTTTTCTCAACAATCCATGATGCACACTTAAATTTCGAACCGGCTCATTTTCACTATTATCATTATCATTTTCATCATCATTATCATCATTATTTTCAACAATATACGCATTAATTATGATGATAAGTTCTATCGCTTCAGTTTGTTTACAAACGCTCTGTCTCAATGCTTGCTTCTCCCCAAATGATAATCGGACAGCATCTCACTATAGGGAGCAAAGTGGGTTTATTATACAGGTGGGCTTATCCCAAACAACGGCTGTCAACGTGCTGTAGAAAAATGAAAACGAAATGACAGGAGGGGATTCGATCATTTGTTGATGTATGCGTGAGAATTCCAACCCGACAGACAAAGAGAGCGAAATTTACAGGCGAGGGGCATGTAGAAACAGGGGGAAGGGGTTCGGTCGAAGTTGTATTGTCCGCCATAGTCGAGCCGCAGTGATTTTTTTCCGAATTGAGAGTGAGCGCGCGCAGCGCTCTCACGCATGCCTTCAAATTACACGGGGCGCTCTCGCGATACAAAACAGCTGATCAGCTGATACCCCCTCCCTCTCGTTTCTTTCCTCTCGCGCTGCGCTGGATGCGCGGGTCAGCTGTTCTTGCTCTCTCCCGTTTCTTTCGGTTTGCGCTGCGCTGTTGCCGCACTTGCGCGCTGCGCTGAACACCCCCTCGCGCTTTTGTTTCGGTGTGCGCTGCGCTGTTGCCGCACTTTGCAATATTTTTTTTCCGTGGTGTGCGTGAAAGATCGCTGAACTACATTTGTATGTGTATCATCGCGTGCGCCGGTTTATTTCGACTGTCAATTCACATTTGTTTGCATTTCGGTACCGACAACATCGTATAGTGCGTAGATCCTGAAAATAGTTAAAAGTTTGTGTTAAAATAACAGCAAGTGATTTGTAAGTTAATATGTGAAGTACAAAAGTGTGGTTACCTTTTATTATTTGTATTTGTCATTCTTTATTTCAGTCCGCATTCGTTACAGTTTGTTTGTTTCGACGAGTTAAGCAATCGAGCTTGTGAAGAAAAACGAACAATGTGAGTTATGTGACATGTAAAAACAACTATTATTAAGAACCATAACATGAAGTGGATTTTAATTTACCTTTTCAAATTGCAGATGTCGACGCCGGTTAAACACGCGCGCCTTATGGTAACGGAGACTAAACAAGGTGCGCAAAGTGCAATCCATTTAATGTCGGCCTTGGATATCCTTGCCACGCAAGCAACGCTCAGGTCCCATCTGCCTAATACGGCTATGAATGATCTACCACCGTTGGTTGCAGTGCTGCCCTTGCAAGATGCGTCCGCGCCTAGTTCGAGTGTTGCTTCGTGTAGCAAAGATCAAATCCACATTCCATCGGCCGCAGTATTGACACATGGCCCCGGTAAAGCAGTTCGACTGTTTAAAACGTCGGAACATATTCCTACGCATGCAATTACCCGTCGTCCAGGAAAAAAGAACTACCGGGCCGATATTGAGGCAAATAGTGGTACGACGGAACAATATCCGACCTCGACTGGTGACGCAGAGGGAGCACTTACAACAGGGCTTACCACATCCTGCCTTTCTGGTCCTGGTTCCTGGATGATGCAATGTGTTGAACCGTTGACGTCGCCAGCATCATACACAGCAGTATCGTCAAACATTGAAGAATTTTCTTTCGTAGAAAGTTTTCCTGACGCCACGACGATTTGTGTACAGCCGACCGCGTCGACAGTTTTAAATACCAATCCACAACCATCCTCGTCCAAAGCACCTGAGCAAAGTTTACCGGATATTGCCACGCTGGCAGCTAGCCTTCCTCGTGGCACGATTTTAAGGTGCTTAAATCCGTCCACGTCGACAGCTTCAACATTAGCCGAATCTGTAGGGGATTCCTCGTTGCATCCAACGTCGAGCGGTTCTACAAGAGTGTTGTCAAATCCGTTGAAAAAAACTACGTGTCCGGTGATGATATTATCGGATGAGATTTTGCCGCCGAATTCCGCATTGATTTCAAGCATAGAGTCCCGAGAAGCCATAGAAACAAATCAAGTAACTTCACTTAACCACATGCACCAGATTAATGACAGTGATTCAGTAAACCAGACCTCCAAAGGACATAAATGTTGCGAGGAGTGTCGTGTTGAAAAAAAAAAGAAAAAGCACAAAGTGATCAAGCTTTCGTGATGATAACCGAAATTTTTAATATCGTGAAACCGATGCAAAAAATTCGGCTAAATGCATATTCTCTTCATTTAGAGAAAATAAGAAATTTGGAAATGTTGGAACAAATGGAAGAACAGTTACAATCAGACGCTACATATTTCTATGCAGTAGTGCAACGCATTGATGCCGAAATTATTTCTCAACTTGCCAGACATAGATTGCACTATGCAATAGACATACTTTTCGATAAAAAGTTTTTTTGAAAAAATTCAGCTGGTCTGGAAGGATTAATGTTGTTGCTAAGTTACAGTTTAGCAGAGATGTAAATATTTTGCGCTTGTTTCAGGCTGTGGCAACAAACCATATTGGTGTCGAAGTAGAGTTGGAATATGTTGAGAGAATAATTCAACAAAAACTTAAACATGCTAGTGAAAGAAGCGAATATGACGAATCAAAATCAACAACACCTCATTACCATCCTCGCGAATGAACTTTGTTTTTTATAAAACGAACTGTGATGTACATAGTATATTAGAATTACAATTAGTACAATAAGCTGCAATGAATGAAAAGAACTGTGATGTACATAGTATACTAGAATTACAATTAGTATGATAAGGTGCAACAAATAAAACGAACTGTGATGTACATAGTATATTAGAATTACAATTAGTACAATAAGCTGCAATGAATGAAAAGAACTGTGATGTACATAGTATACTAGAATTACAATTAGTATGATAAGGTGCAACAAATAAAACGAACTGTGATGTACATAGTATATTAGAATTACAATAAGTACAATAAGCTGCAATGAATGAAAAGAACTGTGATGTACATAGTATACTAGAATTACAATAAGTATGATAAGGTGCAACAAATAAAACGAACTGTGATGTAAATATAAAAATATCTTTTTAAAATTTTAAATTTTTATTGTCCGCGCAGGACTTTGCGCCAAAATATAATTTAAATATCTTTTAAATCATTTCATCCAAATGATAAAAAGGCTGTATGCTAAATATTTCTCCTTTGAAACGAGAAGGAACATAATATTTCTCCCCGGTAGGATAAGTTTTATTAAAGTAAAATAGCTCTAGAAAGACTGTGCACCTGTGATGGAGGCTGGTTTACTTGATTGACCACATGAATTATAATTAACGGGTACATGTTACTTTTTAGAAATGAAATTATCTGAAAACAATATACTAGTTCATTTATTCTTATCACAATGCGTTTGAAAAATCCTTGCATTTTCTTATTAGATAAATAGAAAATAATTTCCTGAATAAAAAAAAATAAATTAAAAAAAATTGAAAACAAGTAAATACAACACAAGTTATGGGTTTATTCACCGTTGTATAATATAACATTTAAATTTATTGAAATGTTTTATAATAAAGTATGAAGCATAGGTACTAATACTATTCTGCTATCACTAACATTAATTGCTACCATTTTAAATTTTATATCTGATATTAAAAATACCATTTCTTCTGTGGAAAGATCGCATACATTCGCTTCATATATATCTATCATCCACTTAGAGGAGTGGTATGTGGTAGTTTCATCTATTTCACTAAAAGCTTTTCCGCTTATGTAAATAACTGATCCTTCCACTTTGGCACTGCAATATTGAACAATATAATCATCGTGAGTTAAAAACCAATTTGTTTGTTTACTGGGATATAGAGTAATAATCGAGCTGACGTGCACAACTACCCCATTACTTTTTGATTCAATGTAAGGAAACGGTGAATTCTCACTGCTTGATGAACGTGTTGGAATCTGTTCTGATATCCTATTTGCTGTCTGTACTAAAACTTTATGCCCATTTCGTAGGGTTTTACCGATATCCTGTAATTTAGCTTCATAGCGATACGAAGAAAATTTAACAAGAGGTCCAAATTTCTGCACATCTTCGTAAACATGCAATAAATTATGCACATTGCTGGTGATACGATGCTGCCCGTAAATTGTTGCATACTGTGCAACAAACTGTTTAAGCATCAAATGTGCAGCTGGCCAATGCTCTCTGTAGCATTCGAAAGAGAATAGTCTAATCGCACAAAAGTATAGCATGAAATGTTCATACTGTTCTTTAGTTAACACCTCTTTCAACACTATGAAACTGGCATAGTTCAAAAACATATTAAATTCACTGGCTTTCCAAAAACCAGTATCTTCAATACTACGCAATTTGCGGTGAAATTCTAAAGGAATTTCCACCTTGTCAAGAATGTTATTGATTCTATTTAATGTATCTTGACTCCACTTAGGACCTCCACCTAACTTGCCGGATTTCCAACCAGTAATTGACGTTCGTGTTACTCCAAAGTCAATCAGGTGCAACAGATCAGCAATAATTACATTCTTTATGATATCGAAGTGAAGAAGACGAATAAGTGGCGTTGTTTCCCTGTGATGTTCACCGTACTTGGAGTTCTCAAAATCATTGTGCGTTCTCGGCGGTGCGTCTATGTCGAGAAAACACATCACTTTTGCAGTTTTGTCAAATTTACCTTCAACGGTACATTTCTGGCATCCATTTTTGTGATTGAAGTAGGCTATTTCTAAAAGTAAAAGAAAAAAATCAATATTAGATACAATAAGCACATGTTAATATTTTATAATACCAAAATTATAAAAAAAATTATATGTCATGATTTTTACATGTTTTGCGCAACCTACCTTTTATAAATGCTCGCGCAGGTGAGTCAGCGATGATAGCCCAAACACCCCAAATAGCCAGCTCGTACTTTATAGCTGATTTAGGGCTGTTTAACGAAAAATCGTTCCTATGTCGTACTTTGTGGCTGATTAAGAGATAGACGGTACTTTACGGAACTATGGAGCTTTTTAACAGGCACATGGTACTCTTTGGAACTTTGCGGCTGATTAGCACTATGCGTAGGGTTCATGATGGAACTTGAAGGCTTGTTAAGAAAGGGCACTGAACTTGGTGGAACTTTATAGCTTTTTAATGCATGACATCGGTACAAGGTGGCTCTTGTCAAAGTGTCAAAGACGGACGCCGGCAATAATCTCATTGCTGCTGCACAAGTTAGATTCGTTAATTGAAGAATGAATATTGAGTGAAGTGATTGTGAATTATCATTAAATTGTGTAAAATTTTGTGTAATTTATCAATACAAAGGATTTAAAAATATACATATGTGTTTAAACGAAACAAATCTTGTTGTTTATTTCATCGATGACGCTTGCTTGAAAATAAAACACAAAGAAATATAATCCCTGGCATCCTGGCATAAGGAAGCTGCTTAGGCGCTGTTTGAAAGACCGACATAGAACTTTGATGCTGTTTATCTACTGCAAAAGGCGAATTAGAGCAGCGATCTTTAGCGTGCTAAAATGAGCTGCTTAAGCAATTCTGGCTATTTGGGACGTATTGTTATCAGTTTATTGGCTATTTGAATGCCTTTCTCCATCAATTCGTTGAGTTCATTTACTAAAGGGTCAAGGTATTCCTTTAGGTTTGCAGGTTTTGATTGCCCCAGAAAATTTCCAACCATTAATACTGGAACCTCGGGTAACTCTTCAATGCTCATTAGTATTGGCCAAAACTGCTTACGAGAGCTTTTGTGTAACGGCAGGCCATCCATAGAGAAATTTAATGAAAATTTATTTACTCTTGGCTGGACATTTCCAAATTCTTTCAACAGAGCTGCTTTTATTCCTGGATACCAAAATTCTCCTCCAGCTATTTGCTGTATTTCTCTTCCACATTGCTTCGTTCTTAGCAGTGTTCGCGCATTTTTGGGTAACTTGTAACTGGTTGTATCCCGTAATATTTCTAACAATCCGTTGAGAGCCGAATGCGTTTGGTATGTTTTCAATGCCCAATTTCGGAGTCGTTCCACCATCGCCTCACTATTAGTTGGTGCCGTTTGCTGTGAACTATCGGAGGCTGTCTCTAGTATGTTTTCGGTGTCATCAATGCTTTCATAATTTTCTACATTGTCACACTCTTCAAAATTGATCCAATCACTAATGTATTCTGCTTCGACGATCCGTTCTTCTTCAATTGTCTGTTCTTCTGGGTAGCCGATAAATTCTTCATATTCACTTGATAACGGCATGTTTGAAGCACTAGGGATCTCTTCATCCGAAGATGCCACATTTATGCTATGTAGGTCAGATGTGCTAGTTTCGCCCAAGGATTCGGCATCGTATCGGTTGTTGATTTTTTTTATGATTCTATACATCGAACCTGTTTCCCGCATCTTTTTGTCGGAACTTGTTTCACGCATCCTTTTTTCCGCACTTGTTCCACGTTTTCTTTTTTCACATTCACGATTTTCACAAATCTCAACTTCACAATTCTCAGTCTCACGATTCTCCATTGTTTTAATATTGGTAACACACAATTTACGTAAGTTCACAAAAAAAGGTGTATTTGTCTGACAAATCACTATTTAACTATATAACAGACTTTTGAAGGAATGCGACTGTTAAAGTCCTTATGAGGTGACTGCCCGAATGCAATTGACAGAATAACAGTATGTGTTTATTTTTATAAGCACGATAAAGGTAACAAAATGATTCGCCAATACTTTGAGTAGTAGGTAATAGGTAGTATTTATTTTTAAAGAACAGGTAAGGATACACAAATATCCAACCTTCGCAAGGGGCACGGTTTTTTTATTATAGGTAAATATTTTAAAACAATACTACTATACTTTTAATAACAGGTATAACCGGGGTACAAGTTACACCATTTTAACAAAAACATCTAATGGTCGAGTCACTAGAAACACACCTGAAATATTTTTGGAAGTTGCAAGGTGCAACAAATAAAAAACAACTATGCACGATTCGACACTTATTTTCTTACCTGTAGTTCACAAACACTGCACATTTACAACGTTTTTGCGCACTCTTTAAAACACTTCACACCTTTCATAATTAATTGGAGAACTTTACAACGTTTTAAAAACAAAAATTTCACGCAGACGCTAGTGGATTAAACGCAGCAAATTTTACAAGTGTCAACTTGCCTGCGTCGCTAAAAATATACCCACGGTAGTTAGAGTGAGAAGCCTACGGGTGCTTTGATCATAAGTTGTAAAAGCGAGACAGGGCAACGCGCAAGCAGCCGGCGAGAAAACCAAACTGAGCGCGCTGGCTAAAAGTGAACGCACACATTCACACATGTGTAATTGTGTGAGTGCAAAAACTGTGTAGAAAGCAAAACACGCTCTCGCCTCCGAGCAATTCCTCGTATTTCCAGCCGTCTCCCCCTGCTTCTACATGCCCCTCGCCTGAAAGACGCACACTTTTACATTCTCTTTGCTAGTAGGGAATGGCTGTTTTGGTTGATGTGTCGTAGTGTGGGTGAAAAACTACGTATCACAATCGAATCCCCTCCTGTCATTCGTTCGTCCAATATGGCCTTCCCGCCAAACCTATAAGCCCTCCTAGTCCCTATACCCACTTTGATAGGGAGCCCGATGACTGCTTGACGTTTCCATACTGAGACGCTGCCTTTGGCTGCCTCCCCCATACTGAGCGAGCATTGTCTTTCTCATCGCCATGGTGAGCTGCAGAGGTTTGTATGGTGAGCATTCTGGCTAGCGCCAAATTTTCTCATGAGTCGATCTGCTCAGAAAACTTTTTTTACTGAACTTCAGTAAAATTTTACTGAAATTTTTTTAACTGAAGTTTCAGTAATCCTTTCAGTAAAAAGAATGTTTACTGAATCATTCAGTTATGTCCGGTGCTCACCAAAATGACAGCTCGTTTACTGTAATCTCAGTAAAGCCATTCTCATATTACTGATTTTTCAGTAGTTGGTAGCGATTAAAAAATGACGATATATTTATTTTAAATTGAGTTTTTATTGATGCGCAGATATTGCCAGTCCCTCAGTTCATATTAATATATGTTATGTGTTGTTTTATACAGTTTTAATACTGTATTTTGCCGCCGCAAGTGTAGATGGTTCAGTAAGCGCTCATAGACACCACGCAATTTCAGCAAGCACAGTGGATTGTAGCAAACATTTTACACACCAACACGGCTGCCAATTGTTTTAAATTAATCCCGTAAGCCGAAATATCACCTGAAATTTCACCAGGGTGCCTGTAAGCGCCTACAAAATCAACATTTTGCACATCACGAGCAAGAAGGTACCGAATTTTTTTGTTTTGATGTTCTGACTGTCAGGTCGATTTGACAGAATGAATTGCTGCATTTTCAGTACAGGCGTACCCCGAGTTACTACCCTCTTGAGTTACGACGATTCGCAGATACGACGATTTTGATTTTGACAGTTAAAAGTAGGTATTGAGACGAAATTGATACATATTTTTGAATTTCTGTGCAGATAACCGATACAAACATATTTCCTCAGATTCCACAACTCCCCCATCTTGAATATCTATATTGTGTAAACGGCTTTTGGAGGAAAAATAATACACTATCGTATATTGTTTTAAATAAAATAAACGATTTCATAGATTCCGACTCTTCAATTTCGGTTATAAACTTTATAATCACAGATATTCGACATAAGACAATTTCGACTTACACCTTGCTTTGGGACATTTTTTCGGTCCCAAATACAGTCGTATCTCGGGGGACACTTACTAATGAATTTTGTTGAATTTTGAAAATTGTCCCGGTCTGTCCACCATTTCCTCGCGCCCTTCTGATTCGATTGCTCATGATCAGACTGTGAAATTTTAAAATGGTAAGTTCATCCAAACTATACCTTTCCAGAACATGGTAAATTTTGACGTAATTAAATAAAAAAAAAAATAATATGGTCATTTCAGCATACAACGCAGAGCGGAATGCAGCTTACTTTTTGACAACGATTTTTCCAAGTTTCATAAGACGTTCAAGTGCTATCGCTATGAGCTGAAATTTTATAGTGGGTCTCAGCAATAAACAAAATTGAACGGATTGAACGTAACGGATATTAACCACGCTTGCTTTAAATTGCGGTCCTTGGAGGGGATTAAACTATATGTTGAACCTTAGTTCTGGCTTTAGAAAGGTTTTTACAATTTTTCATTTGCCATTTAGTATCTTGCATACATTTGCTGGGACACTTAATTATATAATAAATCGGTGCAAATTTAAGATCAAGAAAAATCGAGCATTGGTAGCCCCCTGTCTAACAGCTTCCATGCAAGATTAGGTTGGTTAAAATCTCCCAGTATTAATAATCGATCGTGTGGGTGCGCTTCTCTGACGTTCCGAGCGGTTGAGCATAGAGCATTCATTATATGTGTGTTATTAGATTTATCTGGAGGTATGTATATGGCTCCAATAGTGTGCGCAGTGTTCATGTTTGTGAAACAAAAGAACACGGTTTCGATGGAAGGGTCAGAAGAGAACATTTGACTCACCCATTTTGATAATACTGCGACTATAATCATTATGTCTGTATCTATTCCTTTCCAGAATGTCATCCAGCATTCCAGTATGTAATTATTAATTTATCCTGTGTATTCATTAGTTCGTAAAACAAAACCTACTTACTACCTCTTAAATTGCGATAATTTGTTGCTTTTTGGATTTGGACAAGCGTAATTAACAAAAAACTTCTCCTACAATAACTGTTAGTTCTGCGCTGTTGATAAGATCGTCCCCGTTTTGATTTGGTCTATTATTCTATTCTTTCTGGGTTGGAATTGTTCTATGATAGGAAGGGTTTGGCGCAAGAGTGGGAAACGTATTACCCTCAAATATGAAATACCTGGCTACTGTTAGTTTTGGGGTATCTTTTAATTAGTTTTGTTGGCCTTTTCGGACAACCCAAAAAAATTGCAGAGTGATTACCTTCACAGTTTGCGCATTTCAGCTTATGGCTGGGAAGTTGCCCGTTCTCACTGCATGACGATGCTGACAACGGACAGATTTTGGATTCGTGCTTACCTGCACATTTAATACAGGTGACGGGATGAAGACAATTTACGGCTCCTTGACCATATGATTGACATCTTTTGCACTGCATCGGCCCTTGTTTGTTAGAGTATAAGTTCCACTTTACTCTACAATGATCTAGTGCACTAATACAGCGCAATTTGGAGAAGTCAACGCTTTCCTTAGCGAAGTGTAGAAGGTAAAGCGCATGTTCATCATATGTTTTGTTGCGGATTGCCAACTTCTTCACCGTAACTGGTTTGATATCCTCTTCATCAAGTATTTTCATGAGATCTTCCATAGGCATATCGTAAAGCCCGCTCAACACTACTTTAGTGGTACGATCTTCGATCAGCTGATAAGAGTGAAAGTTTACGTTGGTGTTTGAAAGGCGTTTGACCATGGTTCGAAAATCCTCAGCTGTGTGGGTGTACACGATGATGCTTTTGTTCGCTATTTTGGTGTCGTACCTTACTACACATGCTGCGATGATTTTACGGTGCACTACACCTCGTGGTTTGCACGCGATTTTTATTGGTGGTATACTTTCTTTACTACTTGTCGAAATAGGTTTCGTAGTGTTAGCGTCCATCGGATGCTGATTTTTTTTGTTATATAATATTGCGTACGCATTAGACGACACAAATTTGACCTACTCTGAACTGAGTTGTTAGAGCGCTGTATTAGATAGATAACGGGATCTTCACACTCCTTTGTTTCGACTTTACTTTGCCACAGCCCATGGTGTAAGGACGAGCGATTATTAATGTGTTGGTTATAGGCTTCACTTTGAGTGGCGTTAGTTGTGTTTGTATTCTCTTCGCTGTTGAAGACTCGTGATTAAACGTCTGTACTAGTGTTGGGAAATTCAGGATTTGGAAGATTCGAAGATTCAATCCCTAGAAAGATTCGATCGGATCGGATCCCGTTTCTAGGATTTGAATCCCTGAAAGATTCGATTGCGATTGGGATTCGTTAACGAATCGAAAGAGATTCTGATTTGGATTGCGATTCGATTGGGATTGGGATTCGAATGCGATTCTTATTTGGATTGCGAATCGATTGGGATTAGGATTCGTTTGGGATTCGATTGTGATTCTGATTGGGATTCGAATAGCGATTCGAGCGGGATTGGGTTTTGTTTAGTTTGGCATTCGATTGGGATATTGATTGGGATTGCGAATCGATTGAGACTCTGATTGAGATTGCGAATCGATTGGGGTTGACTGATTAGGATTCTTCCCAACCAGCAAAACCGAAGCTATTGGAAAACTTTCCTGTGTGCCAAAGCGAGAGAGCATGTCTTCTTTATCTAGATTTTGCACGGCACAACGCCGATCGTGTGGCCTATGAACGAAAAACGGGAGAAGGGGAAACCGATATCCTTCGAGTGACACATACGCATGCATCTGCATGCGTATTCCGCTAAACCGAGACTACCCATCTCTCTTGATCTCCCATGATTTTTCTGCTATCGCGCTCATCCTGGTGTTAGGCATCCTCAGTCTGTCCAGAACATTCACTGTGGAAGGATGTGTTGTGATGTGTGATTTCTTGTGCCCCATATTTTGCTCGTTTACGTTTTGTGCCGTGTTCCTTCTTCTTCAATTATGGAATGATTTATCCTTGTAAATTTCTAAGGTAAGTTTCTTATCCTCGTGTGTGCTTCAATGGGTACATTCAACTGACGCTCGACGTCTAAAAAGTAACAAGTGCACGCGCATGTTAATCGACGGTTGCCGACGGAAGGACGGTGTCCGGTTTTAAATTATCCAGGTAAGAGTTTCTCTCATCCTATGTGCAAAATGTTGTTTAGTTGTTTTTTTTTTAACACATGGTTTAATTATTGGTTAATTTTCATCAACAATTATCATCACAGCTCTTTCGTATAAGAGCGCACTTCAAGGATGCATAGGATACGGCTAAACATGCGCAGCACCAGTCCGTGACGTCATTTCCAGACAGGCGCCGGCTGAACACGCGCAGCACCAGTCGAGGATATCCTAGCGCAAAGGATAGAAGGAAGAACGAGAGGAAGGGTAACAGAAAGCAACCGCAGCATTTGGAAGGGGTGAAGCATCCTGCCGTATACAGAGTGTGAGTGTTCCAAAACGTATGTGGAAAGAGTAACACCAATAAACAGCATGCGAAAGTGTGCATAAAGCAAAAAGAAAAAGCGTCACTACTACAACCAGCAATCCGAAAATATAAGGGGAGGGTTAAATACAAATGTATGCGTAAGCAGGACCAGCAATCCAAGCATTTGAATGTGTGCGTCGGTTTGTGCCGTGCTGAAAGTTTTTACTTTAGCTGCTGCTAGTGTAAAAACTTAAGGAAAGCTTAAAGTATTTTTTTTACACGGGGCGCCTTTGGAAATTGTTGGCTGGGTTATTGAGATGGGGATTCTGTTGCGATTGGGATTCTGAAGCGATTGGGATTCTGTAGCGATTGCGATTGGGATGGCATTTGAAATTAGAGGCTGTTCCCGAGATACGCTATTAATGAGGGAAACCACGTGTCTCTAATTTCGGAAGTCAAATCACGCAGTTTTCAGTCAAAATATAGTAAATGTTCGAGTAATGTAGCATTAAAAGTCACAAATGAAGCAAGTTAAAGTCACTAAATGAATTATTTGATTTGATATTGAATAAAGGTCGGCTCGGCGACCTGTACGAATTATGATTACATCATAACTGCAAATTTAAATAATTAAATGCGGCTGCAGGGGGCCCCGTGGATGGTAATTCCAGCATATACAACAGTGTGTACAGTAGTCTCATTGAGAACTTCTATGCCTAATAGGGATAGAACCTTTGCCCCATGGACAAAGAGATTCATACTGGGTATTTGGTGTCTAAAAATGATCTAGAGCTAGCACTTGATAATTTTTTTAATTATATCGTCTCATAGACTTGAAAAAACGATCAAGTATAATTATTCTTTGTTAGCCAGTGTGTTAAATCGTCATCAAAGAGTTTTTGATCTAGGTGTTACACTGTATTCTAGTTTGAATTTCCGTTTAAGGCATACAAGATGCTCGGTTTTATCTGGCGACTATTCCGATAATGTAGTCATGTCTTAGATCGTATGTCGTTGTTTACTTGTCTTCTGCGCTCGTGGGTGTAGTACTTTGGTTCCCGTATTGCAGTACGATGTTAATCATAGAAGCAATACAACGGAAGTTTACAAGACTTACCTTAAAAGGCACCCATTCCGAGGACTTATAGGTTATCGCTCGCGTTACCTTCTGCTTGGCCTATAGACGCTCGAACACCGCTTTAAGGTAAACCAATGTGTATTTATTGCTGAAATAAAAAAAAAATTAATTAGACATTTTCTATTACAGAAGAGCAACATCTACGTGCTTTCGAGACCTCTTCGCTCTCATAACTTGATTGTTGGTGAGGACATGCTTATATGGTTACAATGAGCCGTTGCTGGCTATGACAAGGCAATTCAATACATGGTCTTATCACTTTGAAATTATTCGACACCAGCCGGAGGCCTCAACTCCTTTTACCGCTTAGGGCCCCAAACACCCTACATCCGCCACTGACTACACTACTAACACATGTGCAGTCGATATTATTGATAATGGTATTGTAAAGTTCGGTTCGTACGCGACGGGGTGTATCAACGGTGTATATCAACATCACTCACAAGGTACATTTTGTAACAAAAATGTTGGTTCGCACGCGACGGGTAAACTAACGGTGCCATACTTTAGACATTACTCCCTAGATATATTTTTATAAACACAAAGCGGAGTTTCGGATGTTTCCTGAATGTCATCGAGATTTCGGGTAGAGAACAACACAATTAGATTAATTACACATTTCACTAGTTTTGCAAAGTCAAGACTTGACCGATAAAGACTTAGCAGGACAACTTCACGACTGCGCGTACTGTGTGTAACTGTCCCCGACCATCTGTGTCTGGTCTCATCTTGTATCTTTATTTATATGGTACATTTCTCTCCAACTAGATTTGCGTTTTACTTTCACTTTCTGTTTTATGTCAGTTATGCTGAGGGTTAGGTTTTTGGGTTTACATATGGTTACAATTATTCTGTTAGGTCAGTTCTGGGTGCTTGTGCTTACGCGTTGTTTTGTTTCCTACGCTTATGGTTAACGGTTCTGTTTGTACTCACGCGGGTACGGTGTCTCCTATTTCATTATTTATGAACTGTTGGTTGTTATTATGCAATGCTATGATTTTACGCCTTACGCACTTGAAGCGTTTGTGCTGGGTAATGTTTTTTCGCACCTACGGGGTTTTGTGTGACTTGTGTTTTTTAAGTGTTTTTGGATAAGCGTTTTTCTGCTGACTTACAATTCCTGGCGTAAGTTTATTTATGTGGTTTGGACTATGTTGAGTGGTTGAAAGTTGACCTTTTTGTGTGTTGTGTTGTGTTGACAATTTGGGTTTCATAATTGTAATGAGAAATGTGTGTTAACTGATAATAAACAGTATAGCATGTGCATGTGCATGCTACAATTTGATTATAACAAAGCAGAGTTTCGGATGATCACTAGGAGCTATCGGTGCTCCAAGTAACGAGTGGACACAATGAATTAATTTAACACATTTGTGTTGTTTGTGCGAATACGATAAGAGCTAAACGGCTCCACTGAACCGTGTCACTGTGCGTACTGTGCGTTACTGAGCAGTACTCGGTCTTATCTTGCATATTTATTTATACGGTGCATTTCTCTTCAGTTAGATTTGGTTTTAGTTTCACTTTCTGTTTTGTGTCAATTATGCCGAAGATCAGTTTTTGAGTTCACATATGGTTGCGCTTATTCTGTAAGGTTCTGGGGTTTTAAGCTTATGCGGTGTTTTGTTTCTAAGCTTGCGGATAACGGTTCTATTTGTACACACGAAGGTACGGTGTCTCCTAGTTCATTATATATGACTTGATGGTTGCTATTATGCAATGTTATGGTTTTACGCTTCAAGTGCATTCTAACGGGGTTTGGGCTGAGTAATGTTTTTCTCGCCTTTGAAAGTTAGTGTGTTGCTTGCATGTATCAGTAGTGGTTTAAGGAAAGAGTTTTTCTGCTGATTTACATTTCCTTACTGAATGTTGTTATTGTATGTCGTGTGCTGACAATTTCTGTTATTTGATTGTAATGAGAATTATGTGAACTAAGTATAGCATATGCATGCTACAGTTTAATGGATCATCTGGCCTACATGCAAATATTGAAGGATAAGTGTGGACAAATTAGGACTACAGTCCTCATACATTTTCCAACAGGATAACGATCCAAAGCATACAGCATCAAATATCCGGCTGTGGTTGCTTTATAATATCCCGAAACAATTAAATTCCCTACCTCAAAGTCCAGATCATAATCCATTAGAGCATTTGTGGAAGATATTGGACGATGCAATACGATAACGGGTGATTTCGAACAAACAAGAACTTAAACGAGCTTTGGTAGAAGAATGGGATTATTTAACACCATCCGTCACGACAAAACTGGTCGTATCTATGCCATGGATAATCAGGGCGGTCGTAAAGGCGAAAGGATATCAAACAAAATATTAATTTAAAAACTTTCACTTCAGAATATCTAAAAACACCCAAATAAACGAATACTTTTTGAGCGCCCGTTCTTTGTGGTTGTTTTAGTTATTTTAAGTGTATTTTTGTTGTAGAACCACTACAATGTTTAATTTCTCGCAAAACATGTTAATTTATGGTTCTTCTATAGCACCTCATCATTACGGGAAGGTAAGTAAAGACGGACACGTTAAGGGAAATGTTAAAAATCTAGGGATATATAAGTGCAACGACCATGAAAATGTGCATACATTATCTTACACTCATGTTTTATCAGACAATGTTATAAAACTTTTAAGTTTCCATCGATTTTTGCCTTTTTTCATGAATGAAAAACATGTTTTTTTTCGTGCAGTTTTGAAATGTTCGGGTAAGACGGACACCTGATACGGGAAAAATGGACACCATGAAGGGTAAGATGGACACTTGTAGAAAAGGTTAAAAAGTGAAGAGTTTTACAATATTTTAACAAATTCTATCGCTTTCCACGTCCTGGTACGTTTATAAACCAATTCTTAGTCTATTACTACGGCGATTCATTCAGCCATGAATTTAGGAATTGTAAACGGCGCTGGTAATATATCGTAGAATGCAGCATCTAAAGCATTATTGACATATCGCGCACTTACAGCTGACGTTGCTCCAGCATACAGAACAATAGTCTAGAACTTCCTTTTAGGAAATTACTCCGCAAAAAGTCCACGACCCCAGTATTCATGAGGGACTTGTTAACAGTTTAATCCATTTTCCACCTTGTCAAAATTCAACATTTGATTTTTGTAATCCAATAGAATTTCTCATCTATTCCTGAACAATGTCGTATAAATGTCTCATCTTTTTATTGCTTAAAGTTGTCCAAGTAGTGAGAAGATATTGCATTTCGTGAAGCGCCTCATCAGCGTCGAATATAAACAATACAAGTTGTAGAGCTTAAGATCGGCAGTAGTCAAATTAGATCCACAAGGGTGCACATGATTGAAAATTTGTTTTGTTCGTGGATTTAACCAATTTTATATATATTATGCCAAAAATGTTCTCAAATGTGTTGTTTTACCTTCAGTTTGGATTCTACATTGTTGAATTACTCGAAAATGACCTTTTTCATGCATTTATGAGAAGTGTCCATCTTACCCGCAGTGTCCGTCTTTACCTACCTTCCCCTACTTTTACCGTCCCGTGGCTAGTGTGGCCACATATGCCTTTTTATGAAAAATATTCAGCTAGACGAATACTTTTTGACTGTAAATACTAAAACGACAAAGTGTCGAAACGACAAAGTGTCAACAGGTGGTAAAAAATGTTGTACTCGAAAAAATATGAACAATTTGGATAATTGTTTCAACTGTGCATATTTTCTATATGCGTTGTGATATTGCACCACCGACAAACCGACGTGACACTTCGAACAAAATGAGCAAGGTGTATGGATATTAGGAGGTGAAGTGCTTCAGAGCAAATTGAAATTTCACGACTTGACATAACAGTACTGGGAGCTCTAGTATTAAAATCGGGAAGGGCTGGAGAGGGTATAGAAAATTGTATGCGATTTGTCATAACAATTCTCAATGATGGCGCCAGGCAAATGCGCTAACAATTCACCTTCTAAATAAGCACACCTTGAAAATAAGCTTCAAAAGTTGTCTCCTTATTTCAAATGAAAATGCGTTCAAACACTAGCGCCATCTCTACAATAATTCGCTTACTACACTGACACATAGGAGCGACAGCTAAAACCACTGTTTGTGTTTCTCCCCAACTTCCAACGAGGAATATTTTATCCACTTCTCATATCATTTGTATTGGTTTGTAAACCCATCAAATGATGTTTATTGGTATTTTGTCCAATTACTTTCATAAAATTTTGCCTAACATTTCCTCCGCCATTTGTTCTTGGAAAAGTTGTTTTCATCTAAGCAGCCGCGAACAGAGCTCATTTTGACAGAAGTGATCGCCTTCATTGCAAATGACAATACTTTTGTGTGGGACAGTTTTATAACGCAGGTGTCAAGCCGGTTTGTCGGTGATTTCACTACCACATATTTAGAGAGATGGTTAAAAAAAAAATAAATGGAACGCGCACACCGGAGGATTCTTTGCGTTCGTCGAGCAGGCCGCGTACCAGCAGCGTGCTACAAACCATGATATCGGCGTTGGACTTGTGATGCCGATCGCAACTCCTTCTGTAGGGCGGCGTTGCAGTCCGGTGCTAATTCAACGGCTCTACAGCCGATCTGAGTACACTGATGCACCTTCTTCGCTACTTCTGTGCAGCGTATGTAGGATAGCTGGGCGGGCCGTGGTATGTCGTGCGATGGGCGGTGAGGCGAGTAATGACTCGCTGAGGGCTACGGTGCTAGACGCAAGGTCGGCAGTTTGGTGTGAGTGACGACGTTACAAGGGCCATGGTGCGATGATGGCCGTGGGTGATCGGGATAATCGGCGTGGTGTAACGAGGCACGGGACTTTACTCTGTTGCTTACTGCTGCTGCTCGTAGACTGCGATGGTTTTGAGCGCCAGATGCAGCCCGGAACTTCTTCAGTATCGAGGGCTGTAGAATGCGATTTTTGGTTGATCGCATATGCCCTGGGTCATGGTGTAGCTTTGTAGCCCCTCGATCTTCAGACCGCGTGGTAAATTTCACGATGGCGAACTCTTGATTTGGTACGCGCGTGCTGCAAAACTACGTTTCGATTTTTTTGGGGGTCTCAACGAAGCGGGAATAAAACTTTAATTCACACGCGTTCTTACTTTCGCGGGATTGTACGTTACACACCCTTTAAGCACGAATTTTCACTGATCACCAATTGTTGAGTTCCGAAACAAAGATTTATTTTCGAACTACCCTGTACGGAGGTCTGAGAAACAAGATAATGATAATCTTCATCGTGATTACCGCCTGTCCTGCTCTTATCTATCCTACTCTAATCTTATCTAGTTTAATCCTATCGATCTTATCTAGCGCATATCTCCTGCCTAGCTATTGCGCCACCTAGTGGCCACGCGTCTAACGTCGTGATGTACGAATGCTGAGGCGCAATGCAGGCCACAAAAACGTAGCGTTTAAAGGTCGCTGCGGAAGTGAACACCACAAGGGAAAGGAAACATCACATGTCCATTAACACGACTGGTGGAAAACGAGAGGTGTTGCGTCAAGCTCTTTCTTTCTCGTAGTAAAAAAAAATGAAAACTTCAGTTTTCTTAATGCAATCCAAACTTTATTAAAAAATATCACTGAAGTTGCTTCTCTAGGCGCGAAGGTAGAACGAGGTCAATTTTCGTCTTCGTGTCCGTTTTAAAACCTGGCATACACCCGATTGCGGTCATTCCACTTAACTTGCGCAGGTTCATCCGTTGCACGCGAAGCTCCTTCAGGATGAACCTTTCCTACTCTCGATATTTTGTTCGTGTTTAATTCACCTGCGCTACCTGTTCCTCTCTCTCTCACTTCACCACAATGCAGCAGTCAAGTTAGAACTACTGTTGATAAACAACAAGAGAGATGAACCGATTTTATGATCAGAGCAAGTTATTCGTGAGGCGGTAATATAATCAGCAGCTATAGACGTTCATGAAATAGAAAAGAGTACTTAAAAGGATAAAATACTAGAGAAGCTAAAAATGTGATTACAGTCGGTCATACGAACGGAATCGGAACAAAAAGCTTACCTGCCAGTTAAAGAACAGTTAGTTTTGATAGGAGAATTGATAGTCAGGGTAAATAAACTAATAATGCTAACCGCACTGCGAAACAGAATGTTTGACCTGGCACATGAAAGACATACCCCTACCAGCATTAAACGGCTTTGAAGGCATTCAGAAGGCATTTAAGGCCTTAGTCGCCTTAGAAGGCGAATAAAGATTTCAACCGAAACTTTCACGGCTGAAACGGGATCTCTTCGAAATCTTTCAACTTTTTGATTCAACGAGAACAGATAACTTGCCGCCATCTTAGCTTGTTTATATACTGGTTTTGCACCCTCGCTAATGAAACTGCCAAATAGAGCAGTGACAACGCTTTTGGTACCGAACCGAGAAAGCGTGTGTTCGAATCCTAATTTTTATTATCTTTTTTCTGTGTTTATTTCTTTTTAAATTAATATTTTCTTGCTATAATTAGAACAAACCAAATTAATGTGAAGCGAAATTTTAAAAACATAATAATGACTATGTTTACCCTTCATAATCAGGATGGGAGAAATATGTATCTCATTTCTCCTTTTACTAGAGTTATCGAAATAAGTTTGATATATTAATACCTTTCAACGGGTTGGTCTTTAACAACCGAATAATGCAGACCATATTTAATAAAGTGAAATAGCTCAGAGCTTAACGCAAGAGAACATAACACGTAAATCGTGCTATCGAATCTCACGCACATATCTGGGAACACTACAACAGCGCAGTGCTGAAGACACTTGTAAGGTTTTCTTTTGACAGTTGCAATTTCAAATTTCAAATTAAAAGCGAAATTTTTCAATGACATATTTCAAAGGCATTTAATTACTGCTAAATGCACTGCTGATCGCCTTCAATTCGCCGGCGATTACAAGGCGATTAGAAGGCATTCAACGGAAATTTGCGGGTAGGGACGTGGGGTGTCGGTCATGAAACGCCATCTTAAGATGCGGCCAAACGTGTGGCCATGTGTGAAGATTGTCGGCAAGTTGAAGCTCCAGGCAGACCAGAACCAATGACTCAGTGCGCCTTTCCTTGAAGACTGTTGGTAAATTTAGCATTATTGTTTTTTTTTTTTTTTTTTTTTTTTTTTTTTTTTTTTTTTTTTTGTCGATACCGTGCGGAACTGATTCGTTAGTAATTATAGTTTACTTGAGCCGCTATAAAGCAATCGAAGCAATGACATGAATAAACAAAAAAGTAGTATCTAGACTAAACGGTATATTCACGAGATCGGAGTATCCTAAAACGATCACTTTATATTGCAAAATAATAAGTTGCCACAGAACTAGAAAAGTTTAGCAAGAGACATGATGTCCGCATCAACCATTCCACATCTTATTGGCCACGAGAAAACAGGTTGGAAGAGCTGCTAAACAATTTGGTGCTTAAAAGTAAGTTCAGTATAAGTACGCGATTGGAAAAAGGACCTTCATGAAAATGTAATGATGTACTACGGCAAATTCCACGGGGAAAACACCTGCAGAATTATTGTACGGTCGAACAATTAGATCAAAGATTCCAGAGATTAAGGATATTTAAAAATCGGTAATCAGAGAATAAATTTAGAACCCAGACCGAATCAAAAAGTGGAAAGAGCAAGAAAACGAAGACATGGAAAGAAGAGCTTATGAATCAACTATAGAAGAAGGAGACACAGTCCTTGCACAGAACTTGATACCAGAACAGGAAAATATCGCAAAGGACTTGAGTAACAATGATAGGGAAGGATTGAGGCGTCGAAACTAGCAGTAAAGAAATGTCCCTTCTAAACTTAATGCTTATTCAGCAGAATAACTTAAATAAATTAGTTCACCGTTACTTTATTTTAAGTATTTATTTGATCCAGTACTACAGCCCGGCCGTATTGTCGGCGCACGTTGACATAGTTTAAGCAGCACATTGAAGCAGCTTGTGAGGACAAGCGGTTTTAATACTAGAACCACCGATGGGAATTTTTTGGCCCATGGCACTCGAAAAAGGTGTGTTATGCCGCTTGCCGTCGTAACAACCCATTGAAATTTTCTGACTTATGATTTTTTTAACGATTTTTGAGTGAGTCCATAAAAATTGTGTATCGTATATGATTTTCTAAAATAGTCATTTCTAACCTAACCCGCCATATAGGACATTTTTGTCCCATGGGCAAAATACGTTGTGATTGGTGGTATCCCTGCTGTCAACGAGTGACGGATATGTTGCTGCAAGTTTGGCAGCACTGGATGAAAAGTATACGTAAAAAGTACTCAGAGAAAAGGGCTAGAAGAAGATGGCCTGTTCATTCATTTATTAATATTATGGGTTTGGCGAGAATCAATGCTGGGTCTTGTACAAAGAACTTACAAAAGAAAAAATATCTAAAAGCAATTTTATATTCAAACTAGGCGCTTTTATTTTCAACCTACTTTTCGCCAACTTGCCTGTGTCAAGTGCTGGAGGTTTTGGTCAGCGCTGCCAGGTTCAAATGTCTTGTTTCGAGGGCAAAATTGCTAAGAAATGCTTCACATGCTATACACTATCCGCCATGCAATTGACAGCGTTTTGCGAGGGCGCGCGAGGGCTCGCACGCCATACAAGCACCGACAAACCGACGTGACACTTCGAACAAAATAAGCTTCAAAAGTTGTCTCCTTATTTCAAATGAAAATACGTTAAACACTAGCGCCATCTCTATAATGATTCGCTTACTACACTGACACAGAGAAGAAACTGCTAAATCCCCTTTTTGTTTTTCTTCGCAAATTCCAATGCGTATTGTTTTATGTACTTCTCACATCTTTTGCATTGATTTGGAAGCTTATAAAATGATTTTCCTGGGTGTTTTGTCCAATAATTCTCACAAAATCTTGTCTCACACTTCCTTCGCAATTTGTATTTAAAAAAAATTGTTTACATCGAAGCAGCAGTGAACAGAGCTTACTTTGACAGAAGTGATCGCCTCACTGGTAAATGACAGTACTTTTGTGTGGGACACTTTTGTAACGCCAGTGTCACGTCGGTTTGTCGGTGGTTTTATAGCATCACATCATTACTCGATCGAATCGAACTATATACGACCGTCTTGGTATTCCAGTCATCCCGGGTTACTTGCTTACTATCCTGTATAGAGCGGTACAAAAGCAGAGGACGAACAAAAACACACACAATGTCAAACTGAAAAATTGTGCAGGTGTGTTAACGGGGTGTGAACTTGAGCGCTTTTGCAAAATTGGTATAATATCTTAAACTCCTGCGATGTGAAGGTGAGTAAAATTATTTCATTAATAGATGATTTTATGGATGAATTAATCTCCTATGAGGAAGAGCAGCAAGGACAAGCAAGAGCTAGTGAAGCAAGTGATACATCGTGTACTGTAGGCATGGGCAAAACGATTCTTTTCACCGAACGCGAACGAACTAGTTCGCTCACCAAAAAGAACCGAACGCGAACGACGATTCTTTCGTTCTTTGTTTCATGAGATTTTTATTCACAAAGAACGCTCGTTATCTTTTTTATTTACCCACCATAGACGCATACTGTAGCCAAAGAAGTACTCATTCTGCGGTTGAAACCAATAAGCGAAAGGCCACGGGAGTGACAAAATGCTGACAAATTTTTCAAAATGTGAGCTTTTGTCACTTTTTTGAGCTTTTGTCAAAATTTTGTGACCTGGAGCAGCCAGGAAAAAAGTTGACAAAAGTTGACAAAATTTGACGTTCGTGAAAAAGCGTAAACAAACAGCTATTTGGCGCAGTTGTGAACCATTGTTATGATAATAATGCTAAAATGCATGATTCTAATTGATTTATGTACCTAGTTAGTGCTTCTTAAACAAAACATCGATGATATTCAGATGTTGGAGCTTTTTGTCGCTCTTGTGTATGTTTTTGGTGCGGCCACGAGAAAAGCTCTTTTTTGCAGTTGACAAGCAATTTTGACAAAGTTGAAAATTTTTTCACCATTTTTTCAGCTCCGTGGCCACGCGCTAAATCATTTAAAAACATTTAACACTCGGCTGTTTGGTCAACACAATCCATCGCAAAACCGACCAAAAACTAGCATGTAAAAAACTAATACGAGCAAAAATGTCTCCTGCATATATTGTACCCCATGCCTTATACACACTTAAGGATTCTATTTAAAAAAAACTACTTAAATATGGATCAACATGATGAGCGCAATCAATTAAGTTCAGTTCATTCGCGAACAATGACTAATCCGTTTGAACGGGTTCGATCTATTGAATTGTATAGGTATAATTTCCATACCAACAGAACACAGATCGAACACCAGTTCGAACGCGTTCGATGAATTCAGTTGTGTAGGTACGATTTATACACCACCAGAACACAGATCGAACACTAACGGATCAGATCGAACGCGTTCGATGAATTCAGTCGTATAGATACGATTTCCACACCAACAGCACACGTATTGAACACTGGTGGACAAATTCGACGGCGTTCGAGGAATTGAGTTGTATGGGTACGATTTCAACACTAACACGGTACATTTTGATCTCTGACGACCCGTTCGCACGGTGCGAGAAAGAGCGAGAAAGCAATATGATTTTGCACGTTTCATTACCACATTTATGTGTGCCGTCGAACACTGAACGGAACGTTCGAACGCGTTCGGTGTAGTCAGTTTCTTCCAAAAGTCCTGGTCGTTCTTTTTGTTAAGAACCTCGTTCGTTCGTGCACTTTACCGAACTGTTCGAACGGTGCGATTCTCATTTTACACATGCCTAGTGTACTGCATCAAACGAAATAATGGAAATGTTGAGGAAAATTCAAGAAACATAAAACTCTATCCTTAGCGAATTTCGAAAACAAATATTAGAAATTTTAGAGGTCAAAGAAAGCCAAAATCTATTTCAAGATAAGATAACTAAATAATTGGAAAACAGTTTCCAACTACTTGTGTATATTGAGAAGCTAAGCAGTGCAGTTTGTGAAGGAAAATCCCGCCGAGATCGCTCCGAGCTAGATCGCTACTTGACGTGGAGGAACGCCGCACTCGCTTTGGCTCCTCTGATCCGTTTATTCGTATGTACCGTGAGTTTAATGTCATTTGTGATCGTCATCAACCTGACATGTCCACCGCATTGCTAAATAGTATTGGTGTCGTGCGACCTGTTACGTGTTAATTATTTTACTTAAGACTGAGCGTGACAAATGGATGATCGAAACGTGGCCATGATATCGGTGGTAGGATCAAAACATGATGAAAGATAATATAAAAAACAGGATGAATGATTCACGTAACATGTAACTGGAAAGGCGATCCGATAAGTAACCTTAAAATTCATTTATATTCATATACAAATCCTTTTAAAACTTTTCAGATCCATTTGTAGCAATTGATTGAAACAGGCAACTGAAGAAGACGTTGTTGATTTCTTCAAATTAAAATTGCGATATGGAAAAGATCGTTCAACGTGCTTCATTCCTCGTGTTTTTGTTTATTCATCGCCTTATTGATTATTTCATCCATCCCTCGCATTCACAATAATACAACTGTTGCGAACGCAACTTGTCGGCTCCTCGACAACCGTAAATACCGTTTTAATAACGACGTGATTGTACTTATGCTATTTTACAATTCGTTTATTCACAAATCTTCACAAGCTTTAAGCGGGGTTTTAAAAAACGCGGTATTCCTTGCACGGTATAAAACATAGAGAGCTAACGTGACCTACGCGCGTTCCACTTATAGCTTTTTTCCCGCGATTCCCGTCGGGCCATCGCTACATCGCGATCATTGCCCTTTTTCCCCGATCTTCGAGAATGTCGACTGTCACTTTGGCGCACAAGATCCTAACCCCAACACAACCCTGACAGCCGTTTGTTTACCTATCTGGTATGACAGCCGTTTGTTTACCTAATTCGTATAATCACGCGGTTCGTCGGCACGGTTACAAATGTAACAACAACGTTAAACGTTAGAACTAAATTGAATCAGAAAATTTGTGTTGAATTTATGTATATGTAATAAGGACCGGTCTGGTGGTACAGTCGTCAACACGAACGATTTAACAACATGCCCGTCATGGGTTCAAACCCCGAATAGATCGTGTCCCCATACCCAATACTGATTATCCTGCTACGGTAACAATAAGTCACTGAAAGTCAAGCCCACTTTCACTAATGGGTACAGGCAGGTCTTGACCGGCAGCAGTTGTTGTGCCAAAATAAGAAGAAGACAGGACGAAAATGAACGATAAATATCAGAGCCCCCATTATCTGTGAAGCCCTCCTCTCCATCAAAAACGCGTACTCCTGTACATAATAGAATGTGGTTTCGTGAGATTAAAAACTTAAGAGAAATTTTTGAACATTCTATCCGATCGAGGATCATCGGCCCTAATACCGAAATCGGGAACGACTGTTCCATTTCAGTTCACTGAACACCGGCACAGAATTGGATTAATTTGATATTCTGTTAGGAATCGATGACGAGTTTAGGAGTAATATTTTGACCTTCGTTTTGCGTAAAACCGGTGATATTTGCGTACATTACATTGTCCATTGCGCAATCGATATATTTTTTTCAAATGATTTGTTTGCTAATGTACTTCGAGCGGCAGCGGGTTTCGAAGTAAAAAAATCCAATTAAGAAATTCGTAAATGTTTTAACGCTTTTTAAAGAGCTAGGGCATCTTGAAGAAGAAGAGCTTCAAAACTTTTTCAGCAAAAAAAAATCAACATGCTAAGCGAAGGAAAACATTAAACGGAGCTAAAAAGACTGCTCCCCGTTCTAAAATAGGAATAACATGTAGCGGTAATTGACTGTGAGGAAATAAGGAATGGTTATTTTATTTACAAAGAAGGCTATTTTATTTAAGACTATTTTGGCCGTTTTTAGTGTAATTGGTCCAGCCAGTAAATTAATGTTAGCTTCATTTAGAGTCAAAGGATAAAAATGAAATATTTTGAATGCAGTGCACGGTTTTGCTGGAAAACGAAATAAAAACAGATAAAAATAAACTACTGATAAACGACAAGAACCGTTTAGTTATTATTTATTATACCTTTCATTGCGTGTTGTCTTCATTAGGGAAAGTGTGTATCAAAGGGGTAAAATACATTCCTCCTGTAGCACCCAGAGGAATCGCCACAAATTTACAGAAAACATTGGAAGGGCTTAACTCGACAATGGTAGTTGATGAGTTATTAACGTTAAACTAGAACGTGAATAGGTGTGTTGAAGAGAGTGGAAACCTGTAGGATTCTCTTTTTTTGCTATTCAGCTTTTTGCCAGTAATGCGCTCTGTAGAAGATATCATCGATGCCGACAAAAATTGAATAACTTCTCTTTCTGTGGTAAGAAGCCATTACTTTTCTTCAACACATAATTGCTTAATGGCTTCATATGGAGGGTGATGTTAATTTCGTGGTATTCGACGCGACAAAAAAAAACTTGAATGGTTCTGGAACAATCAAATTATCTAACACGGACAGCCGGTTTATCACTTGTTCCAAATTTTTCCAACCACTTCTTAACATGTTCTTCAGTAATTGAAGGGCATTTTCAAAAATATAAGCAGATAATGTATAGAGTGGACCAAATTTCTCAACCTCTACTGTAACATGTAGCAAATTATGAACGTTACTAGTAACGTACCCTTCCCGGTAATTTTGTCATAGTCGACAACAAATCGTTCAAGTAATTGACCCGCAGTTTTCCAATAATTTTTGTATGTGTAAGAGGAAAGAAATTTAACTGCGCATATAAAAAGCATGTGGTGGTTATATTCATCTTGACTTATCCTGCCTCTTAAATTGACAGGAGCAGCATAATGAAGGAAATAACGGTACTCGGAAGCTTTCCAAAATTTTAAATCATCCAACTTGCGTAGCTTGCGATGGATCTCCGATGGCAATTCTATGCTTACCAAACCCAATGATATAGCCTCTATAGTCCACCACTTAATCGTTCCCCACAAACCGTAGGTCTCTCAATTATATCTATTTTTTTATATCCAGCAATGGGGTTTTTTTCATTTTGGTGTTCTTTATACACATCATTACGAAAATCTTTGTCAGTACGCAATGGAGAATTGGTTCCCGGAAAGCAAGTCGTTTGTGATATTGGATGATGGTTTCCAACAACGGTACATTTCAGATAGCCATGCTTTTTTGTGTGTGATACCACACCTAAGAAATAAGTTCATTAACATCATTGGATAAATCATAGACTGTTTGTAATTACCTTTAACCGTAGAGTTGGCAACCAGATTAACATACGTAAGTTGGCAACCGACATACCCGGGTATTCCACACGTTTTGACGTAAAAAATTAACGGTTTTCATGGGAAAACAATGCTTTCTATATTTTAATACTGTAAGCAAGTAATCTCGACCATACATTCTCTTCTATTTCATTTATTCGTTAAGTTTTTTCATTTTATTATAAATTTAACGGTCAATACGAATAGAGGAAGAAGAGAAACGTCATTCTCCATACAAATTGTGTGGAATACCCGGGTATGCTGGTTGCCAACTTATGTGGTAAAGTTAAAAAAAATCAAAATAAAATACTTGCAGACTGTTTAAAATTACAATTTATGCACCAAAAAATCAGAAATTAAAAGTTGGGAGGCTACGGAAAATTTCAGGTCAATAAAAGCAATGAATCAAAATAAAAGCAGTTACTTCAGTTTAAAGTTAAAAAAAAATACCCAGGTATCTGGTTGCCAACTTAAAGGTTAATAAATGAACGTGCTGGGAAATCAGCCACAAAAGCACGCACTTTGATGCACACCTTAGTCGGAAGACACCCTAACATAATGCCATTATCGATAAGACCATTTAGTTCATCCACCAATGGTCGAACGTATTGTATTGTTCGAGGGAATCTGGTTTTTTGGCTCGCAAAATATAGCCACAATCATTGGCCTTAAAAGTTGCATGTGAAACACTTAACACTAAATGGCCGAGAAAAAAACTTGGCCAAAAGGATGTTTGCCCGCTTTTTTTACAATGTTTTTTTAGTTATTGTTTTTTTTTACAACACACAATTCAATTATAACTACAGAGATTTACACTGTGAATTAAGCTAAAATATTTCCTACAAAGTACAAATTGAATCACTAAAAATACCGGGACGTCGCACTCTTATTACATACACACATAGTCTCTGACATAAACGTAACCATTGAAATTAGCCATTTGCATTATAAACACGTTGTAATACTGATTTAAAATCAAGAAACACGGTACATTGTAAACAAGTAATGTAATTATGTTGCTATGAACAAACTTTATCTACTACAAAACAAATAACGCTGGTTCGCAAATATAGTCTTACCATTTTCCACATCGCTCATACTGAATTCTTCTTCCTGCAGCACTTCTTGAGCAGTGCGCATCTGAAGCCGGCGGTAGAACTTCCCGCATCTTTTTGATGTTTCCAGAGAACTGATACACGATGCTTCCATTTAATGCTGCCAATACCGATAAAAGTTAGTCCATTTCGTAACATTAACATATGCCATATGCCAGAATATGCCACTTATGCCAGAAGAACAAGTCTGTGTGAGAGCATCAAGCGAGCAGCGATGGCCTCGTCGATGCACAGAGAGAGAAATTCACAAGTCCTAGATGAGCGCGATGAGAGAAGAATCATGACAGATCGAGAGAGATGGATATTCCTCGCTCTGGCACACAGGAAAGTTTTCCAATAGCTTCGGTTTTGTGGGTTTTGTAATCGTATGCTATCTGTTCTACATTCGGGCTTGGCCAGGTCCGTGGGCTTCGTGCGTACACGGGCATAAGGCCACGGAGTGACGAAGCAATAATATATAAAAAGAGCACAGGAAAAGATTTGCGTTATTTTCAAACCAAGACCATTTTTAAGGCACTGTTGACAAGCATCAACGGTCCGTTCATCGTGATGCTAGTTTGAGCAGATGAACATAGAGGGCGCTGTCTTCGTAGAGAGGATGGCATCGATGCCACGATCGTAAGGCGAAATATTTCGCCGTGACTCAGCCATATTTGCGACAGTTAACACGAAGATTAACCGAAGAACACCGAAGGGAAAGGGCATCGACCGTAGCGTCGAGCGAGAACCAGCGAAAGGGTATTTAAAGGAACGACGGCTGAAGAAACGCCTTTTTCTCGCGTATTAAAGTCCCGGAAGAGAGAGTATTTTTTTAACCCTTCTTTTAACACTTTATTTACACGAACTTTTTTGCGTTTACTATTCGCGGACTTTTCAAGTTGAGAAAATTCTGTTGCTCGAGGCAACAGGCACACTTAAATACTTAAAATCGTTATGGCTAGAACTTAATCCGCTTTGGTTAAACGTATCGTGTTGTCGTTTCGCTTTTCCAAAATAAGTAAATCGCGCGTTCGATTAAAAAGTGTCCATGCCTGGTTAAATGAAGAATGCAATGGATCGACAGTCAGCGCGTCGTATGCCAAGGGGGGAACCAACTACCCTAGAGGCGTATCCGGAGATGGAGCGCGATAATGTTCCCAACGGCCACAGCAAAGCGTCGTCTTCCACGAGACCATTGTGCGCCGCTACATCCCCTTCCGAAGTGATGAGGAGCGGTTCGAAGTAAGGCGGGTGAGTTGACAGGGTACGGCACGGAGAACACGATACGCGTCGGAAAGGGTCATCGAACGCGTCGCAGAGGCCGCGTCAGAAGGTCGCCTTATTCTTGAACACGAGATTGTGATTATCCGTCGACCAGTCCCTGAGAAAAAGTGTACTTGTCCGGCGGGAACGCGAGTTTGAAGAGTGGGTCCGCGATATGGAAAATTCCGAGGCACGAGGCACATCCAGACTACGCGGTGCAGTCTAGATTCCAGAATCACGAAGGATATGCGACTCATCCAGAAAACGCACTGCACTCCGGGTATACGGCGCCCCACGCACACACATCACAAACGGGACACAGCGCACAACGCACGGTACACGGCACAACACTCGGCCACTAATACATAGTCAGATAGCGGCTCGCCAGCCGGTGCCGAAGGGCTTGACGATATTCTCTGAAGTTGTAGATTTATGGCTGGTCTTTATAACGGTCTATGACTGTACAGCCTCTTGTGGTTATACGGACTATGAAAATGTCACTCGTTTGCAACATGCTGAATGAGGCGATTGAGACGCTCCGTTCGTTAATTGTATAGTCCATGATCCGCAAGATCAGAGAAATTGCGACTCCCAAGGTCGAGGACCTTTCCACTTTAGTGCAGTTTGGTTTCGTAATGAGACGTTTGGTTGGAACGGTAAATGCGTCTGGTCTACTGGGTTACTGGTCTATATGTATGACGTGACCTTCCTGAAGGAGCTGGCGGGGAAGCTGCACCCCGTCTTATGTATAGACTGGGTGCGTTCAAGAAAGAAAATGCAGGAGGTGACGATGATCGAATTCAGACATTGGATTGGTGAGTTAGGTAGCCATATATGTGATGTCATCGATATGACGCCATCCCCGGAAGTACAGCACGTAGCGTGGCGATAGCCGGAAACATCTCTAAATCACCTTATTCTTCATCTGCTCTATTGTTACCCTAATCTACCCTATCTACTTAATCTACTTACTTAAATCACGTCACACATTGGTAAAAAACGTAAGATGGGCGGGCAGACGATGTTTAGAGATCGCCCGCTGTACAAAATCGAGCAGTTTTTTTTTTATTTCGTCGGACGCCGCATCCGATTTTATCTGTCAAACTAAATGTGTGGTGTTTTGTAGGAACAATCTCAAATTAATTTTTCATAATCGTTATATTATTCAAATCATCCAATTAATCGCAATATTATACGAAAAAGCGTTTGACAGCTCGTGCGATAAAATCGCATGCGATGGAGCACAGACACGGGCCTAAAGCGTGTTTTAGTTGTGGTAAGTATTTATTTACGCATGGAAACGGACGACCCAGCCCGTAAAGTCTTTTTAGGCCGTCCACAAGGACAGAGGAGGCGTGGTAGGCCCAAATTGAGGTGGCAAGATGGCGTGGAGGCGTCCGCCATTAAGGCCGGGATAACGGACTGGCAGACGAAGGCGCGAGACCGTGAGCGGTTTCGGACACTCCTGAGGCAGGCCAAGACCGCAAAGCGCTTGTAGCGCCGGATAAGTAAGTAAGTAAGTAAGTATTTATTTATCATTATTTTTAGCTTATATGCCCGCTGGTCGATTGATTGCTGGTGTTGAACTGGTGTCCAATTGACCCCGGTAATCATGGATGCGCATAAACCTTACTTAACTTTTGCGTTGTTGCATTGTTTCAACAAAATGTTTCCGGTAAGAAAGGAGTTTAGTGACGACGATGTCCCTATTCCGACAGGCGTCTATCGTCTGTCCGACACGGGTATGGAGAAAATTTCAAATGTGTCATATCCAGGGGCGGTATGCGGAATCACCACCAGCGGCATTGCCACAACCACAACCGTGGCAAGAACTATCACCACTGTCGCCACAGCGGCAACATGGACTACCGGCACCATGGTAGCAAGCAGCGCTACCGCCCTTCGACCAGCTGTGCCATTTCACCAGAAGCATTCAAACGATTCTCCGAGAAAAGTAACGGGACTATGTGGTCCTCACATCAACACCAACCATACAACCGATGCCCGGGGCACAGTATCGGTTAGCAAGCTGATCACAGTTGTCCCATCAACTTTCCCGGCCTCTCCAGCCATCTTACCAACTGGGTCGTCGTTTGCACCTGTTCGGCGAGGTGCCACCGTTGCATTGGCGGTGCAGCGTAGTGCCACCACTACAGCGGCGGTACAGCATAGTGCAACCGTTACACCGGCGGTGCAGCGGAGTGCAGTGTTGTTAGTGACGTTCATCGACACGAAATTGCCTACTTTGACACTATTTGAAGTTTCGCATTCATTGTTCAATCATTCATTCTACAGTCATGTAAACAATGTCGTTTGATTCGACGACATTTTTTGGCAACATTCGTTCGACATTCACTTGTAATCTAGTTGTCATAGAATTGATTTCATTCTTCCGAAAGCATGTAACGCAATTGCTTTTGAGTCATTTCTTGTCTGTGTCATCCCGAGTAAGACTGTTGCCAATTATGTCGTTGTCGTCATCCATTTTTCAAAATATTGTCAATAAGTGAAAAATAATCTACTAGGTGAATTTTCAAGTGCGGTAACAAAAAAACGTGTATATTAAATTTGAAAATATCTCCACAATATTTAGAACCATGGCCGACATAAATGTACCCAGAACATTCAGCAAAAACGAAAATTACGTGATATTCTTTTGAAAAATTGCGTACCTTCGGAAAATGGTTTTATTCTTTGCACCATTGATTCCAGCAATGGCTGCAAATATCGTCAAAAAGCTGTGAAGTATGATTTAGGAAATTTCATTCGTCATATTAGAACGGTACATCCAGCGTTGGCGAAATCTCGCCGACTCCTTCAAGAGGAATCTTTGATTCCGGCGAAACATTGAAAAATAACTAAACTTCCCAGTTGCTACAGATCGGCAAAAGTTACTGGAAGGCATGATAAAAATGATATGCGTGCATAACGTGCCTATGTTGTGCGTAGAATGGGAAGGTTTGGGAATTTTTCTGCAACCCATTTGCGAGGCACTTAAAATTCAATTGCATCGTCCCAACCTAGTTTGCCATTTAGGAGCTGCCGCACGTAAAATTCGAACGGAAATATCTTATATAGACAGTGTAACAAGGCTTGGCAGACATATTTTAGGAGTGAATATTCAGTTGTATGATATGGACCAGAAGGACATAGCAATTTATACCATCGGTAACATATTTTACTAATTTATTTTTTATTATTTGAAACAAGTGTTATAACTCTTTTTTTAATAGATAAAGTCATGTAAAATTTGGTTCTTTAATCTGATATAGGGGCCCTGCACGATTCTATTTAGTTTTTTGTATGGAGTATGACAGTTGGAGGCTGAAATCATGTAAACACTCCATACAAAACCACACAAAAAACTAGCCTGCAATTTTCAGTCTAGATTATTCTAGCCACAAAGCTAGAATTAGATTCGAGTACCTGCTCGAAAACACGCCCGCTGCGCAAAGCGACGCAAGAAATCATGGAGTTCTGAGAATTTTATCATGCCCTCTTTTTCTCTCCAACGGCAAATTTGTCGAGCAGCGTTTCGAGCTACCCGTCCCTGGCGTCGCCTCATACCCCTCGCCTGAGCGCGCTGTCGAAGGTTTGAATGTGTTGGTGCGTCAGACGGCCAATCGCTGTCAGCCGTCGTCCGTGCTTTTTCCCTCCATAGCGCTATCTCTTTCTCGCGTGTGGTCAATGCTCATGAGTTGCTGTGGCGCTTAAAAAACCGTTTATACACATTGCGGCGATGAAGCTGCATTTTCACAAATCAAACCAAAAAAGCGCAATAAGTTCAATTGCTGCAATGTAAAAATGACTAAGGAATCGCTAGCTAACGCTGGAGGGTTTGCTGTGCAACGCGCTGAACCCTAATTAACTCTAATACGTTCAGTCCGGCGCTGATTTTCATCAACTTTTCTATCCGCCGGCATTTAGAACGCAAGCTGATTGTGAAACATTGGCATATTGGAAAGCTCACTTGCAGTCCCTGGGGCATGTCATCGTGCTGAACGTGTTAAGCATTAAGCATAACTTTGTTACCTTAACCTTTTGCTTTCGTATGATGTAGCTTACACAGATATGCTGAGCCATCTGCGCGTGGGTGTGAGCGTGCGTGTGTGTGCAACACTTTCGCCAAATGTGTTTTCTTCCGGAATGTTATGACCCATCGGTCAAAGAAAGGAAGGTGTTCATGAAAGGCGGAAAGACGAATTGAGGCCCCTGTCAATGGTAACTGATGACCGGGAGCAGGGGGTACTGGCGCACAGCTGTTGGAAGATTGAACAGTATATTGAAATTGCCAGCGGGGAGGGAGGGAGATGGTCATGGGATCCCTACGATCATCTTTCCGGGGGCCTTTGTCGCTAATACTTGTAGACATACGGCATATCAAAGACTAGAGATCTTCGGTGACCGCCTAGTCCGCCTACCGTTAGATCCACCGCTGGTTCATGACGGTGTTTTTTTATGGTGGAGGTGCATCCTTCCCCCTTCCTGCTGCGTATGCACCGGGCAGGAGACAGTGTGGCAGAATGCAGGTTGCACACTGGATAGGAGCGGTCGCGCGGCAACGCCATCATTCCGCACATCTGCATGCCCGTCGTGGGTTCTAATCGCGTATGAACCGTCCGTCGTAGCAAGAGGTGACTATCCGGCTACGTGGTACTCAAGTCCTGAAAAGGCCGGCATGATCGCGTTGGCTATTACCCCAATAATAATAATAATAATAATAATAATAATAAAAATAACTTAGCATAGCATTCCACACTCGGGGAAGGTTTTTGTTTTGACTTTGGTGCTGCCTGGTCTTCCGCTGTGACGCGACAAATGCACGGAATGCACTCGATCAAAACATGAATCTACCGATCCGAACCCATTCCAAGGCATTGCCGGTCAATTGGCGTCATGATAACTACTCCAAACCAACAAGCCACCAGATTCTGGACGGACAGGTGCAGCACCATACGCGCACCGTAATAAACAAATCCAGAATCCTCTTTTGTATGGATTCAATTCAAAATGTTGCTTCCACTTGCGTCCGCTAGCTGAATTAGAAATAAATGTGCAACAAATCACACGCACGTTTGCTTAAATCATGTGTCTTTAATACCCCCAACAGCAGAGCCGATCGCAAAGATGCCAATGCCAATGGTTGTGTTGTCTGTCAGGTAGCGAGATCGAAAATGCGTGGTATTTTGTAGCCGCAGCGGATGAAAATGTACGCATCAGAATCAAATAGTTTTGGGGTTTCCAAACGCACGCGCACACACACAAACACGCACGCGCAAACTCACACACAAACACGCGCGCGCAAACTCGCACACACACACACACACACACACACACACACACACACACACACACACACACGCACACAAACGCGTACGCGCACACATGCATGAACGCGCGCACGCCAGCACGCACGCACGCACACACACACGCATGTACGCGCGCCCGCGAGCATGAAAGCGCGCACGCCAGCACGCACCCACGAAAGCGCGCTCGCGAGCACGCACCCCCGAAGTCGCGCAAGCACGCACTCCCCCCCCCCCCCCCACTAGACCCCCCCCCCCCTCCACGCATGATCGATTACGGCTACCTTATCGGTAGAACGGTTGGTTCAGCTTTCTTGTAGCATCCTCATCCCTAACGCCGGACGGGGGAGGGGGGATCGCGGCATGATATAGTGAACGGCCACTTTCCCCGCGCTGTGTGTGTGTGTGTGTGTGTGTGTGTGTGTGTGTGTGTGTGTGTGTGTGTGTGTGTGTGTGTGTGTGTGTGTGTGTGTGTGTGTGTGTGTGTGTGTGTGTGTGTGTCGACACCCAAAAACTCGAGACAGATTTCGGCAAATTACAAAAAAAATTATAACCACTATACACTGTGCTACATGATGCATAGAAGGTCGTTGAAGCATCAAACATGTTCAAATTAAAAAATATTAGATTAGTGTTAGACGTTCTCCTACGCTTGTTTTAAATAGGCTTCTTTACCCTCAACTGCCAGGGGCATCGAATGGTCTCATCAGCAGCGGCACGAAATAAAATAAACCATCAATACACCGATAACACTTTAAATCCCAATCCAGGTTCTCCCACAGCGTCTCAAGATCACACACAAATTAATAAATGCTAACACCCACCAATAACAATACACAACCGCAATGCACATATGAGTATCAACACATACACCGCAACAGCCAATCAGCTGGCTGCGGAAGGCACGGGCTGAAGCGCAAGTAAGGCAGGGCAGGGTGAGGGAGGGAGAAGAAGCGGACGAAAAAATGGGCGCCAATATTTTTAAATTTTTTTTACCGTTTTTTTTTGCTCCGCCGCCATAAATAGTTCGTCCATTTCGCCAGCAGATGGCGCTAAACTTGCTCGACCCAGCGCAGAAATCGCTGAAGAACAGCGCGGGAGACCAGGCCAAATCTGCGCTGGCCAGCGCAGATTTTGGTGCATTTTCTGCGCTGGAAACTGCTCGAATTTGCGCAGCGGGCGGTGTTGTTTACATTTACTCCAAGATGCATTAAAGAGATCACGTGGTGGAATCTAGAATCAAAGTGTATGTAGTCCAGGTGGTCTCATAGCATGTTTTTCAAACCAAATTTGAACATCACTTTTTGACAGGATGGGTGAAAACTTTTGTTCAAACAAGCTTTCTGAAGGCATGACGAATACACAAAAAACTCTTACAATCTTCATTCAGAAGCAGAAGCGATAAAAATCAGCCTTCTAAATTCATACACCTTGGGATAAGCCCACCTGTATATTATACTCACTTAGATAGCTGCTCGTCAACTGCTATACAATGCAAACAGCTGACAGGCTGAAATTTCAGCCTACGAACTTACAACCAAGGTGGATTAAAAATATCAGGTGGTGGATTATTGCCTTTGGGGGGTCGCCATAGTTAAGGGACTTTACGTCATTTTTGAACCGTTAACCATTGGTTTCCGCACACAAAGCTTAGCAAATAGAACAGATTTCTTTGTTATTATGTGCATTTTTTTGTGTTTATTGGTTTTACAGAAAAAATTAAATATTTTTACAAAAGATTTGATGATTTGTTAATGCACGAAATTTAAAATCATGCGAGTAAGAGTTCTAATCTCACGTAAATTGTCCATGCGGCTCGTAGATAATGAGGAATTATTGTGAAAATAATGAAAAAAAATAATGCTTTCTTAATTTTCATCATCAAAAATGTCGAAAACACAATGAATTATAGAATAAATTCACGGAATAACACAAAATAACACACTTTAATCCATGTTTTAATGTTAAATAAGAATTCGCGAAGTCCAAAATATATTTTTAAATAATTTTTAATCGAAAAAATGGGGTAGATAAATTATATGAACAAATTTCATAAATGTAAACAAAATTTGAATCCTGGGGACCTTATGTCAAGTGACGAATTGTCAAAATGCACTAGAGTCCACCACCTGATATTTTTAAATCCACCTTGCTTACAACGGAAAGGGTCCCATAATCAGTTTGCCTAGGTTTTGTCTTAATAATATTTTAAAAAAAATGTTTCGATAGGAATGTTTGAACTCAACACAAGGCACACCGGAAAATATCTCAAGACAAAAATATTAGAAATCCTTGTGATAATGGGGCAAATATGATCGCCACTGTAAATCAGTTACGATCTGAGCTTCAAGAATCATATGATCATCCTGAGGGCGACGACACCTTCGTGGTTCCTATCGAACAAGTCGACTGGATGGAAACTGTCGAAAAGGAGTTCTGTCTTACGATACATTAGTAAGATTACATTAGTAAGGTGTGCGGTGCATACTATGCAACTCTCAGTTGCAGATGTTATGAGACCATTTGATGCTGAAATACAAAAATGTACTTCAGTATCAAACAATTGTAGAAAAATTGCGAACAAATCGGTTTTTAATGAATAGTCTCTCCCACCGCCGTACTCTAAAACAAGATAGGGAGGTGTTTTTGAAATGCTGAACTATTTTAACAAACATGAAAAACTTTTTAAAGAATTGGGGCTTCAGCATTCAGAACTAGGTATGGAAAGTAAAAAAATATTTAGTATTTTATCCAGTGATATTCTAAAAGTTCATAATATTTTCAGATCTTACGGAGTAATGGCAATTTAAAAAAGGGTATATTGCCGCATTTGATCCTGTATATATAGCTACCAAAAAAATGCAAGCTAAACATACTCCGCTCAATCAATTTTATTTAACATGGATGACAATTGTTATTAAGATAAATGCTATTCAAGAGAATCGTTTCACCCAGGCACTAACACAAGCCCTTAAAAACTACTTGAAATCTTTAAAGAAAATATTGTTTTCAAGGCTGCAATGTCAATAGATCCTAGATTCAATTACTTGAATTCCAGTTTGCATAGTTCGGAAGAAAAGGATTCCTCCTTCGTGTAAGTATCACTGTTTTGGTAATTTAAGTAATTAAATTTTTCAATATATTTTTTTCAATTCCAGAGTTTTATTCTCGCAACTTCCGAACGCATCCGGCCATTAGATGCAAATGTCCAACCAGCTCCTTTGCAGTGATTGCTCCGATGCAGTGGGTAATTGTCCGAGCGATTTCGACATATTTTTCACTACTTTGTACTTTGAATCACATGCACAAACATCTGATAGAAACAGATTTATTCGTCAACTAATTTTTTTGGATTTGGAAAACCATCAGAACTCGTCGTTTGACGTTTGGTGTCATTGGCTATCCAGAAAAACTACACACCCCGAGCTTTTTGAAGTAGCTACTTTGCTTCTGGCTGTTCCGTCAAACCAAGTTTCAGTGGAGCGGGCTTTAAGTGCTCTAGGTTTAATTCTTTCGAACAAAAGAACCAAGATGAATGATGAAAATCTAGAAAATATTTTACTAATTAAGTTAAATAAGAAGTTGTTTGAAAAGATTCTCCCAAATCTTTACAAATGGAACGAGGGAGATCTGTAGTTAGGTTTAAGATAGCTTTAAATATAATTGTACATATATATCCGTATCATGGCTGTGAACTATTTACAATACATCAAATTATCAGAAAAATGCATGATTTTTTTATTCAGGAGTAACTGTCCGAAAAGGTCGTATTGCTTAATTCAAAAATTATTCTTTATCAGCCAAGATTTAACTAAGAACAAAAAAAGAAGGAAAATCTGCTTATGAATGCCAGGTTATTCTAGTATTTGTTTACCTATCATAGACTTAGCATCATACCATGGAGCGCAGGTGTTGACGATGATATACTAGGGTAAGTGTACCAATTATGGCTATAATGAACAATATTTGGCTCTAAAACTGTCAATTTGCGTTTTGAAACCACGGTAGTATTTTTTATTTCAAATATGATCATTTTAAAACATTTGTGCTTCATTAGTTCCATGCTGGCCACTTCCGTTTATTAAATATCACCCTTTTAAAATGTGTTGCCAAGATGTTTGACATCTCTTACCATTTTGCTATGGGGAATACCGTTGAGTAATAAGAAATATTTAGTATTAGAGACCAGTATTTCTTCTAAAAAACAACATCATGGTACAAAATATTAGTTTTAATCACTTCACTTCAAAATTTTCTAACATTTCATCGAAAAAGGGCGTAAATTTCCATAGTCCACAATTGGTACAACTAAACATCGGGGTACCAATTATCGCAGCATGCCATGAATGCATTTTTCAATACTGGGGCCCTTCACGATTCTAGTCAGTTTTTTTGTATGGAGTTTGACAGTTAGAGGCTGAAATCATGTAAACACTCCATACAAAACCACACAAAAAACTAGCCTGCAATTTTCAGTCTAGATTATTCTAGCCGCAAAGCTAGAATTAGATTCGAGTACCTGCTCGAAAACACGGTGGTGTTTACATTTACCCCAAGGTGCCCCGCCATGCAATTGACAGCGATTTGCGAGGGCGCGCGAGGGCTCGCACGCCATACAAGTTCACCGCCCCAGAGCCCTCGCATTAAAGAGCTTGCGAGCCTTGGTAGTTTTTTCACCCTTAGTTTTAGCAGTTATAATTATAGCACCCCAAGAGCAGGTACAACAGTGCAAATTGTAGCAAATTGCAGCTAAATTTTTGCATTTTATTTTCAAAAATCCACAAAAATTTAAATCGTGATCTTTTCGACAAATACTGCCGCAAAAAAATCCATGAATAAAAATCATAGATTATTTAAATTCCATAAAATTTCGAACAGATGATATCATTCGCAACCCTCGCAATGTTTGACGGGGAAGGCTCTGCAAATCACTGGGCATAATATTGATATGCCTATATCCTAATACCACACATGTTACACAGCCCGCAGACGTGGCTATATTTAAGCCATTAAAAACGAATGGAAGCGTGCAGTAGAAGCTTGGAGATTGAAAAATCAAGGTTGTGCTCTTAACATCTTGCACTTTGGGCCAGTTTTATGTGAGGCTATTGAAAAAGGAATTAAAAAGCCATCGATTATCAATGGTTTTCGGGCATACGGATTGCATCCATTTGATGCTAATGCGGTAGACTGTTCCAAGTGCATCGCCAAGACAGCAGCTGCTTTTAAAGTTGAACAGTCTGAAGTTGATGACTCTTGCGAAGCTCTTCGTACATCAATTATGGAGCCAAATAGCACAGCTATACAGGAAGATAGTGGTGAGGAAAACGTCACAATAAGCTTGGAACGTATAATTGAGGCATACGACCTGATTGGTGTTGATATGAGATCTAAAATCGAAGGAGACGTGAACCTCTTGTCTCGTGAAGAACGTGTCATTCGATTTTTTTTTACAGAGAATTTGTTCGTCCTCATGTTGTATTCGATCAACAAAGATCTCCAATAAATAGCTCTAAGACCAATTCTACGGACATCGATGTCTTTCCGATGAACCACGAATTAAAAATATTATGTTAGAGCAACCTACGAATTTCGAGCATGGTAAGTAAAACATTGAGGTTTGTAAATGAAATTTTGCCAAACGAACTATAGAACATTTTCCAACTGATATTAATTTTGTAATTACAGTGGAGATAGACATCTTGGACGGTCATAATACTACACTTAGCCTGCCCGAGGTATTCACTCTACCGCTAACGCCGCGTCGTAGTATTAAACATCGAAATTACAAAACAAATGTTCACCCCGTACTAACGGCTGGAGAGCGGACGGAGGCAATTCAACAGAAAAAAAGTACAAAAAGAGAAAGAGGAGCAACTAAGAAAAAGAAAGGCTGAAGAACGCCGAGAAGCCAAAGAAAAACGAGAAGAAGCAAAACGGACAAGATTGGAGGAACGCGAAAAACATAAGAAAGGAGGAAAACCAAAAAAAAAATCAATGCAAAACGAAAACCGGAACTAGTTATGATTAGCAATTAATTAATTTGACATCTACATAGATTATAAATAATGACTATTTTGTTCTTGTTTATAGAATTAAAACTACCTACTTACCACTAAAAAAATCTTTTACTCTTGAATAAAAAAATCTAATGGGTTATAAAATGGAAAAACAACATTATTTCTTATTTGCGATCAAATTCAACTGAAATTGGGCTAAATTTCTAATTTTGTCATGGTTTGAAAATATAATGAAAATGATTTTTCCTACTAAGATTTCAGATTTATGGTTTATATCCATCATAGACACCCTTATGGCAAATTGCTAGGAACACTATAACCATAATGGGTACCTAAAGATGCAATTGTTATTTAATTTTTTTCCCGATTTCTATGAACAGTGAGTCAAAAAAAATATATCCACATGTTCTACACATTTAAGGCTTCCAGAAAATGATCAGCTTTTTGCAATGCAGCTATAATTTATGAGTAAAATCGGTATATCGACGACATATTATAGCCATAATTGGTACACTTACCCTATTTTATGTTAATTTAACAGACAAACCTGTTAAAAAGTCCCCTTCCATGATGTAGAGGTCTGCAAAAATATAACCGAAGGTGGCAGATTGTAGACAACTTCCGTTTACGATTACAGTCTGTTGAAATAAGCCCAGTAACTTGAGAACAAAAATTGTATAAAATAACTGTACATCATCATTCCTGAATAAAAAAAAAAATTAAATCATATTTTATAATTTTGTCAAATAATCAACCTAATGTCAAACAATATGAACTAGTAATACTTCTTTTCATTAGAATAACTTCACAAAATAATGCAAGACACATGTAAGCAATTCGTTAAGAAAAAAAATCAATTGACCTTCAAACTACATTTTTTTACATGTCATGTCATCGCAAAAACCAAACTGTATGAATATCAGGTGGTCTCGTCCCATACAAATTGACAACTAATTTCGAAATCAAAAAAATCTGCTTTTGACAGAATGGGTGAAGTGAATTTCCATAGGAACCGTTCGCTTTGTTCTTAGCAACACATACGTAGTACACATTGGTGTCCTCATCGACGGCATCATTTTCATACAAAAATGGATTTTAATTAGTTTAGATTTGGTTTAGCTTACAGTAACATATATTTTGAGTGCTTTTTAAAGTAATTCAGTGCAAATAACGAAGATTCTAAGATTGTTTGTGTGTAAGGCAAGTCGTCAGAAAGCTTGTTTGGGGAAATGTTTTTACCCATGCTGTCAAAAAGTGACGTTCAACTTTTGCTATGAAAAACAGGCTTTGAGACCACCTGATATTCATACACTTTGGCAAAAACACTGAAGGTAACTACACAAATGACCCGGATGACAATTTCAGCACGGAAAATCGGGTTGACATTTGATGCAAGTCGCTTTCCGTTCCGCTTTTCAGACGAAAGCGATCTCACTATGAGCAGTGTGATGTGAGAAAAAAGGAAGGGGAAAATCAGTGCAATCATCGTCATGGTAGTCATGGCGCAAAAAAGGTATTCCCCTCTTTCACTTTTTCCACCGTTACATCCCTAGTACACTCTGACTCTTCCTTTCTATTCAGTTCATCTGTTGACTTGTTGTACTGCCGTGGTTGGATTTGATCCGCAGTACATCAAGTCAGAACAGCTCAATTAAACTTGTACACCATTGAAGGCTTCGAAATCTTGGACGTTTAAAGGGCAGCAGTAGACGAATCGAATCTTGAAGCAGAAATAGATCCAAGCACAAGTGAAAATATTGACGATGATATCGTGTAGCCTTTGATGATTTCTAGGTGTTCAAGAAACAACAAGGGATGATGAAGAGTAAACGATGGAGAGTCCAAGTAATGAATTTTGTTTTCGTTAATTGTGAAAACTAAATTTGATTCTTTTTTAATGGTAGCTGCTGATTTAGGATCCAGGCTAGACAAATAAAAAGGATTTGGAGAAAATTTTTGAAAACAGAATGTATAAATCCTCCAAGTGCAAATAATGACTGAAGCAATTCCAATGTGACTAGCAGTGGAAAAGGAGTGTACGCTCTCTAAGCAGGGATGAATTTGCAAATGACGGAGGATGTAAGAACACTGCAAAACAGCACATATTATGTACATGTGGCCAGCCGGCTCTGTCACTCAATTTACACTACAAACCATTAAAAGCACGTGATTTTATTTAGTTTTTATAGGGTTATTTGCCGGGTGTTTTTTTTTTCAAGTTTATTAGGCAGGCCTTCAGGTTTTAGGCCTTTCTGTGATTCATAGGAATGTTTTAGAATTGTGCATGCAGGTCAGAACTACAAAATACATTACGAATCAATACAATTATACTATTTTTTAGTTAATTGATTAGATGTGTATTTCCCTCAGTTTTAATGTGTTCCATCGAATTCAGTTGTTTAAGTGTCGAACATCTGTGTCGGCCAGAGGCCCCAAAAAAGGCACCTACGACCCGCTCACAAGTAAAATTGCTACTCAATCCTTCTCTGGTTAGGACATTTAATACAATCCCCTGCTAGACGCTTCAATCAAGCCTCTACTTTCGTGTGACCGCTTAGGGCCTCCACTCGTCTTAATCCGCCATTGCTAACAATCAAAAATATCCAAAACATGGCCTTTCATGTTATATTACATGGCTTTTGTGGACCATTATTTTCCGTTTTAAATTCGACTCGATGCGAATCATCTCTAGGTATTTTCAATCCATGTAATATTGCTCTTGATTTTCAACGTTAACGGTTAATGGCCATCACACAACCGGGTATCTTCTTCATCGTCAAACGCTGCTTCATTTTTTATTGATGCCTGTGATGGAGAAAGAATCACCCTCTGCAATTTAAAAACTTTTTATATTGACAACAGCACTTTGTTGGGTATTTTACACTTACCTAGCGACAGTACTTGAATGATTGTCCCGGGAAGTTGTTCATCATCTTCCCACACATGATTTTACGTTTCCTTCAACGAACCGTGCGTCATGTGAAGTATTTCACTATATTTTAACTGATTTGGGATATTTGATATGCTCTTTCAACAAAATAATTGAGAAATGTAGCCCGCGGTCAATTATTGCACGTTTTACAAATGCAAACAATTCGTTAATGATCCAATGTTCTCCTCAAACCACAACACAATGGCGGCTCGATGTGGAGAAGATATGTTTACTCACTCCAAAATCCGACCTCATCATGATTTCATCATGTGAGCGGCTGTTGCTTGAACATCTCATTAGAGCAATCATCGGCGATAGATCTGCTCACCATTCAAACAAAATCATCTCGCCTCAGCGAGGGGAAAAAACAAGCATGCTCAGTACGCAGGAAGAAACGATGATAGCCTCTCAGTATGGAATGAAGCTGCTGTCATTGAGCTCGCCATAGTGAGAGCAGGCTAGATTGTCATTTGGGGAATGTCGGTTTTCGACAGTCGTGTCATGGCAACAAGGAAATTCATGAGCTAGGAATGATTTTGACCAGCAGCCTACTGCGAAAGCCAAAAAAAATGTATACAGTTTACAACACTGGCGGAGTGCCACCATTGCATCGACAGTGCAGCGTAGTGCTACCGCTACACCGGCGGTGCAGCGTAGTGCCACGGGCCCTTTGTGGGCACAGCGAAGTGCCATCGTTGCATCTGTGACACAACGAAGTGCCACCGTTGCATCGGCGATTCAGCGAAGTGCCATCGCCAATCAGGCGGTCGCTTCACCAGTCCGGTACGATAACCAGCAGGTTCATGCGGTATCACCTGTCCCATCCACCAGCAAGAACCGTTCGGTGTTACTTCGACGTTCGAAGGCAGCTACTCCTCTCCGGTCGACCGTTACTCATTCGGGTACGGCTTCCAATCGCGCAGATCCCGTCTCTACTCCACCCCGAGCCACAGTCACCGCCACTGACTATCCTGGTGTCGATCCTTCGACTGATGTGCGGCAGCAAATAGCGGACCTATTTGCATACGTAAAACGACGGTTTGACGATGTCGAAAACACCCTCCAGGCACACAGCGCAACTCTAAATAAGGAGATCCCCGTCATCCGTAAGACAGTGTTGATGACGGACGTGGTTGTGAACCGAATCAGAGCAGCGGTGTGTGCCGACGAAGGACGAACTCGAAAGTTGGCTGAGGAATATATGCGGCACTGTGTGTCGTGGCTCAAATGTGAGGTGATGTCGCCGTATTCGATGAAACGGTTGAACCAAGCAAGGGCAAACTGCTTTTTTCAAAGGCGTTCATGCCTTCCTGCAGGTGGACAGCCAAGAACGGAAATATACCGCTCAAAAATTATCCAAATATTGTGTCACTGATGGCAAAAGTTGGACTGATGGCAAAAGTCACTTATGGACTGACCACATGGTAGTGAAGGAAGGTTTCATCAAAAAGTTATTTATTTTAAAATTGCCTACGCCGGCGCACGCGTTCCTGAGAACTAAGAAGCCAAAAACGAAGAACCTCACCTGAATGTAGTAGATCTTGAAGGTCTTCAAGATCGCGAAGATCTGAACTTTGATTTGAATTTGTAAATAGTAGATATGTAGTTTTTTGCCATATATTTTTTTCAATTAGTACAGTATAGTTAGTATAGTTGTAAATAGTAGCATAGGTTTTGGTTAAATTGAATTATGAAGAATTCATTTTGGTTTGTTAGTAGTATTAGTTCAGTCGTGTCCGTTTGGTGAGCTGTACGAAAAATGAATAATATTATTACGATACATGAACTCATGAAAAATATACCGAACTTAAAATCCAAAAGCTCTATATTTGCATCCACAATCCGAAAACATATTAAGTAGCAATTGTCTTGGTATTATGTGGGACTCATAAAAAATAAGAAAAAAAAAACATTATTTAAAGAGGAGTAAGTATGCGACATGAAAATTTGTTTTTAGCGTTGCAGTCTTGTTTGCAAAGATTGCGTACACCGTGAGGCATGTATATGCATGCACTAGTTGTTGCGACCGTTTCGCTCAAGATCACTTTTTGTACAGGAGAGCACCATAGGTTCGCTATATGATCCATAACGCAGCAACATATGCATCATATGGCACATAAGGTGTAGAATATGGAGCGGAAACAGTGCGTTTGTCTGTGGCTCACAATACGCACCGTCCTAACGGACATGAATTGTTGCAAAAAAATGAAAATGTTCATGAAACGGCATGAAAATGGCAATACACATTGCTGAATGTGGCTAGAACAAGAGCAATGCATAGGGTAAGAACTTTATCAAACAACAAGATGCTTATAAGTACTATTCTTACCAGGTACAACTGCTTAACCCCTACGATTGCCGTCGATTCGGTGTCCATTACATTGGCAATGGGCGTGCACAGGAACGATCACGCTTTCCGGTTTAAGCTGTGTTATTGCTGTAGCAGATTTACTGCTAACAGATCAACCAACCTATAGAGCCACCTTAGCAGTTATACAATCGTTACTAACCAAAAACCGGACGACATAACATTAAGAGTTGAACCAACTCAAAAAGGCCACCTCAACATAATCGTTGCTAACCAAAAGCATTCAACTAAAAACACATATCCAAATTAACCAACAATCGAATCAGGTGAGACAGAAAACCTACCATGCAGTAAATGCTTAGCACACACAAACCGTAGGACAGGAAGCGCGAACCGACAATTTATAAAAACATAACGCGACGGTAATATAAAACGCGCCTCGCAACTCAGAACGGCTACAAAACGATTGCGCAACAATAACGCCAAGTGACCAACAAATACCTGGACATTGACTTAATATTTTGATGAACAAACCTTAAACTAAGAAGTACATAATGAAAATATGTCCATTTTAGTCGTAAACATAAAATAAGTGTAAAAGACATTGTGTCATCACTGTTTAAGAATTCGTTATAAATAAAGCTTATTCGAAACAGTGTTCACTAGTTCACGAAACAGTTCACTAGTTTCAGACACGTAGATCACTCGTGTTTAGTAGGAGATGCAGAGCATTAGCAGATGCCGCCAAAGGCTCTGCCCAATTGGTAACCACGTTTGGTTATCAGCTGTTCAGTCGGTTGACCGATCAGCAATACCCCTTCTACGGAAGAAGTGCAAGTTTGCACCTTAATCGGTTAATACTCCCGCAGCGTTTTAACGTCGCCTGGAATCCGAGCCATCGCGCAAGTAAAGTTCCGTAGTTCCACCCGTCCGTTGCATAAGTGTAACTTGACCATCTCTTCCTAACGAAGTGAACGAATGATACAATTCATTCGCAATTAAACCAACTACGGTACGTTCTCGCCTCGATACCCCGCCTCGTTCTGCACTCTTCCTCCACATTCCGCGCATCGACTTACCGCACACGGTTCTGGTAAGCAAAGTGCGCGCCGAACCTACCACATGGCGACCGTGACAGCGTAGCAAGAACAAAGCTAGAAGAACATTAAAGTGGAGTTGAAAAGCTAAAGAACAGTGCTGTGTAAAAAAAAAGCAAGTTACGCGCAAAGTGCTGTGCGGAAAAATCGAGTGAAAAAGTTAAAGTGCAATGTTGTAAAAAGCAAATTATGCGCAAAGACAGACAGTCGGCCTCAGCATAATTTTTCGATCGAAAAAAATCGATATGCGCTCACGTAAAACTAACGGTATAACTATTTCTTTTATACCCCTACATGAAGTTGGCCCCACAGGTAAACAATTTTTAAAATAATTAATAAATAATTTTTTATCACCCAAAATATTGAAAAAGAACCAACAAATTTACCAACTCGCTTTTACATAACGTTTTTCAAAAACATCAACCTTGATTTACGGAATTTTTTGATATTCGATAATTTCCGCAACTCAATGCGTCGCGGATTTTGCCCTATACAAAGCGGAACGATCGAATTTTTGTAGCATAGTTAATTTTGCTCGTGAGTGTCATGGTATACCACTTTTCAAAAAGACCAGTAAAATGAACACCTTGGCGGCGAAATGAGTGTCAAATGACACCAAAATGACAGCGGGATCTATAGAATTTTTTCGATCGAAAAATTGTGCTGAGGCCGAGTGCCCGAAAAAAAAACCCTTTAACCTTCATTTCTATAACCACCTACCCGGGTATGTTTTACTTATTCTTTTTATGATAACTTTTTATAGGATTATCGAATCGATCCAAAAAAATTAGAATGCCTAAAGAAACATGTTTTACAAAAGTGGTAAAAAATTCAGAATTTTTAAAGTTTTGGAGAAGTGCTTTAAAAAATAAAATCAACTTTTACCCCTTACTTCTATAACCACCTACCCGGGTAGGTAACACATACAATAAAGGATTTTGGTTTCGATTAGTCGCTAACTTTGTAATGATATGTATAGCAATGCATGTAGTTATATTTATAGAATCTATTCCAAAAGTTTTCTAGCTCTTAATATTCTTCTAAAGTCACATAGATTGAAATGATTGCACCGACAGTCGGGAAGAAATGGCGGTGTATTAGTGTCAGTTGAACTAATTGCTATGCATTCAATTTATGTTACTAAAAACCATACTTCATAAATTTATAAAATAAAAAGAAATATTGTTATTATAGCTGCATAGAATAAATTGAATAAGACATTTTTTGACCAATAAAAATACAAATTCCCTTATAAAATGTATTACTTACCCGGGTAGGTGGTCATAAAGATGAGGGTGTATTTTTGGTCGTAGAAACGAAGGTTAAGCATATACATTACAAGTGTATAATAAGCAAGACTGAACAAGTGGATAAAAAGAACTAAAAGTGCAGTGAGAATAAGTGTATATAAAGATCAATTAACGATCATTAGGCCATCAGAAGTCACCTGCCCAATGTACATCCAACACTCGGACGCTGCGATAACAGTAAAGCACCCGAGCGACGGTTGGATCAGCGACGAAGACAACACGGATTTTGACGGACCGTCAGAGCCAGAGGACCCCGCGATCGTAGAGGCACGGCGTCTTACATGGAAAGCCATCGACTCCGTGGAGCAAACCACAAACCTAACCCCAGAGGAAGAGTTCGAGGCGAAGCAGCCCTACCGGCCAACACACGAAGACATCTGCAGTTGCATCCGGGACACAAACGCGACGCTGAGGATCCTGGTCAACCTAGGCGTGGAGGTACCGTACGATCTTTTAGAAGAACTTACAGCGGCGGTCAGTTGCTATATTGAGGAAGTAGTCGACACGCAATTGGGTCTAGAATTCATTTCAGACGTCGACTACGATCCTAGTAGCTTGGGAATGCCCAAAATAGACAGTCTACACAGGGAACAGGGTATAATACTCAAAATAGGCAATCCGCCAATTTTTTTAGGGCAACGCGAGCCACAAAGAGCAGTGCATTGCACTCAGGTGGAGACCCAGAACCCACAGGTGGACCAGCCCTCCACAAGCCAATACGGGCAACATACACAATAAATGTGCAAAAATCAAATTTTATTAAGACAAGATTAGGGCTAGCAGATTCAATATGCAACCTATTTGTAGATTCAGGTTCCGACATTTCTATCATCAAAGGCAACAAAGTAAGATCTACACAAACTTACAAGCCAAAAGATATAGTGGATATCATAAGCGTAGGAGAAGGAACAATAACCACTCATGGGTCCACAATTACGAATGTAATCGTGGAGGGAAAGAAAATCCAACAATTATTTCACATCGTACCAGACAACTTCAAGATACCGGCAGATGGTATACTTGGTACAGATTTTTGGATCATCGATGTATAATAAATTATGATACTTGACTTTTCTCTGTAAAACACTATGGAGAGTTTTTGGAAACACCCATTGAAGATACTATCAATGGCAAAACACTCATACCTCCCAGATGTAAAGTAATTAGTAAACTAGATAAGTTAAAAGAACTAGATACGGATGCGGTAGTATGCGCAGAGCAACTGCTAGAAGACGTTCTTGTAGGAAACTGCATTGTAAATAAAAACTACCCATTTATTAAAATCATCAATACTTCTAATATATCAATTCTTCTAAATTAGTAAACAATAGCCATATCAAGACAATACCTTTAAATGAATTTGAAATTGTAAAAACTAATAATCATAAGGATGAAAATAGGTTAGCAATCATAAAGGAATTAATCCGAAAGGAAAACATTTCCGAAGATACAGATAAATCTTTTGAACAAATACTGTTTAGCTACAATGATATTTTTCATCTACCTAACGATCACTTAACTACAAATAATTTTTATAAACAAGATATAAAATTGGAAGATTAAAGACCCGTGCACATACCAAATTATAAATAAAATCATTCCCAAGGACCAAAAATCAAAAAGCAAATTAAAAAAAAATCACCCATCTTACTGGTACCGAAAAAGTCCTAAGATGAGAAAAAATGGAGATTAGTAGTCGATTTTAGACAGCTTAACAAAAAGCTGCTCCCTGATAAATTTCCACTACCTAGAATAGACTCCATATTAGATCAGCTAGGGCGAGCAAAATTTTTTAGCACATTAGATCTCATGTCAGGATTTCATCAAATACCACGTATAAATACAATTTACCATCTTCATCGCTGCTTTTGGTCTACGCACTGTTCTCTACAATAGAATTCATAGGTAGAAATTTGTCTGTAAAAAATGTGTACACAAACATAATAAGCGATTTGCCATCCACAGTTTATAATGATTGAAACTTATCGTTCACTTCCATAGGGCCTAAACTTACTTAGTACACCAGTGGCACAGCATCATCGACTCGGTCATCTAAAACATAGACAAAATGAACATATTGAGGACACTTTTCCTTAGACCGCACAGCTTAATGTTCTCTTACCCGGGGTCCGGTTCCGGTTGTTCAGCAAAACGCATTGGCGTTGCAGCATGTTCGCGTTCTGTTGGATCATAGCACACATTGCATTCATAACATTTTCATGCAATAACTATTAATTGATCATAGTTCACGTTGTTGTATTCTGGACTATAAAAAGTAGGGAATGCAAATAACACGTTCAGTTTTAATAAACCTATCGATTGGAACTCATCGTAGTCTGGCAATTCAGTACACAACACGTTCCAACCGTGCTGTTTGACACGCATGACTATGGACAGTGTCGGGATACATTAAATTCATTCTTTTAACACGGCTTGATACTATTTTCACTCGACTTTATACAATTGTTATTTAATAAATGCTGGAGCGCTCTTGGATGAGCAGTCCACAACGTTTACATTTTCTGTAGGTGCCGCAATCGCTCCACATCAAGCATACGTAGGTGTGAAAGAGACGACAACAGACAAAAATGAAAGCGCACGTAGTCTTAGTTCTCGGTGGCAGTTAGGAACGTCCAATGGACCAAAATCCATTTTAACTAACGACCAAGAAAAACATATTGCTCTCTGGATAACAGAAATGCAACAAAGAAGATTTCCAGTTACTAGAAACCACTTGTTACGGAAAATAGCTGACTACATAACACTAAATTCAAAAACAACGCCGTTCAAGGATAATCAACCTGGTATGCTTTTATGTCGTGTAAGAAAAACAAATCAAAACTAATTTCTCTTTTTGTAATGTTTATAATATAGGAAGAAAATGGCTTGAAGCATTTTTAAGGCGAAATCCCGAGCTATCGTTTCGCAAACCAGAAGCTGTATCATCAGCACATTGCAAAGTGAGTGAAAGTGATATCAGAGGATGGTTTGCATCTGTGTTCAAATGGTTAAGTGATAACGGCTATGCCAATATTCTACAAGACCCTTCAAGAGTTTTTAATGGAGATGAAACATCGTTTTATATGCATCCTAAAACAAAGGAAGTGCTTGCACAAAAAGGGTCACGTAATGTATATGAAATTGAAAAAGCACCAGCAAAGCAGAATATAACGGTGATGCTGTCGTTCAGCGCCAGTGGATTTGTTGTGCATCCACACATCATATTTCCCGGACAACGACTAAAAAGAGAAATTTTACAAGGTTTTCCGGCTGCAAGGGGTATAGGCCATAGTGAACGTGGATGGATGGATACCAACAATTTTAAAAATTACGTCGAAAAAGTGTTTCATCCGTGTTTAGTGAAACAAGGCACAAAATTTCCTGTTATTTTTTTTGTGGACGGCCATGTATCCCATAAATCTATAGAAGTTGCTGATGTTTGCCAATCACTTGGTATAATTTTAAATTCGTTATACCCCAACACAACCCACATCACCCAACCTGCTGACGTTGCCGTTTTTAAACCGCTGAAAGACGCATGGAGAGATTCTCTGGAGCAATGGCGTTTTCAAAATGCAAATGAAAATTTCACCTTGAACTATTTCGGCGGAATGCTACAGAAAGCAATGAAAATCGGTATAAAAACAGCTAGCATAAAAAATAATTCCGAGTGTGTGGTTTGCATCCCTTCACCCCAGACCATGTTGACTTCACTAAATGCCTAAGCAAATTACAGTTATATCCCGACCCTAGTCAATCAGAAACAGCCTCTCCGGAAAATGTAATACATGCAGACGATACCAGAGCAACACCTACACATACAAACACTGATAAAAAATATGTATCAATTCCAATTGACAAACTGTGCCATGCGTTGGACATGATTGGTGACGAAGCGCTGCAACGAATTACAAAAAAGGACATTACAAAACTATCTCGCCTTGAAAGATGCATCAAATATTTTTACACAGAATGCATCAAGCCATATGTTACAATAGAATCAAATATGGAAGATTATGATTTACAAAGCATCGCACATTCAAGTAACTATGAAATGGAAATACCATCTGAATCCCAGAACCACCCACATGAACATAATATTGATACAGTCTATACAAGTGAACCATCATCGCCCGAACATTATTCAGCATTATTAAGTGAAAATCTAGACAACCAGGAAATCGAAATATCATCTGAATCGCACAACTACTCACAATACCATTACAGTGAAACAGTTTGCACAAGGGAACCATCATGGACTCAACATTATTCACATGGTTTTGCATGTGAAGACCTGATTATCGATCCTGTTGAACCATTTTCTTCCGTCGAACTGTACAGACAAAGTTCCATAGATTAATACGTTTTTTTTTCGAACCATCTGAACCACCAATAGAGCAACTGATTGATCAAAATGACTCGTTCACGGAACAGGCTGAGCCCCCAAATTCTTCAGAAGGATCTAGCAACCTGGAACGTCTGGTGGAAGAATCGTTTGCGAGAGCCTAATACAGCAGACAAAGCTCAAAATAAGGAAAATGTGCCATTTTCAGACATTTTCAACTTGCCCCCCAAACCTTGCCAAAGTCAAAAACATCGCAATTTTAAATTGCGCTACTACTCAGTCCTTACTGCAGGAGAGCGGCTGCATGACATGAACCGCAAAGAGGAAGAAAAACTTCGACTGCAAGAGGAACGCAAGAAAAAAGCTATGCTACGCCAGAAAGACAAAGAAAAGCGAGTAGCAGAACAAAAGCTAAAAAAGATGCTCGATTGCTAAAGAAAAACGAATGTGATAACGTAAAAAAGTGCTATAGTCGAATTAAATTATTATAGTTAAGTGAAATAAATAGAATCTTATTCCTTAACAGAATTTTAACTGTATTCATCATGGTTTTTTTATCTGCCTGAAACATTATTTGATTATGAAAAGTAAGTTATAAAGAGTATAGTCTCCTCTCTCCGATATGGGTGTTAAAAATGATAGTTGAAAGCCTCATAAAGCGTACCCCTTATTACTAATTTTTCGCATTACGAGCAAATTCAAATACTCTACAAATGCCTCTCTCAGCGAGTAAATTCTCGAGTAACGATCAATATTTTTCACGTTCGGGATATGTATTTTAGCGAGCTTATGTAAAATATAGACCGCATTTGGTTAGCAGTAAGCATTTCTATAATTTTGATAATTTTTTTTTATTAATTACCGGAATTAGTTGCCTCACTTTTCATTCAAATCATATGGAAAAGAGTCCCCTGCATAACGAGTTTTTCACATAACATTACATAACGAGTGAATCACTGAAACCGGTTCATCTCGTTATGCCTGGTTCCACTGCGCTACATGCTGTGTACACCTATTCTCATCCAAATTTGAATCATAATCCGATTGATATGGATTGCAATGCATGTGCATTTAAACGATTGTAATGGATCATTTGTACGTATGTTTGGATCCTTCGCAACTGCATTTTTATGGGCTTCTGATACGATTGCGGTTGGCAATCCATAGCCACCCGATTGAAATTTAAAATTACGTGAGATCAGATGTATATGCTTAAGAAATTTTTATGCAATATTAAGACAGTCTGCCTAATATAACTAAAATTTTATTGATAATGTTAAAATTTGAAGCACAATAAAAAAAAAGTTGAATAGAAGCATGGTTCAGTTACGATAGTCTGCCGAAAGCGGGAACTGTTTTGGTTAATGTTTTGCTGTTAGTTTCTATTATGACCGTCACTGACAGCATCATCATCATCTCGCAGCCTAAAGACGTCAAAAACTGACAGTACTGAAAAACAAAATTGTTAATATAAAATAAACTATTAAATCAGTTTTAATGAATATTTTAAGGGATATAGCAGTTTTAAAATGATATAAATAATTTATCCTAATTATTTATAATGAAACAAACGATTTTCAGTGTATATTCGCAATGCCGAAAATAGGAACAAAATCTGCCGAAAATAGAAACATTCTGCCGAAAATAGGAACATTCTGCCGAAAATAGAAGCAAAACCAATGTTTGAATTTTCATGAATATTTCATCTAAAAGCTATTTAAAAGTAATAAATGTGAAAATCACTACATACTAGGGTATTTGATCAACCAAACTAAAATAACTTTGATAGCAAAATATACCAAATAACATTATTTTTGTTATTTTACACCAAACAGTTGCATTAAGCTGCCGAAAACTGGTACAGTTGCCCTAATGGTCTATGGTCGGAATATATAATAAATTTCTGGCCATAAATATAATGCTTAAAGTGTTCAACTGCCCAAACAATTTCTAGCAATTCCATTTCGATCGGATAATATCGTTTTTCTTCCCCTATAAGGGATTTACTAGCATAGGCAATTAGACACTCTATCGTTTTCTCGTTAGATAGCACCGCCCCAAGGGCGTAATCACTGGTGTCAGTAGTAATGACCAACATATCTGTATAATTCGGTCTCAATAACAAAGAGAATGAGATATGAGATATTGATTTCAGAAATGAGATATTGATTAAGTGTCTTAAAGGCTTTATCACACTTTCCATCCCATATAAAATTAGTATTTTTCTTTAAGAGTTCGTGCAACGGTGTACGAATAACAGAAACATTGGGAATGATTTTCCCAAAAAAATTGATAGTTCCCAAAAAAGCACGTAACTGATAAACGGTTTTGGGTGTTGGCATTTCTAATATTGCCTTAATATTTGCTGGGGTGGGTTTTATTCCGGATTCATTTACAGTGTGACCCAGATATGTTATTTCCTTATGCAGGAGTTTGCATTTTGAAGGTTCTATTTTGAGGTTATGTTGTTTCAATCCTTCCAAAACTTTAATCAGGTTTTTAATGTGTTCCTCTCTTGATTCACCAAACACCACAATATCATCTAAATATACGAACGCTTTAACCGTGTGAATTGTATAAAGTACCGTATTCATAAACTTTTGGAACGTGGACGGATTGTTCTTGAGGCCCATTGGCATTATTAAAATTTCGTAATACCCCTTTGACGTAGAAAAAGCTGTTTTTGGTGCATTTTTAGGGGCTATTGGTATTTGGAAAAATCTGGATTTTAAATCAATTGTTGAAAAGTATTTACTATTACCAATGTTATCCATGATTTCCTCTATAGGAGGTATTGGATATTTAGGGAGATTATACGGTTCCCTAACACTGGCACAGGGGCTTCGGATGAGCTTTAGAAAGGCGTCTTACTCGGTTGAGGTTCAGGATACAAGAGAGCGTTTATTCGCTATTGTCACATCGAGGCGCATAAGGACAAGTATCTTATGCGCCTTGTTTACGCCCACGAGTTGGGCGATTATATTATAATGCTGCTATCGAGCAGTTTCCTAATGCTGCTATCGAGCAGTTCCTTAATCTTGCTGGCGAGCAGTTTCCTAACATAGTTCCCTACAGATACATAAAGGGTTTTGTAATCAAATTTAGTGCGAGAAAATCAATAACAATGCGATTTTTCCCCCATAAATATCCGATTTTTTTGGTATACAGGCGTCCCCCGAGTTTCGACCCCCTTGAGTTTAAAGTTGTCATTGAAAAGAAATTGATCTATTTTTTTGAATTTCTGTGCTGATAACCGTTTCAAACACATTTCCACAGATTCCAAAACTTCCCGGTCTTGAATATCTGTATCGTGTAAACGACTTTTGGTGTTGAATTAATACATTATCAAACATTGTTTCGAATAAAAATCACGATATCATAGATTTTGCCTCTTCAACTTCGGTTATAAACTAAACATTGACAGATATTCGACATACGACTTTTTCGTCTTACGCCTTGCTTTGGGACATTTTTTCGGTCCCAAATACAGTCGTATCTCGGGGGACACCTGTACACATCACAGACGCATTCCAAGGGCTTTTGCTTGGTCCTATGATATTTTGCTTTAACATTTATTCCATATGTTCATCTATTATATTATTAAGTGCTACTGGAAATCCGTAGTGCCTTTTATAAATCGGAATATTAGAACTTGTTTCTATTTCATGCATTGCTGCTTGGGTATAGGTTAAATGATCCCCAGGCAAGTAGAAAATATCGTTGTATTTACTAATTATCTGTTTAATACAGTTCTCCATTTAGTTATCTAAATGATTTAAATTTATCCTTTTCATTAATTCTGCCAATCGTTGTGATCCGACTAATTTCCCTCGTTTGATCGTATCGAATAAATCGCAATTTGCCTGTTGTTTTTCGATACATGGGAGCAATTCAAAATTTCCCTCTTGAATGTTATTGACATTCTCCTTTTGACGACTAACAGTATCTTGCAACATATTTTTTTTTTTCATTCAATTTTTCCTCCTCTCCTTTTGTGTATACTTGCTTCTTCAGATTATTTGTCTGGAAGCCTTTCCTAATGACAATTGTGTACATTTTTAAAAATTCTGCTCCTATTAGGGTAAATGTACCAATAGTGGTGCAATTTGTAGAGGTACCGATGTGTTTTAATGGATTTAAAGTGTCAGGAAGGACAATTTCTGAATATTTTAACGAATCGAAGCATCGGTTGCATTTTGACGGGGTAGATGCACCGAAAAGAACACATAAAAAGTTCAAGAACGGGGAGTACAAGACGCATTGCAAATGCTACACTCCTCTGATCGACCACACAGATTTCGACATCATAGTAGATGTCCCTACCACCGATAGGCTTCACCTAATCGATCTAGGTGTCATGAGGCATCTGATGAGGTCATGGAAAAAGGGAAAGTTTTCAAAAGAAATGAAATGGAATCAATCACAATTAGATTATATCTCATTAGTTATAGACAAAGTGAAGTTACCGTCGGAAATTACAAGAAAGTTAAGAAGCATGCGCCACCTTAACTTTTGGAAAGGTGCGGAGTACAAAAATTTCCTCCATTATCCCAGTATAATAGCTCTTTGGCATGTGCTACCAAAACAGGCATATGAGCATTTCAAATTGCTTTTCTGTGCGGTAACAATTTTTTCTTCCCCGGCGCATGCAGAACACTATAAATTAGCAGATGAAATGCTCCAACGATTCGTACGCGAATATTTCACACTATATGGTGCTTCTTTTGTCACCAGCAATGTGCACAAATTGAAACACATGTTCGACGATGTTAATAACTTAGGGCCACTGGACAATTATTCTACATATCCGTTCGAAAGTGCGCTGCAGTTGATTAAAAACTTATTACGTACGGGAAGTAATATTATGCCACAAATTGTGAACAGGCTGCAAGAGCTATCACAAATAACAATTGCTGGTAATAACGACCAAAAAACTTACCCAATAATTGAAAAAAAGAACAATAAGACCACTCTTCACATCAGAAAGGATTTCCTGCTTAGAAAGGGACAGCGAGATGAGTGGTTTCTGTTGAAAAATAATGTCATCGTAAAATTTGAGGACGCAGTACAATCTGGTTCTAACTTTTTTGTGCGAGGTACATACATTGGACAACAACGAAATCTTTTTACGGAACCATGCAGATCGTCCATTCTGTATATTTTTGATGCGGACGTAAAGACGCTATCTACAAGACAGGTGCAAGTGCCTGTTGAAGACATACGATGCAAATTAGTAACAATTAGTGTAAAAGGCGGTAAAAGGCTGGTAGTTATTCCACTATTACATACATTGGTGAAATAGAGTAGATTTGTAATTAGGAGATTAAGTAGGATAGATAATCATTTTCAGTTAATGAATGTATGTTGTTGAATATAAGATCAGAACTATAATATTTGTCACAATTTTTCAAAGTGTAACATTTTCATAAACAATCCAGGTATAGAATCAATTATGGTCGATTTTGTCCCAAACCACCTTGAGTATCCGGCAGTGGCAGATTTAGGGTAATGGGAGCCCTAGGTGGTAAGACTGGCTGAGGCCCCTGGTAAATGGTGAGCCCCTGTAAGGAGGGGTTATTGACTCTCATCTTGCTGTTGGGAAAATTAAACAGTCTTCTTTAAATATTCGGGAGGTGTAGATAATTTGCCAGCAGCGGGCCCCTTCTGAGCGCCCATGTAGCTAGTAGTCTGTCCACTTTTATATATTATGCATAGTGGAATTTGGGGCAAGTGTGCCATACGGGGCAAGAGTGCCACCAAGCATTTTTCCTTAAAAACTTTAGTTTGATGATCAATTGTGTATACAGTTGGTTCCTTTCCAATGACTAGGTATACTGAGCCGAATTTCATATAAACCAATCGATATTTCCCATTGTTTTGAACTGATTTATATTGAGTTTAAAAAATTGAGCAGAATATTATAATTTTTTAATCCAACCAAATAAGCTCTCAAAAATCATGCGAACAATCAACTGAGAAAATTTTTACACCACCGTATAGCTGAGGAAACGTGATTTTTTTTGTAGGGTTAGTTGAAAAAAACTTTCTTTTTGTCACTGAAAAATTCAATTTCAAAAAAGTTGCAACTTTTGGGGCAAGTGTGCCATCTCTGTTTGGGGCAAGTGTGCCACCATCTTTCATAGGCGCGAGCTGTCAAAAATGTAAACATTGTTGTAGCGTGCTGCGGAATGGTGCGCTATTGTGAGCGGATTCCACGCCAGAAAAACAGAACAGTAAAAAAACCATATTGTGGTACAATTGGTGGTCAAAAAGGGTTCATTGGTGACTAAATACATGTAGGAATACATACACTAGTGGTACAAACGTAATAATTTCCAATTATCTAAGAAATACGGTTATTTTAACCAGGTGGCCGTCTTGCCCCATACGAGTGGCACTCTTGCCCCTTAGCCCAAAAAACAACGTCTTTTTGGACCCTTTTTAAAACGCTTCAAAAACTATGTTGTTTGCACTTTTTTCAAGCGAAACTCATTTATAAGTGAGGAAATAGATGTAAAATGGTTATGAGATTTAAATCGGCTTTTGAAAAACACGTTTTAGTGAGTTATAACTTGAAATGCTTAAGGTGGCACACTTGCCCCAAGTTCCGCTACTACAGACTAGCGATCTACGAGGCTTCTAAAGCGGCGGGACTTCAAACGGCCGCCTTGTCCGCCTACCGTTACATCCACCGCTGGTCACCGGCATACATCTCGCACTGCTCGTCGTTGTATCGGCTCCTTCACTGTCCTTCCACGCATTTTCTTCTTCTATTTGGCATAACGTGTCCTACGCGGACATGCCGGCCTATACAGGCTTTCGAGGCTTAAATCATTATCACGCAGCCGGATATAAGTCAATCCTTGCTACGGGGCGACGGTCCATTCCGGGCTTGAACCCATGACGGGCATGTTATTGAGTCGTTCGAATTGACGACTGTACCCCGGGATCGCCCCCTTCCATGCATATGGGGCAAACATCCTTCGTAGCATCTTCCTTTCGAACGCGACTAAGAGGATTTCGTTGGCAATGTAATGAAAGCTATGGAATTCCGTAAAACAATTAAATTGAAGCAACACATTTTTGTACTTAAAACATCAGTTCATTATTTCATTTATCAACAAATAAATAGTTCTAATATAGTTTCTAGCAATGAAATTTACTTTCATACTAACAGACAAAAATTTCACATATAAACAATTCATGTAACAATTAAAGATTCATTGTACTTTCTTTTCAAACGATTCTTCGCTGACAACTTGTTTGTCGGTAACCTTGCAAATTAACTCGATTTTTGGCATACTTTAGTTTTTTTTTGTAAAAAATGATTCAATATTTGAATCTGTGCACACACAAAAACGAGTTGTTCCGACTGTCTTGAAAAGTTTTAGTATGTTTTCCTGCGTTGCTAAAGGAATTTTTTGTACCCCCAATCGTCGTATTCCCTTCCACCCACATTCGGGAAGAAATTTCCGATCAAATACCAAATCCAAAGTATCATGCAATCGATTGTTAACGTCTTCTCTCTTAACTGATGCATTCAGAAAGGATAGAACATCGTTGAAGTACTCGACATTACCTAAATTGGTTTCAAAACAAATTAACTCATCAATCGATTTGATTTTTTCAAACGAAACTCTATGGCCGCGGGGCCATGGGGATTCTCAGCGCTCATTTTCTCAAGCACTCATGAGTGCTTTTGAGAAATCCTCGTTCTCAGCGTTTGTCGAATCGGAACAAAATCAGTTTTGAGAATCTTTGAGAATCTTTGAGAAAGTTAACGAGGCAGCGATCGGCTATCTGAAATATGAGCAATTGTGCTATTTGTTTTCCGGTAATCACTTTGGAAAATGTATTCAATGTTTATAATTGAAAAAAATTTAAAAAAAAAATGCGATCAAAAACATATTTCCTATTTAAAGCTACAACTAAAGCTTGATTGGCAATATCAGTTTCTCAGAGTGAGAAAAACTGACGACGGGCTCGCGTCTGAGAACAAGTTTTGAGTGCTTGAGAAACTTAAATGAGTGCTTGAGAACGTTTTCTCAGCTTGAGAAAGCCCCGAGGCCCCGCGGCCTATCATCTGTTCGATACGTCTGGTCAACAGTAAGTGGTACCAAATCTCTGATTGTCGACACCACTGTGTCTATTGTGTTGAGCTTCCTATCAATTTTTTTTAGAAGATTCCTTATTCGTTTTTAATTCGGTTTTAATTTCATCCAGGCAAACGAAGACCTGGTCGATTCGCTCGTTAAGACACTGGAACATTTTCATAATTTCTTCATTTGTCACAGTCACTTCGTTGGTGGCTGTCGCTGCAAAGTTTGTGGGTTTTGTTACAATGGTCTTGGCTGTCGTTGCAATTTTGATGCCAGATGTACTGACAGGCTGGTGATCTGTGAAAAAGAATAAAAAAATTAGTCACTTCGTTTTTGCCATCGAAGTTTTTTCCACGTACTTACCCATTGCCAGTCGCTTCACATGAGGCTGTGCGTTTGACACCACTTCCATTGATGAATTTAAAATGTACAGTAATCATTAGAATCCCCATTTCCAGATTGCGAAAAAAAACTAGTATTATAGTTAAACGCTTTTAACTATTACATTGAATCAAATAAAGCTTACCGTTCACTTCATTCACTTTTATTCGTGAGTATGTTTTTAAATTGCTATACATTGGGTCCAACGTCTTCATAGCTGGATAGAAAAAAACCTATCCAAAACACGTACACTATCGTTCAGTTAAATGGTTCTGACGTTACAGTGATAAAATTGTGCTTTACCGCTGTTTGATCGAATCCCGGCCAATCCAACATCACCACACAAGGTAAGATTATATATATAACCCTGTTTCTGTATTCGTACTTTCAGCAACTCATATGGAACTAAGCAAGCGAAAAAAAATCTCTAGAACAGCACGCGACAACAATCAGCAACCTCCAGCGAAGCAAGCTATGTCTCGCACACGGTAGAACAGGCGGAAAATGGACATAACGCAACGAGAGAGAGCGCGCGCATGATGCAATACACATATCACAACTGCAAATGCAAAAACAATACAATATACCATATCTCGAAAGGAGAGTGAGGAAGATAGGGCAATAAAGCCACCTACGCAGACAACACAGTTTTTTTTTTCGTCACTCTATATGCTTTTCATTCCGCTTTTCATGACGTCATGACGACGTAGCTTTTTTTAGAACTTTCTCAATGAAACGGCGAAAATTGTGCTAAAATTATTCCAAATTGTGCTAAAAATTGCACGAAAGTTGCGTACAAAAATTTCGCTTCGTCGTATATTGACTTAACTGCGACGAGCACCCGACGTCGGGTGAACGTTCACACGACGTACACCCGACGTCGGAAATATTTGAAATTGTCGGTTGGGTTTGAATGCGAAATATTTCACAGCCATGAGCTGGTATCGCGAAAGAATTGGTTTAAAATTAACAGTCGTTAAAAATTAACCAGAGTCGTTAAAAATTGCTAGAATTTGGCATCGCGAACGCATTGAGTTCATTTGTTAATTTTAACGACTGGTCATATGCTGCCGTTAAACAAACGACTGTCAAGAGCGTATGCGATACAAATTAACAGTCGTTTAATTATACTGCTCGATTTTTTCCCCGTGTTTGCCTATATGCGATATCGAGCAGTCGTTAACTGTTTTGACGGTCGTTTATTTTAACAGGAATGAACAGCAAATGAACTCGGTTAAACCAAAATGAACTTTAAACGACTGTTAAAAAGAGTTCATTTATTCGCGATGCCGGCTATGGGCTGTGAAATATTTTGGAAGATAGAGTTTGAGAAGTTTTCGATCGCTTTGCGCAGCGGGAAATAAACATCTAAAGCGTGTTTTCAGTATTCCTGTTGTGTCCGCACAAATGAAACATGAGACATGGAGACGGTGATGCACGACACAAACATAATATATATTTTATCACTACTCTTTGGTATGGGTAATTCAATAAATACGGTTATAATATAAACGCAACACACGCAATGTGGGGAGAGGACGACTGGTCCTTCTCGCGCCGCGATCCTCACTGAGGACGTCACAGGATGACAGCCCTGCTGTCATCAGTGAGCCCTCAGGATGAGGCAGCGGTCTGTCCACAACAATTCCTATTGTATGTTCGACAACGTTCCTTCCTTTGATATGTCTAATGTTAAAATTAAACTCAACGGATCCTTCTTCAGGATCACGATATGGCGTTACGAGCCAAGTCTCAGCTGGATATCCTGCATCACTTACAAAAACGTTGTTAACAGTTTGACCGCCGGCCTGACGTCACAGTTTTTGAGTGAGCACGTAGCGCATGGCAAGAGAGCGATGAGAGCGACAGTTTCTTGTACCATTGTTATCACTCTTTTGTTTCATTGTGATAAGCGGCGCAGCACATGTCGTTCTCGTTCTCTTTTTCATACCTCATTCGTTCTCAAGAGAATCACTGAGCGTCAGATGCGAAGTTGAACGGTGAGCACAACCGTCATGCGAATTTATATGACACGGCGCTTTAAGTGTTAATATGAAGTTTAGTTCACCTGCATCTCCTGTGAAGATCAATAAACAAATTATTATTATTATTATTATTATTATTATTATTATTATTATTATTATTATTATTATTATTATTAGTAGTATTATTATTATTATTATTATTATTATTATTATTATTATTATTATTATTATTATTATTATTATTATTATTATTATTATTATTATTATTATTATTATTATTATTATTATTATTATTATTATTATTATTATTATTATTATGATTTATTTAACAAAGTCATCTAGCCATTCTGGCTTCCATAACTTAATACTAGTTTACTAACTAATACAAAAACTCAACTCATGAGCAAATAAATAAAAGCTGACCACAAAAATAAATTAATAAAAATAATAAAAAATTCACTCGTCAGTATAAGCTTTGCAAAGTTTATTTTAGCACATTTACGCATACGCTAGGATCGACAATACTGTTAACAGGGCTATATGACTTGATCATTCTCAAAAGTGGATCATCAGAACCAAATATCGTAGACCTACAAACAGTACTAAATAAGGGACGTTGCCTTAGATTCCTACTAGGTGCCTGAATATTAATTTGTCATAGAATTAACGGGGCGTCAATGTAACCGCTAATAAACTTATGTATAAAGCACACTGTGCCATTCGTTTATGTCAGCTGAGTCAAACTCATTTTGATAGTGATACAAATTTTTAATGAACTGCGGGCTGCAAAGTTGAAAATTGAAATATGACCCATGAAAAAAGACAATACTTTTTTTCGATTCATTTATATGATTCATTGAGCTCATGTGTTTCATAAAATTTCAAATAGGGTCTTTTACAAAAAAAATATTTTTTGTATTTCTCGATTGAAACCTGGCACCGTTTGTTTTTCTGCAATTTCTTCGATATTCGGATGAATTTTTTGTGAACATACAATTTTTGAAACATTGCTCAAGTTTCGATCGGTTTATCTAGTTCTGTGAGCTATTTTGTTAACTTTCATTTGTGAAAACAACGTTTCACAAAGGTATGTGCTTCCGAAGTAACTCAAAATTTCTTCTGTTCTCTTTTTCATAAAAGGGAATTTTTCATTCAGATGACTGTATATTGCTGGGCTTCCGACCTCTCTGTATTTCTCTTTTAATGCAGAAACATACTGAAAGTAAATTACTTCTAATTGCATATCATGTGGAAGCTTCTCGACCTCCACCGAGAATGGCCCAACAATAAAAGAAAATATATGTTCCAAGTATTTTATATCAACAAATCTGCTTTCGAATTCTTTTCTGAGTTCAACTATTCTCGATGCATACTTGTCAAAATGTAATCATTCAGTCTTGTTCTTAATTTTAACGCAGGTTGGAAAATGTAACTGTTCATCTTTAAGGATGTGAGTATCAAAAAATGTGAACTTCACTACAAATGCTTTTAGTGAGTCGTACATATTGGTTATAAATTGATTTTTGCCTTGCCTTTTTAAATTTAGATCGTTTAAATGTCCTGTTATATCTGTAAGAAATGCAAGATCCTGCTGCCAAAATTTATCTTGAAGTGCCGTGATGTGCATATTGTTTTCATCCTTCAGTTTCAAAAACGAGATAATTTCTGGTAAAATGAAACAAACGGGGCGAGTACCGGCTTCGAACGAAGAAATCCGTTCGACGCTCATGAGAGAATGAGAATCATGAGAAGCATTAAAAGACGTTTATATCTACGATTTAAGGATAGTTATGTTTTGAATTTTGATTTTTTTGCCGTTGGTATTGGATTTCATTCGATACATCATTATTGGATGATTTGTTATCAATTATAAGGCAGCTTTACTCACTTTCTTGAAATATATATATTTATATAACTATATTATTATAGATATTTGTATGTATATTTATATGTATATTCCGATATATTTTATGTTTTTTATACACATTTTCAAAACTGATGAAAATTTATTTCATTGGAAATTGATCACAAAACATTTTCAAAATGTTACATACCTCTAAGTTCAATTCACTTCAATCATTTAAAGCAAAATTTAAAGCAAAACGTTACACTGAAAACAACATTCGTTCCAAATCCGCAGCGCAAAACCTCGCGGATTTCTCCCCATACAAACGGGAACGTTCGACCCCGGCAGGTAGAACTCATTCTTTCACGCGCTTCTTACAGGCTCTCAATGGTACGTTATTTTAAAACTGAGCGCCAAGTGAGCGCCTTCTGACAACTGCGGCGAACGGATCTCGTCGTTCGAAGCCCATAGTCGCCCCGAAAAGGTTTTAATAACCTTATGACACGACAACCAATGAACCTCCGTGTAGTACGGATTGGTTTGGAATTCAGCATCAGATTCATTTAGAAATGTCTCAAATTGTCGATGATTTAAAGCGCGTGATCGTATAAAACACACAACGTTTGTAAATGTTTTCAAAACTGGTTCTAATTTTAAAAATTTTACACACGATACTTGTTAGTGTACATCCCTGATGCTTTATGTACTCGTTTATTCCGTGAGACTGGGTGACTGGCCCTGCGCTCACATGGCCGTTTTATTTAGCGTCTGGTTGCCCCCCCGACGTTCAGGCACCCAGTTTCCCGGGATACCCACCCAGTTCGCCATATGCCACCATCCGCCCAAGAGGTTGGATCTAGCCCGTGTACCCAATCTAGGATATATGGAGGCACATGTTACCACTCTGCACGACGAGGACGTGTCGGGATAGGAGTTGGATGGGAGAGCCTGTATTATCCCTCGGAGGGCTTCGGATCCCATCCCATTGCAGAGCAATTCGGGGTAAGCCCAAATTGAGGTGGCAAGATGGCGTGGAGGCGTCCGCCATTAAGGCCGGGATAACGGACTGGCAGACGGAGGCGCGGGACCGTGAGCGGTTTCGGACACTCCTAAGGTAGGTCAAGACCGCAAAGCGGTTGTAGCGCCGGATAAGTAGTAACTTGTTAGTGTATCAGGCAATAAAAATGTTAAATAATTTAATTTAGATGAAGTTCTTGGAGTTTTTGTGAAATTCGAGCTATAATTCCTTTTGTATTTCCTGTCATTGCTTTTGCTCCATCCGTAGTAATCGATGCAAGTTTTTGAAAGGGAAGATCATATTTACAGGGTTTCTCAAGCAAATTAAACATTGTAACACTATTTCTAGAACACGTTAAACGATTTTCAACATCGTACATACAATTCGAATCCGTAAACCCTTTTCGATTTGGTAACACTAGGTTTTGGACCCGAAAATCCCAACCCGAATCTGGAAAATGTATGCTGGATGACTTGTCAGGCAAGTAGTTGATACAGCGAACTTCAATCCTTCATACAAATTAATATTTATTTTTATGTATTTTATTATTTATTATTTTAAACTTTTAAGGCTATCGTAATGTTTTAAATGCATAATACAGTCGGTTTTCTTTGATTAAAATATACCATGTAAAACATGTACGGAGATTAACCCTGTCACTGCCAACCCAAAAAACATAATATTCCAGGCTATCCAGGTAGCCATCGACTTTGGAGGTTTATAACTTTTGATTATCCAATATCAATGGAATATTTTGACAAAAATTAAATAAATTGATGCAGTTTCTAGAACTGTGCATAAATTGGTTCAAATCACTACTGTTTTTATGTTTAAGATTCTCAAAGTTGACAGGATTAAAAAAAAAACATAACATAACATGGAATACATTTTTTTACTTTAAAAATTTTCACAGTGATATGGCTTTAATAGTTTAGAGAGCTATATATTACACTATTTTTCCGAAATATCTAAATATTGGTTAGCCGGTCCCGTAGTACAGTCGTCTACTCGTACGACTCTAACAACATGCCCGTAATGGGTTTAAGCCCCAAATGGACCGTGCCGCCATACGTAGGATTGACTATCCTGCTATTGGGGGGTAATCCATAAGTCACTGAAAGCCAAGCCCCACAAGTGGTATAGGCAGGCCTTGACCGACAACGGTTGTTGAGCCAAAAAGAAGAAGAAAATCTAAATATTGGTATTGAGTATACAAATTGAGATTTGTCAACGACTAATGTAAAAGATAAAGGAGTTTCCATTTGAATGAATGGTGTTGTCTAAAATATTGATATTGCACAAGTTTGTTAAAAAACAGTTTATTATACTAATAAAAGACTACGAAAAATGTCAAAAAAAGATGGCTGTGGCTTACACTCATATTCCAAATTTCAAGTCAATCGATATCAGAGAAATAAGCAATCAAAAACGATTTTTCTACCTGGGTTTAATTTAAACCTATTGAATTTGAAGATTTTGCGAACGTTAGAAATGGTTCAGAAAAAAATAATTTAGTCTTGTAACAAGCTTCAATTCATTGTACTGTAAGGATAAGCCAACCTAGTAAAGGTTATGTAGGAGGCGAGCTGAACGTAGGGACATAAGGACGTAAGGACAGCAGACACAGATTCACGTGTTTTTCTGTTAACAGTTCAGCGTGAATTGACTTCTTTATTATTCTTTTGACAGTTCACATCTTTTTGACATTTGTATAAATGTAAAGGTATGTACATATGTGTCATTTGACGTTTAATGCCTACACATGACAGTTCGGATTCTGTTTGTCTACAGTTAATTCAAATCGGTGAAATGTTTTATTTAGTATGAAAGACAAATATTTTCAAATTTTATAGCTGATGCTGCTCGTCCTAAATAATAAGCAACATTTGTATCTAATAATCATTTAAATTCTTGTTCCAAACATTCTTGTCTTTTATTCCAACGAATTATAAAATACAGGCGTCCCCCGAGTTACGACCCCCTCGAGATACGCCGATTTGCAGATACGACGATTTTGATATTGACAGTTGACAGTTGTTATTTTGTTCAAATTGACAGTTATTTTTTAATTTTCACCGGCAACCATTAAAAATTAATGGCCTTCACTGAATAAAAAAATGAAATGGTTGGCATAAACTAATACATTCTCCATAATTACTTTAAGGGAATAGCGAAATGATGTCGAGAAGATTAAATAATATACAATTGAAAACGATTTCTAGATCATATTATCCGTAACGACAATTTTTAGATTTCTGTATTGGATTTGCCATCCTTTGTATTCCTAGCAAAAACTCCTAGCAAAAAAAGTATAAACACATTTCACATGCTTTCTTCTTTTATATTCTTTGTCCCTCTATTCTTTTTTGTTGGGAATGTTCTCTTGGTTGTCGGTTTCGTGTGTCTCGTGGTCATCATCGACGTTTTGCCCGAAAACCGTGTGTGCTACAACATGTAGGGTAAACGTACCTATAGTGGTGCTAGTACCAATAGTGGTGGTATTGCACTAAAATGCGTCTCATACGATAAATTAACAGTAGTTAAGTTATTTATGATAGTGTGAAATGTTCTCTAGCCTTTTTACAAAGGATTTAAAAATGAAATGGGGCCATTCCGTTTCTTAGTGACCGAAAAATCCATTATTTTGTGAAAGGTATCAACATTTTTCCAAAATCCTTAGAATTTCATAACGATACTCATATTCTTGTTAACGTTCTAAATGACCACATAACAACGCAATTATTAGTTTTTTAGCATAATTGTTATCAAATGATATTGTTTTATTCAAATTCATTGCCTGTTGACCATATTTACGTATTTTTAAATGTTTTTTACGATAGTGCCATTATAGGTACACCAAACAGGCATGTTCCTATAGTGGTCCTAGTTCTAAAATCAATAAAAACAGCTAATTTTAGATTTTTTTCGACGACATTTTTGACATGTCGTACTGTTTTCATTAAAATAAGCAACAAAAATTAGTTTTCTGCAAGTAATTTGTGAAACAATGGCCAAAATTCGCTTATCTGGCTGAGTGAAAAATCGACTTCAAATCGAGCAAACTCTTCTGAGTATGGGTTGTATTTCAGTCAATATTTACATCAACCAAATTCATACATTTTTTACGATCAAATTACGAAAGATATCATTATTATGGCAGTAATCCATGCTATTCATACGAAAACAGCCTCAAAACTAAGTTATATTGATATTATGCACTGACGACTATAGGAACCATACCACCATTATAGGTACAACGAAGCAATATTCAGAAATTGTCGTTTCTGACACTTTAAATCCATTAAAATACATCTGTACCACCACAAATTGCCCCACTATTGGTACATTTACCCTATGTATGTGTTGAATCAGGTAGAAAACAATCCTGGCTACTAGTGATGGGCTCTCGATTTCGTACCCACAGCGCCGAAAGGTTTCTGATTATCAGTAATTCCACCAAGATTCCACCCGGAGCCAAATGATCCCGGCGGCTCCAAATGGTTTAGCACACGGTTTGGAGCACTTAGTATTCACATACCATACCACATACCACACTCCTTTCACATATCTTCCGGAGCCACTTCGATGTTGCGATTTGTAGAGTTTATCCATCACTATTGTCTGTGCTGGCGTGCGAACAATACTGTCGGCGCTGGCGTGTAGATAATACGGTCTGCGGTAGGGCGCAGACAATGCAATTTAGCCTGTGTTGGAGATCGATGGTTTTTTCAACTCCAACACATGTTCCCGTGCATTGGTGTGAATGCATCTACATTTTCTTGTATGAATGCGCACTGGCCTAGCATTTTAATTAGTGCGCTTCAACTCTCGTGGCTTGCAGTTGTTATTCACATATGTTTGGTATTGAAGAGTGAACTTAAACTCAAGCAGTGAGTATTTTTCTTCACTGGAGACTTTTTCTTCAAACGTACTTACACTGCCGTATTTTTCATTGTGTTTATATTATTTATAGATCATTAAAAGGAGTAAAAAATGGAGAAAGGTTTAAAAAAGATAATAGCAGAGAACAAAACAAAGCAAAGAAGTACCATCAGTTTTGTGGACAAGCTGGAGATAATACGTATGTATGAAAGTGGGAAAGATTTTGCTTCAATTGCCAGACAAAAGAAACGGCCGGTATCGACGATTAAAACAATCGTAAAAAACAAAGATCGCATCAAAGATCGTACTAAAGGTAATATATCGTTACAAGGAACGATTGTAACCCAAAAAAGGCTAGGTACATTAACCGAAATGGAAAGACTACTAATCATTTGGATAGACGATATCACGGATAAAAGAATTCCATTAAGCACTAGAAATATCCAAGAAAAAGCCAAATCATTGTACGAAGATTTACGATCTAAGTCAGAAATAGAGGTTCTAGAAGATTTTAAAGCTAGTGCTGGTTAGTTTAATCGTTTCAAAAAACGTTCAAATCTGCATAACATTAAGATCACCGGTGAAGCATCCAGTGCAGATGAAATTGCAGCGATATCATTTCCAAAGCAGTAGGCCGATATTGTAAACACGAAAGGGTATCTTGCTGAGCAGATATTTAACGTCGATGAGACGGCGTTGTTTTGGAAAAAAATGCCATCCCGTAGCTTCATTTCCAAGGAAGTTGAATCAATGCCAGGCTTCAAAATAGCTAAGGAACGGATTACCATAATGTTAGGAGGTAATTTATCTGGAAACTGCAAGCTTAAACCACTTGCAGTGTATCACTCACTGAAGCCAAGAGCATTTAAGAATATTGACACGCAGACGCTTCCAGTGATATGGAAAGCAAATAAGAAAGCATGGGTGACCAGAGTAATTTTCTTGGAATGGTTTAAAGAAAATTTAATTCCAGAAGCAAAAGCATATTTAGAAAAACTTAAAATTCCTTTCAAAGTTCTGCTTTTGTTGGATAATACCCCAGGACATCCTGTCGATTTAAATGAAATTCATCCTAACGTAGAGGTGGTGTTTTCCCCTCCCAGAACGACTGCACTGTTGCAGCCCATGGACCAGGGTGTGATTGCCACTTTCAAATCGTACTACCTACGTCGAACATTTTCAAAGGCAATTGAGAGCATAGAAACAAATCATGAGACATTGATCGAGCTCTGGAAAAAATACAATGTTTATGACGCTATCAACAACATTTCAGCGGCTTGGAATGAGGTAACGCAAGTAACATTGAATCGATGTTGGAAAAATGTATTTCAAAAGGAAAATTACGATTTTCTAGAAGAAAATAGCGCAGATGACGTGCTACAAATAAGACAACAGTGTGCATCCCTACTGTTGCATTTAAATATTGAGGCAAACATTGATGACATCAATGAGCTTATTATTTATCAAAATGAGCCATTATCAAATAACGAGTTGTTGGAAATGCAATCTATTGAGGAACAAAATAACAGTTCTGATGATGAGGTTGCTACTGTAAGTTGTGAAGTGCCTAACGTGCATAAGAGAGATTTTTCAGCAGCCAAATTAGCTAAAGCATTTGAGCATCTGAGCATTGCTTTATCAGAAATCGAAGCACAGGAAAACGATGAACAGCATTTCGCAGCATTCAAAAGCCGTGTAAATGATGAGTTTGCGTATTATAAGGCAATTTACAACGAAAAGAAAAATGCATTAAAGCAGTTGTCTATAGAAAATTTCATCGTCAAAAAATAAAGCAGATGATAAATAATACTGCTCTTTACATTTATATTTCCTCTATTTACACTAATTATATTGAAAGAAATATAATATACATTCAACTATAAAATATGCTACAAAATATAGCTTTTTGTTGTCTTAAATAGTGAAGTATAATCGTGTAACTGTATGGGCAATTCATAAAACTTAACGGAATATTTGAATTAAGCTTTCGACTCACAACCTGTTGTTATAAACGAGTTGTTCTCGACTTACGACGATTTTGACTTACGCCTTGCTTTGAGCTCTTTTTTCGGTCCCAAATACAGTCGTAACTCGGGGGTCGCCTGTAATAACATTTTAGATGAACTTGACATTTTTGGATGACTTTACCAGATGTTTTGGTAATTCAATAATAAAAACAAAGGAGCTAATCGTATATTTCCTCACTGTTAAGGCACCGATGAAGATATGTCCACATATTTCCGATATATCCTTCACAGTCATTAGAAGTAATTAATTAAGCTCCTCTCTCAATGGCCTCAATAAGTTCTGCATTGTTATTTGCGTTTGCCCTTTTAGTGATTTCTTTACACTTACTAAATAAGTTCTCAATAGGATTGAAGAACGACGAATAAGGAGGAAGGTATCGAAATTCATCCCCATCGTCTTCTATTTGATGGCGTATTTCATAACACTTATGAAATGCTACGTTATCCATAACGTAGATGAATCGACGTTGCGCTTAACTTGCTCTTCAAATCTCTAATAAATTCCAAAATGGAATCACAATTTACTGCTCTTTCTGCTGTCTTGTACATTTGAATTCCTGATCTATATAGCACATATGATGGAAACATTGCGAGTGCGTATTTGTGATACTACTTTAACTGCTGGCGTTCCAACAGCCGATCTACCTCTACTTGCTCTCATGCTGATACAGAAGCCCATCTCGTCAACAAATATCACATTCGTTTCGGAAATCTGCCCGGTCAACGCATAAAAATTTGATGCGTAAGCTCTGCGAATCTCTACGGTTTGCGGATTATTCCTACGTTCGGGTATTTTTTTATTTCTCTTTAAAGAATAATGAAAACTCTTGATTTCCCTTGCTACCGTAGGCTTACTCACACGAATAGAAAATTCCTCGAATACTTTTTCTACCAACTTTTGTAAAGTTATGATGCAATCTTCATCTATACATTCTTTTATTTTTTCGCCAATAGCTGCACTTATTTTTTTTCTCCCTAATACCTCCACGTTTAGCAGCATAAACCACAAATTTGGTTTCATATTTTTTGATTAACCTATACACTGCTGAGCGATGTACGTTAACCATTTCAGAAATATCAGCCGCATTGCATCCATTTTGGTGAGCATTTATAACCCTCTGTCGATCAACATTGCTGTTGGTTCGAAGCCTTCTCTTTTGTGCTGCTGCAGGTTGTGCTGCCCGAGATGTCGATTGGTCCGTCGTAGTTTCGTCATTGATTACACCTGTACTTCCGCTAGAGACACTAATTTTAATTGAAAAATTTGCGTTTGTACTTTATGTTTACTTTTTGCGGAATGATTTCCATTTACAAAAATGACGCCATGCATCAATCCTTAATGTACAGTGCTTGATTGATTTCTTCACATCTACAGTGTTGATCGAAAAAGTAAGTTAACTATATCTTACGTGTTTATCGGTAACTTATTTCAAACTTAATTTACTTCTTTCGTTTTGAAACAGTGCTTTAGATGGTGAAGATGTACGAAGCATATATTTGTAATTTATTTAACATTTAACGATAATGACTACAATATTAAAGTATCATCAATATTAGTTCCATCATGTGCTCAAAGCAGTCAAGCCCAAAGCTAGTCCTGGCCCAGATGGTATTCCTGCCATCATTCTCAGCCGATGCTGTGAGTTCATTGCGCCGATCTTCGCCAAAAATTTTTATTTTTCACTGCCACAAGGAGAATTCCCCTCTATTTGGAAGAGTTCATGGATTGTCCCCATATTTAGAAAAAGGTGAAAAGGAAGATGCAGCCAACTATAGAGGCATAACATCACTCAGTGCTGGGGCCAAAGTTTTTGAGAAAGTGATCCAAACAAGTTTACTCACGGCTTCATACCACTATATTAGCCCTCAACAACACGGTTTCGTTCCAAAGCGGTCGACGATTACTAACCTTGTTGACTTTACATCACATTGTCTCCGTAACATGGATAGCAGGATGCAAACAGATGCAGTTTATATGGATTTAAAGGCTGCTTTTGATAGCATCGATCACAACATCCTTTTGGCCAAGATAAATAAGTTGGGATTTGGGCGAAATTTAAAATGCTGGTTAGAATTGTACCTTGTCAATCGATCGTATGCTGTATCTTTCCAACGGTGCCGTTCAAGGTCTTTCATTGCATCATCTGGTGTGCCACAAGGTAGCAACCTGGGTCCACTACTGTTCGTACTGTTCATCAACGACCTAGGGGTCGTCCATAAATTACGTAACGCTCAAAAGGGGGGGAGGGGGTTCTCTGTAGCGTTACGGTTTGTTACATAGGGGAGAGGGGGGGTTCACATTCTGTTACGTAACGTAATACAATCCTATCACTGGTCACTGACAAATGATCGCCCACCTGGGTAAGTTTTGCACTTTTATTTCTTTACATCTTTTGATAGCGAATACGAACTTGACATTTATAAAATACCAAAACAGAGGTTTGACAGAAAATTGCCATGAAAAAATCCACCGTGTAATACAGGTTTAAGAGCCGTGTGTCTCAGGTAAAGACTGTAGTTTTCAATCTTACCTCTTTGTTCTGAAGTAAGGTTTTTTTCCCTTCTCCTTGGCTAGCATGCATTCTCAAATGCTCGTTTAGCAAAACAAACAATAATATACAGGTCGATGCGTTTAGCATAGAATGACATGTAACTGTTTGAATTTTGAAGATGCCATATGGAATGAATATTAATATAAACCCATATTTTTTGTATTTGTTGATGCAAAACCAAATTAAGGGGGAGGGGGGGGGGGTGGTGTTGGATCATGTGTTACGTAATTTTGGAAGGGGGGTCTCCTCTAACGTTACGTTTTGTTACGATAGGGGGGGGGAGGGGGTCGAAAAATCTCAATTTCAGCGTTACGTAATTTATGGACGGCTCCCTATCGTATGCAGTACCAGCAGCGAATCATTTAATGTATGCAGATGACATTAAAATCGACATGACGATAAAAAATTACACAGACCACTCCGAGCTACAACAATACCTATTCGATTTTCACCAATGGTGCAATCGAAACCGCCTGAGCCTCTGCATTGAAAAATGCCGAGTCCTTTCATTCACACGAGCACGAGAAATTAGGAACACCAGCTACACAGTTAACGGTTTACCAATACAACACACTAATGCTATGAAGGATCTCGGAGTCATACTTGATTCAAAGCTGTCCTTTGACCAGCAAACAGAGGAGGTGATTACCCGAGGTAATCAATTGCTTGGCATGTTGTTTCGGATAACAAGAGATTTCAAAGACCCAGTCTGCATCAAAGCGTTATACTGTGGTATTATTCGCCCGGTACTCGAATACGCCTGTGTTGTCTGGAAGCCCTCAAACCAAAGACTTTCTGAGAGAATGGAATCGATACAGCGTCGCTTCTCCCGATACGCAACACGCTTGTTACCTTGGCCACCTGGCAGTCACCTTATGAAACGCGACTTCTGCTGCTGCAACCACTCCACATCCGTCGCCGTACCGCACAAAAACTATTTGTTTCTGGTTTACTGCAAAGTAACATCGACTGTTCATCCCTGCTCCAGCAGTTAAACTTTTACGCTCCTGCTTTTCAACTTCGTTCTCGTCCGTTACTTGCCCTGAACCGTAGTCGAACTAGATATCGATCTAGAGACCCCCTCAACTCCATGAATAGGGTGTTTACGGAAATTCGTCATTTGTTTGATTTTGGAGCCTCAGTGCAATCCTTTAAAAACAGCCTTAGAAGCGAATTATTAAGATGATCTAACTACTTATTTTAAACTAATATTAGACTTGAGAACATTCACACGGATCCATTGTTTTCCATTGAACGAGTAATAAACAATTAAACAATAACAATGAACTGTAGTATTATTGTTTTATGATTCACTGTAACATTTTGACACAGCACTTTGAAGCCATCCATAAAAACTAGTGATGGGCCTGTCGCATAAAACCTACCGCAACGGAATCATCTGAAAGTGAGGGGGCGCTCCGGTACAGGATTTTGGTTACAGTAGGTTTAGTATGTTAGCTAAAAAATACACGGACCGGAAATTCGCGGCCGTCACTTATCTCGGGCTAAGTCGAAAGAGTGAACTTTCTTCTCTCCCGTAGCCCCGATCGTGAGCCTTCGGGAGTACTCGGCCCGATCAGTGTTGGACGTTGTCCACACTAAGCATTTACCGCGTGGCCCTCTGTCGTCAATTACAGGGAACAACACCTTCTGTGCGAATCGGTTGTTAATAATTATTAACAATGACAGTTTGGGAAGGTTGCTATTGACACTTTACATGTGGGTTTGACAGCAGGCAGAATTCCGCGGCAGACAACAACAAAAAAAACAAGACCTAAGTCGGATAAACCCGTTTTTTTGCGGCAAAAGTAATTTACAATGCAATCGGTACAAAAGCAATTTAGGTCAATACACTAATAGACGGCAAACTATTAATCAAAGTAGCTAACAAAAAAAAAACAAGCAAACAAATTGGCAACAATAAAGAAAATTTCAGATGGAAGAGGCGAAACTATGGTAAAAACCTAGGAACACCCGACCCTGAACACAAATAAGGGAGTGATCCGATGCCCAGAGATTGAATACCTCACAGAAGAAGAATTGTTAGAGGGACTAAAAGAACCTAAAGTGCTAGAGATCGTCATCATGAAAAGAAAAACAGAACAAACACTCAGGAACACCCGAACGGCAATTATAACTTTCAAAACGGGAAAGATACCACGTGTAGTGGATTTCGGACTATACCCAGTAAAGGTGGAACTCTACGTCCCCAGGCCCATGCGGTGCATAACATGCATGAAACTGAGACAGACAAAAAAATGGTGCCAGAAAGATAAAATCTGCGCGAACTGTAGCGAAATCGAATACAAAGATCCATGTAAAAAAACAAAATGTGTGTCATTCCCAGAAGCCCACCACGCACTAAACACAAACTGACCTGCATTCGTCTACGAAATGGAAATCAGCAGAATCGGAACAGAAAACAAGGTAACGTATGGCGAAGCAAAACGTATTCGGAGACGCCAATGTCCCGTTATCCCAAATGTTTATATAACTGAAACAACATATGCACAAAAAACAAAATCCCCAACGAGAGAAACAAACACAAGCCCGAAAGGAAATTGAAGCAGAGATAAATAACTACCAAATCATCCCAACAGACAACTAACACATCTAACACTCCTTATTTACCCGATTAACATTCACACTGCTTCAAGCGAATGTACAAGGAATAAAAAATAACAAGGAAGAAATCAGAGAAATACTGATTTAAAAAAATATATATGTAGACTTGGTTGAATAATTACTCATCCGACACACTAAAAAGCCAACACTACCAAGTAATCTCGGATAACAAAGAAGATAGCTACGGAGGTGTGGTTATACTAATTCGTAACGGTATCAACACAAAAAAATCCCACTAATACCAACTAACCCCAATGTACAAGCCACAGCTGTCTACGCTGTACAAACGGGACTGGTAATCGCATCTGTGTATGTCAAACCTATAACACTAAGAGCAGAAGTGCTCACATCTCTCAACAAATATTCAAAAGTAATCACAACGGGAGATTTTAACGCACATAATTGGGAGTGGGGCAATTACTACAATGATGGGAAAGGTGGCAATCTACTAAAAATGATAAACGATACTAATTTCACAGTGATACATAAAAAAGAGCATACATTTATGAACCTTGACCCGAAAAAAAACACGGCCATCGATCTGACGATCGCAACGATAACAGTTGCCCCCGATATTAATTACTGTATTTTACATATCTATTGGAAACAGTGGACACAAAATAATCTTTACACAGATTAATACAATTAAATCCTCTCCGTACCAATGATACATATACAATAGGAAAAAATAGATAAGGAAATTACTCTACTGTCGGGCAATGAAAACACGGACATAAACAGTATTACCAAAAATATTAATATGATAATCTTGAGAAATAGAAGTAAAACCACCTTAGAACCAAAATCATGGTGGTCAGAAGAAATTAACAAGGCGTGGGGGAAAAATGTGAGTCCCAGAAAATCTTCAACCAAAACAAAACAATAACAAATCAAATAGAATTTAAAAGAGATTCAGCCAAATTCCGATATTTAAGAAATCTCACCAAAACAAAGAGAATAGAAGAGAGATTCGAACAAATCAATATGCAAACAAGGATGGAGATCTCTATAGGTATAGACGAAATATCATATAACACATTAAAAATCCTTAGCAACAATAGCTCATCTGCAATCATCAACGACATCAACAGAATGTACCAAATAGGACAAAAAGAAGAAAAAAAACTTAAAAAATTAAAATTATTGCCATTGGTAACCCAGGAAAAGACCATACCCTAACCGAAAATCACACACCCGTAGCCTTACTCCCAACCATAACCAAAGTTGCAAACACAACCATTTGATTTGGTTTTAGGAAAAATAGCGCCACAATATCCGCTATTGATTGGATTGTCAACACCATCAAGAACAACTTGAGAAAAACAGCACACTGGAGTGATTTTTATTGAACAGTGTGAAAGTTGACATCCTAGAAAAAATCCTCACCAGAAAGATGTTATCCACAGAAGATATTTGATGAATTGTAGGATTCCTAAGTAACAGATGGGTCGAGATCACAACCGAAGGTAAAAAGATCAGTAGGAGAATATCCATGGGACTCCCTCAAGGTTACGTCTTTTCACCTATACTATTCAATATATATACAGGCGACTGCCATAGTTTGAATCACAACAAAACTAAACTAATACAATATGCATACGATTTTGGTATCATAGAAAGTGGAATCACTGCCTCAACAACAATAGCAAAACTCCGACGCACTCTAAACACACTGCATGAAACACTCAATAGCCTAAATCTAAAAATAAACAACCAAAAAAATATACGATAAAATAACCCGAAATGATCTTAACAACTCAAAAAATAGTCCATTTCAAAACCAGCATCAACCCTACTATCCATTCCATCAATGAAAACCAAAAAAAAACCAAGACGCAACAAGGTTAAGACAAAAAAGCCTAGAAATTATAAACATCCAACAGGACATACAAATATACACGGATGACAGCAAAATACAAAACCTTTGTGATATAGATATATACATAGAAATCACCCCTAAAGAAATCATCACGATAGCGACAACAAAGAAAAAGCTAAAACACTGCACAATCTACACAGATAGCAAAGCGTCATGTATGATTTTAGAGACTGCTATAGACGAATTATACGTAGATGAAATCATCAACAGAATATTATTTAACCTAGAATTAACCCAGTGTAAAATCCAATGGATCCCTAGACACGTGGGAATAAACGGAAACGAAAAAGACGACAAGCTAGCCAAGGAGGGCACAAAACAACAATCTATAATAAAGAACAGGCGATAGCAGGCCACCGAAACAACGTTATACCTAAGGTAACCTACTGTCGCAACAAGGTAGAAGATCTGGTTAGTAACCAGCCAGAGGTCCTCTCGCGGTGGGCTCAGTACTTTGATGAATTACTCAACCAGGTTAACGAACAGCTAGAAGCGCCACTAGCAGATAGTGTCATGCTACTGCCACCTAGCATAGACGAAACACGAAAGGCTATCCGTCGGCTGAAAAATAACTAGGTACCCGGCACCGACGGAATTGCAGCTGAACTGGCATACGATAGCATAGCCAGGGTAAAACTGTATGACGCTATGAGCTCATTTGGAATCCCGGCCAAACTGATAAGGCTAGTTAGAATGACCAACGTCACTTGCCAGGTGAGGGTGGATGGAAAACTCTCAGGACCTTTTGCTACCACCAAAGGTCTGCACCAGGGGGACGGGCTTGCTTGTCTCCTATTCAACCTGGCGCTAGAGAGTGCCATCCGCGACACGAGGGAGGAGACTACCCGTCATGCAATTGACAGCGATTTGCGAGAACGCGTGAGGGCTCGCACGCCATGCAAGTTCACAGCCCCAAAACCCTCGCATTAAAGAGCTTGCGAGCCTAGGCAGGTTTTTCGCACCTAGTTTTAGCAGTCATAATTATAGCACCTCAAGAGCAGATATAACATTACAAATTGTAGCATACTAAATAACTCAATTGAGACATTTTATTTTGAAAAAAATCTATAAAACTTGAAATAGTGATCCTTTCGACAAATAACAATGCAAAAAAATTTATGAATAAAACAAACAGATTATTAAAAAACATTAGATCTCGAGCAGATGATACTACTCGCTACCCTTGCAAGGTTTGACGGAATGGTATGATAGGAAGGATAGGGAGGATCCCGCCATGCAATTGACAGCAATTTGCGAGGGCGCCGGATAGAATATGATAGAATATGTTGGAATCTCGCGTTGGAATTCCAACAACCTGTAATAAACGGGACGTTTAAAACGAGCGTAGGCGTAAACGAACAAGGCACGAAGCATAACAGAAGAAAAGTATTAAAAGGGCCGCAACACAGGAACGAGCCCTTTTCTAAACCAACCGCGGAAAAACGGACAAATTTTTTGGCGCGTAATATAATAACTCGTTTTTGGCAAGAAATTTAATCCGCCTTGGTTTTAGTTCCCAACAGAATAGGATAGAGATATAAGCTAATAGCCACATACAATATGTTTAAGATAAATACTTTCAGCCAATAGAAAAACGTGGGATAAATTTTGGCGCGAAAAGGAATAGTATAACTAAGGGCTTGGCATAGGAAGTAGATTATTAAAGAAACTGTTTACCAAGAGGAAACGCTGCCCGGAAAAATACAGAAGTGTAAAAGTATTACTAAATTGGTGTCATAATTTAAAGTTGGAACGAAAGAAACCTTTTTCACCACATGGCGAACGTGACAGTGTACAGAAAGTTCTAATTTATTTAAGCACGATTTTGATAACGCAAGTTTACTGAACCTGCGTAAGTGCGTAATAGTGTGTCGCGTAAGTGCGTAAGTGTGAGAGATCGGGAACCACATAGCCAGTGGCAGATTTAGGGTGTTGGGGGCCCTAAGCGTTAAAAGGAGTGGAGGCCCTACGGTTGGTGTCGAGCGGAGGTATTCCGCGGGGGGGGGGGGGGGAACCTATTGTTGCATTAGGTTTTGAATCAAACACATTTTAATGATTTGCGGGGGGGGGGTTAATAATACACGAAAATAATAGGCACGAAATTTAAAATGGGGGAGATAAATAATATGAACAAATTTAATAAATGTAAACAAAGTTTGAATCCTGGGGACCTTACGTCAAGTGACGAATTGTCAAAATGCACTAGAGTCCACCACCTGATATTTTTAATCCACCTTGGTTCGGATTTAATAAACATCCGATCTTCTCAGAGATGAGCGGAACAGTAGTGAGAAAAAATAGGTGCCGTGAGAAAGAAACGGTGAGAGGCTATAGTGAATCCAAGGACCGTAAAGATATCAGGTCAAGTTATAAGCCCGTTTTGACAGCTAGGTGGAAAAAGAATCGACGAAGAAAACTGACAGTTAGTTTTCCGCTTTTGGCGAACGCTTCAAGTTCAAATATTGACCATGCAAAACGTAAACAATCCATCAATACATATACAAGCGGGAAACCATCTGTCAAAATCGGAGCCCAGGGGGGGGGGGGATCGCCAAAAGCGCTATAACTACACCTCATTATACATTCCACCTTGAGTGAATCATAAAAAATCCGAATCTCACGCCATTCAATGTACGTTTTTGCTTCGTGGGGCCACCCGCTGCGCAAAGCGATCGAAAACTTCTAAAACTCAAACTGCAAACATATTTCACAGCCCATAAATGAATAAATGAACACATTTGAACAGTCGTTTAACCCTGTCACTGGCAACCAAGAAAACATCATATTCCAGGCAACCGGGCTACCCGGGTAGCCAGCGACTTTGGAGGCTTATAACTTTTGAATGCGTAATCCAATAATGATGCAATATGCTGATGAAAATTAAATAAACTAATGCAGTTTCTAATACTGTGCACGGATTGGTTCAACTCGCTGCCGTTTTTTAGCTATAGTATTTCAAAGTTGACAGGATTTTGTTAAAAAAAAATACAAAATGTAAAAAATATTTTTTTCAGTACTTTACAAAATTTTCACAGCAAAATGACTCTAGTAGTTTAGAGAACTGTATGTTGCACGTCTATTATATATTTTTTTAGAATTTTTCTATGAGCCATGACAAAGATAAAGGAGTTTTGATTTGAATAAAAACCGTTACATCAAACCTGTCATAATAATTTTATAAAATGCACATCTGCGACGAATGCAAAAACTTCATAAAATGGTCTCTGTTGGTCACTTATGTTGATTACACATTGTTAAGAGACTGAATTTAAACATTGTGTGTGATATTTATTTGATATTGGTGTCTTTCTACCATCATCGATCATAACGTAACGGTTTTTATTCAAATTGAAACTCCTTTATATTTTTAATTCCTAGTAAAAAATCTAAAAAAATTACAAGAGACGAGCAACATAAAGTTCTCCAAACTACCAGAGTCATTTTGCTGTGAAATTTTTTAAAGTACTGAAAAAAATATTTTTTACATTTTGTAATTATTTTCAAAACCATCCTGTCAACTTTGAAAAGCTATAACTAAAAAACGGTAGCGAGTTGAACCAATCTATGCTCAGTTATAGAAACTGCATTAGTTTGTTAGATTGTCATCAGCATATTGCATCGATGTTGGATTACGCATTCAAAAGTTATAAGCTGCCAAAGTCACTGGCTACCCGGGTAGCCCGGTTGCCTGGAATAGGGGTATTGGAAAATTTAATTCTAAAAAACAGGTTAATTAATCTCAAAAAAATCTACGAAAAATTCCAGTGAAAGATGGCTGTGGATTACCTACATATTCCAAATTTCAAATCAATCGGATTCCTAGAATCAGAGAAATGAGCAATCAAAATCGATTTGGCTACCCGGGTACCCGCACGACAAAATCGAGCAGTTTTGTAGCTCGGATTTTCGATCGCTTTCCGCCAAAAGCGATCGCCCGCTGCGCAAAGCGATCGAAAACTTCTCCAACTCAAACTGCAACCATATTTCACAGCCCACCTGCTGCGCAAAGCGATCCAAAAACTTCTCCAACTCAAACTGCATACATATTTCACAGCCCATGGCTGCTAAATATTTCGCATTCAAAATTGTTGCAAGTGTATAAATGAAATATTTCGAAATTTTCAGTGCAGAAATTTTTGGATTGAAATATTTCTTCGATCGGAATCCAAGCGTTTTCCCTGACATTTCTGCTCGCTTTTTCGATCACTTTTGGCGGAAAGCGATCGAAAATCCGAGCTACAAAACTGCTCGATTTTGTAGTGCGGGCGAGAAAGCGACCCGCTGCGCAAAGCGATCGAAAACTTCTCAAACTGAAACTGCAAACATATTTCACAGCCCATAGCTGTGAAATATTTCGCATTTAAAATTGTTGCAAATTTATAAATGAAATATTTCGAATGTTTCAGCGCTGAAATTTTAGGATTGAAATATTTCTTCGATCGGAATCCAAGCGTTTCCCTGACATTTCTGCTCGCTTTCTCGATCGCTTTTGGCGGAAAGCGATCGAAAATCCGAGCTACAAAACTGCTCGATTTTGTCGTGCGGGGAGCAGAAATGTCAGGGAAAACGCTTGGATTGCGATCGAAGAAATATTTCAATCCAAAATTTTCAGCGCTGAAACTTTCGAAATATTTCATTTATAAATTTACAACAATTTTGAATGTGAAATATTTCACAGCCATGGACTGTGAAATATTTTGGAAGTTGAGTTTGAGAAGTTTTCAATCGCTTTGCGCAGCGGGGCTGTAACATCCGGAACGCGTAAATAATTACAACCACCTCAAGTGTTATGGGCGAAAATACATACTGTGTGGAATAAAATTCACGAATTAACACTATTATGTTTTGGTACAGCACAATCATGACAGCATGAAACATCTTTTGAAGCGATATTTTCGGAATGCGTTTGGTTGTTGAAATTGTTGTTGTAGTTGTTTCCCACCCATTTGAATTGACAGAAGATAATTTCATTCGCGAATGTTTAAGCGTTGTTTGAGTTGAATGTTATTACTCTTCCATAACAAAGCAACATATATTGCACTAAAATAACATCACTCAATAAATTACAAAACATATCACGCTTTGATCTTAATTTTAATAAGTGTGTATAGCCTTCTATAGGGCAAATTTTATATTTATGTGTATTATTGAAAATAGCAATAGCAAAACCAGGTGGCAAATGGCACCCAAATGGGCTGTCAAAAAAGGTGCCAAAGATTCCACTTTCCGTCACATAAAGTTAAGTATAGTTACAGATGTATCGCTAACGCGCCAAAAGTATCACTTCCAGTGTGATAGAGTCCGTTAAGCATCTCAAAATTATCAGAATCACTGGAAAACCCTGTAAGGATTTGAGACCTTGGTGCGGGAGACTGTTTATATGGAATTTAAAGCCACGAAGGGCATGTTGGTAAGTCGTGCGAAATGATGACGGTACCAAGGCACCGTCCCTATCCAAAGGGCAGCTTCCATTCTGCTCCACTCTCTCCTGCACGATGCATACGCTCCAGGCAGGAGGAACGATTAGTGATGGGTCAAGTAGCACTTTTCACTGTGTGGTACTGTGGTTCCCGCACAGTTTTTGTGTACGCACACAGCTATTGTTGCTATACAGCTACTGTGTTATCGCACAGTTAGTGTGCTTTGCACACTTTTTGTGCTTCGCACACTTTTTGTGCTCCGCACAGTTATTGTGCTATGCACAGCTATTGTGCTCCGCACAGCTATTGTGCGCGCACAGTTACACCGCGCTCTCGCATCAATCGAAACAGACATCATACGAACGTCACACAAGGTGTAAACTTTGACGTAAACTGGATTTAAGCCTTACAACTCTATAATCTTTTGACGGGATCTAGCTCCCATTCAAATCTAGCGTGAACTTTTTGAGTTAACGCTTCGTGTGCCGTTGGTATAACCTGCAAATCAGAGTCGAACAAACGTGAGGATTTCCCGTCAGACATCTCGAACAAACAAGACAAACAAGACAAGGTGTCTTGTTCGATTGGTGTCAGAGCGCGGTGTAATTGTGCGCACACAATAACTGTGCGGAGCACTTAAGACCAGAACCACCGATGGGACTTTTTTGTCTGATCGCACTCGAAAAAGGGATGTTATTCCGCTTGCCGTCGTGACAAACCATTGAAATTTTCTGACTTTTATTTATTTTGAACGATCTTTCGAATGCGCTAATAAAAATAATTGTATTCCATATGGTTCTTTAAAAAAATCATTTTTATCCTAGAACCGCCATATGGGACATTTTTGTCCCATAAGCAAATTTAATTGTGATGGCTGGCATCCCTGCTGTCAACGAGTGAGGGGTGTGCTTCTGCAAGTCTGGCAGCACTGGCGTGTACGCATTTTGTGACAAGGCATGTCAATACGAATAGAACAATAAAAGTGCGCGAAAGTATTTAACTACATACGTGCTTTTACTCTTGCTTACTACGTGCTTATGTTTTCGCTATATGCAATCGTCTAGTCCATAAAAGCATTCTACCGTACACTCTAACGCAATTTTATTAGTAGCACTGGTTCGTCGTCTTATAAAGATTTATTATACCTAATTATGAAGTTTATTAATTATTTTACCACATGAAACCCTTAGGAAATAATAAACATGTCTAAATATGTACACATAACGAATGGGACAAAATTGTCCCATATGGCAGTTTTAGTAAGGTTGAAAAGTTCGGCGGTTCTAGTGTTAAACTGTGCGGAGCACCGAAACTATGCGGAGCACAGAAGCTGTGCGGAGCACAGAAACTGGGCGGAGCACAACAACTGTGTGGAGCACAAAAATTATGCGGAGAACAAAAAAGTGTGCGAAGTGTGGCACCACAATTTTTTAAAATGTGCAACTGTGCTCGCACATTTTACTGTGCTGTGTGTGCGTGGTGGCACAGTGCTACTTGACTCATCACTAGGAACGATGCACCTGCAAAACAATCAAAATACACTACGTAATCAATACTTGTTTTCCTTATCCCAGAGATCATAACTTTCCGGATTCTTAAGCACATTCGACGATAATTTTGCACACACATGCGTCGATAGCTCAGCATAACGGTGTAATCTGTAATATGCATTGGCAAATGTTTAGTGTAACATAAAGTCATACTTTATGTTTCCTGGCTTACACTAACCTTTGCACCTGCCATGGTTGAGCTTTTCTAGCGTGCGCCATGAATTAGGATGCTGCGCATTGCACAGGGAAGCTACCAAAGCAAGTCAGCCATTGACCTTTTGTAAGGAAAACAACAAACATTGCCAATAACTGTACTCTACCCAGATGAATAGCAGCAGGTTAAACAATGGTGTTCTAAGTATTATTGAGATTGATAAAAACCTCTACCCACACACTACAGTATTGATGAACAGAATAGAGTTGAAATTATAGCAAAAACAATCATTTTTTCTACATGCATGCTTGGTTCAAAAATCATCTGCTTGCGTTCTAGATACCGGCGAAACGGAAAGTTGATGAAAATCAGCGCCGGGCTGATCGTGTCAAATTCCCCTGAAGAGAATAAAATTCCTGCACAGCATAATAGTGATGTAAATGTAGAAGTAAGGCGTTAAAATGTCCTTATGTTTACTAAAAGGCAAATGGAGCAAGATCCGGATTACTTTATATTTTTAGTCGGATTCAACATTTCGCTGAGGATAAATAGAGGCCGCTCCAAAGTTGGAACCCCGGCTGAGCATGTTGTTGTGTCCATAAGATATCGTAATATCACAATATGTTGTGCAATGAGCTGCCAAGGAATAATAGCCTATTCGTTACGTAATGGTGCATATAACATTTCTTGTTTCGTGCAATTGTTGGATTATTAAAACAAATGCACTTGCTGCATTTTAACAATAACCCTACACAAAAATTAGCAACCTTACTGTAAAGTATAGAACTAGGTACTTCAAGCCAAACGATCGAGGAAGCACGGTCGTTTCCTGGGCCCTGCATACATCGTTCCCGATTATTGGTTTGATCGACAACAGAAAAGGCAAAAATACACATATAAAGTTAATTAAAATAAAGTCAGTCGCAAATTTTAAGCCAAACAGTTAAGTTGCATTGATAATCTTATACACCTACACTATTCATGGACAATGTGGCTTTTCATAAATAAGTGCAGTTTATGAGATTGCTGAAGAAAATCAAATGAAACTGGAGTACATACCACCATATTCACCGTTTCTTAATCCAAATGAGAATATGTTGTCAAAATGGAAAAATATTGTTAAGCACGACCACAATAGGAGACGAAGTTCATGCAGCCTTTAACAGATCGATCGACATAATATAAACAGTATTGATTGTAAAGGATACTGTTGGAAAATCGCACCAATAATATTAACGCATGCTGCCACAATGCGGGGAGAGGACGACTTGTCCTTCTCGCGCCGCGATCCTCACTGAGGACGTCACTAGATGCCAGCCCTGTTGTCAACGACGAGTCCTTAAGATGAAGCAGCGGTCTGTCCACAACACTATACAAAGTGTGTAAACAAAATACCGCCATCATCTAACTGTACCGATAATTAATCAAGTATTCTAAATATTCCACTAAATGCATAAGATTCCACACCAGTCAAAATTCTCCCCAAAACTTCCGAACAATTTGCTTCGATTCCGATTGAAAAATAATGCATTATTGCAATGCATTAGACATGATAAGGACACAGTTAAAAAGATAGCAGAAACAGAAATAAAAAAATTATCTCGCCTAGAAAGATGTATTACATAATTCCTCATAGAATGCATCAATCCATACATAACAATAGAATCTGATACTGAAGACTTAGCTAGCAAAGAAATTGAAGCACTTCACATACAAACCTCAGCCGATAAAAATTAACCACTGGTTTGGCTATATCGACCAATAACTTTATCTATTCGATTTTTTTTTTTTTGGCGTACGCATTTCACTTACCGGTCGATACAATTATAACACCAGGAATTGTAAGTCAGCAGAAAAACCCTTATCCAAAAACACATAAAACACACAAGCCATACACAACCCCGGAGGTGCGAAAAAACATTACCCAGCATAAAACCCGCAAGTACGTACTTGGAGCGTAAAATCATAACATTGCTAAATAGTAACCATCAGGTCGTAAATAATGAAATAGGAGACACCGTACCCTCGTCTGTACAAACATAGCCGTTACCCGCAAGCGTAGGAAACAAAACACCGCATAAGCATAAACCCAGAACTGACATTACAGAATAAGCGCAACCATATGTAAACCCAAAAACTGATCTTCAGCATAACTGACAGAAAACAGAAAGCGAAAGTAAAATGCAAATCTAATTGGAGAGAAATGTACCACATAAATAAAGATACAAGATAAGACCAATTACGCAGTGGTTTGTATTAGTTAAGGTTTGACCGAAAACGACTTAGCTGAACTGCACAAGTCAAATGTGTAGTTAATTTAATTGTGTCCATTATTTACCTGTAGCCCTGATGGCATCCAGCGCTCATCCGAAACTCCGCTTTGTTCTAATTAAATGTACCTTGTGAGTGATGTTTAAAACTCCAACACCGTTGATCTACCCCGTCGTGTACGAAAGGAACTTTACACACTGATTGAACTTCGATTCCCTGCTAACTATTAAATATGTGCTTTTTGTACGTTTTTACGTAAGTTTACGTTTTTCCATACAAAAAAATTCTGAAATTTTCTCGGCAGGCCATGAGATTTTTGTATTTTTTTCAAAAACCGATTTTTCCATACAAAAGAATGCTTTAAGCGTTCAACTAAAAAGCATGCCTACTAAAAAGTGTTCAACTAACGAATTCTTACTGTATATGCTTTCACGATACAAAATTCGAGCAAATTTTAACGACTCTGGTAAATTTTTAACGAGTGTTAATTTTTAACCAGTTTTTTCGCGATGCCAGTTAATGTTTACCTACAAAAACTGTAAATTGTATACGTCAACACGTACACAGAAAATTGTTTTTATTGAACTTCAGTAAAATTTTAGTAAAATTTTTTGAACTGAAGTTTCAGTAATCCTTTCAGTAAAAATAATGTTTTCTGAATCATTCAGTAATGTCTGGTGCTCACCAAAATGACAGCTCGTTTACTGAAAAAACAGTAATGCTGATTATTCAGCAAATGGTTGTGCGTCAAAAATGACAGTTCTTTTGCTGAACTTTCAGCAAAGCTAAGCGTTCTGTCGCCTTTATAGGGACGTCACACGAAGCGTAAACTTTGGCGTAAATTTGGAATTTGATCAAAACATCTGTCAAAAAGTTTACGCTTCGTGTGACGGCGTTTTTGGTCGGTCAATAGCGCTGATGCGTAAACTTGCTGTCAAATCGTTGTTACCGGCGGATTGTTGATGTGGATGCCATTGTGTGTTGTGTTGATATTTTATAAAAACGTCGAAGAAAGTTTAATATAATAAAATGGACTCACTACTAATGAACAAATCGTGGCTCTCTGCAGTTGAAAAAGTGTTAGAGGCTTCTGAAGCTAGGGAAGCCGGTCGCCGGCCAGCAAATCGCCGTTGCTATTGGGTTCAACCGTTGTTTATGGAGCGCCGGCAAATTAGAAACGATGTGCTAAAGCATGTATCTGCCGAACGTACAGGTGCGATGCTGCTGAAATTCCTTCGCATGAATAGGCAAGATTTCGACTTTTGGGTGGGGCTTGTTCGTCCTATGATCGAGCGCATGGATACAAACATGCGGGAAGCGATTACTACCCAGGAAAGGCTATTAATCGCGTTGCGTTATATGGCAACTGGCGAAACGTTTACAGACCTGCAGTATATGTTTCGTGTAAGTGAAGTTCAGCATTGCTAGAGCAAGAAATATTAAATGATCCTTATTACAGGTGTCTCGTCCATGCATTGCCCAAATAGTAATGGAAGTGTGTAAATGCATTCGAGAGGCTCTACGTGACTATGTTAAGGTCTATGGGACCTTAAGGACTATGCTTTGCCGTATTGCTTAATAGTTAACTCATTAATATTACTACATTTTATTCATGTTTTTGTAGTTGATGATATATTTAAAATTTTAACTCTCTCTGCTATTTGCGGCAGCAAGAGTCTCCTCCATCAGCCGGTTGACGCTTCCTATGAGTACCTCGTCCAGCTCATTATCCCGCTTTCTTTTGCTTGGGTTGACCGGGGTGGAATTTGAGGGACCAGGAAGTGATGAGGAGGGACCAGGGAGTGATGAGGAGGGACCAGGGAGTGATGAGGAGGAACCAGGGAGTATTGAGGAGGGACCAGGGAGTGATGAGGAGGGACCAGGGAGCGATGAGGAGGGACCAGGGAGTGATGAGGAGGGACCAGGGAGTGATGAGGAGGGACCAGGGAGTGATGAGGAGGGACCAGGGAGTGATGAGGAGGGACCAGGGAGTGATGAGGAGGGACCAGGGACAGGGATGGAAGGCTCATATTCATGATCGAAATGGATGATTTCAACATCATCCATTCCGACCAGGAAATAATCATCTTCCGGGGAAGATTGAAATTGGAGTGGGGATGGGAGTGAGGTTGGAAGTGGGGCTGGAAGTGGGGCTGGAAGTGGGGCTGGAAGTGGGGCTGGAAATGGGGCTGGAGGCTGTGGAACAGTTATCTGAAAAAAAATCGAAAAAAAGGATTGAATAGTTCTGTTAGAAAAACATAACTTTTCACCTATGAATACTATAATACCACTACAAAATGAAAAGAATATATTGATTATTTGATGATATTTAAGACAAGTTTTCTTCCTTTTTAATTACAGACGCCGTGTTCGCGACATGAATGGCTCGATATTTCTGAGCAATTTGAACGACGCTGGAACTTTCCATATGCAATTGGTGCCATCGACGGCAAACATGTCCGTATTCGAAAACCCAATCACGGCGGCTCTGAATATTTTAATTACAAGGGTTTTAATAGCATTGTGTTAATGGTTGTAGTTGATGCTAACTACAATTTCCTGTGTGCTGATGCTGGAGGCAAAGGAGGCATTTCTGACGGTGGAATTTTTAAAAACACTCGATTATATCAAAAATTCGAGAACAAACAGTTGAATATTCCGGAGCCGAAGCCATTGCGTGTGCCGTATGCAATAGACGTTCCGTATTTTATACTCGGCGATCAGGCGTTTGCATTTACGGATTATTGTATCCGTCCATTTCCTGGGACACATGCATCGGGCAGCATTGAACGCGTGTTCAATTATCGTCATTCTCGTGGCCGTACGGTTGCCGAAAATGCTTTGGGCCACATATCCAATCGGTTCTGGATATACCAAACCCCAATTCAACTTCAACCAGAAAAAGCTACTGAAGTTGTACTAACTACAATTTATTTGCATAATTTTCTCTGCAAAAGATCGTCAAGAACTTTGTATGCTCCTGCAACGGCATTTGATAGAGTTGTTGACGGGAGGCTTGTGGCAGGTGATTGGAGGAGTAATGACACGTTGGCTCCTTTAGAGTATTTTTCATCCCGGCCTTCTAATACACTGAGAGATATACGTATTCACATGGCCAAGGACTTCGTGAACAACAATCGTTTAAGATAATAAAACAAGAAACAAAACAGATAATTATCCCCATTTGGTCTTGGAAAGAAATGAATTTGTTTTTCTTTGTTTCCCTTCTTCATCAGATACTGGTCATGTTGCGTTTTCTATCTGAAGGGGTTAAAGATCGAAAAAACTTGAGTTCTTTTAAAATGGTTTGTTTCATAACTACTACTCGCTTTTAGTGATTATGTAGGACAACTTACAGTATTCAAGAATCAACGGCGATTAGATCTCCACTCCGCGTGTCACTGTTGCCAGTATTTATGTTGCGCTGCATGTTAGGCCACAAATACAGCATGAGCATCTCTGCGTTACCGCGGTAGCGCGTTCGAATGACATTTCATTTCTATGGTTGGATTGTTATACGCGTTTCCGCGGGCGCGAAAACGCAAGTCGTATATTAGCGGCCTTAGATAACTTTAATTGCTCGTTGCATTACTACAAATGGTATGGAGTAGTGGCGGGGTAGTTCTAGCCAAACTCGCTGCACCCATTTTTCGGATTTGAATCCATTTACCATTCACTTACGCGTTTGAACCAGAACAGCTTCGTGTTGCTATGGCATCGACCCTTTAGATGCGCGTCGTCCCGCATATAACGTTTGTGATATTATCTTTGAGCAAGTTATGTTTTAGCAATACATTTATATTGATTTTTGTTATACGAACTATATAGTTCGATTGTCGTGGTAATGGTTTATTATTATATTCATCCCTGACAATTCAAAAACCTGGATAATTATATGATATGTGGTTTTCGTTTAACTTGTTTAATATATGTAACCTATAATTTGAGTCATCAGTAATGTTCGTGCGTACAGGAGTTATCAAAGTTTATTTTATGTTATAGCCTAAACTAGAGCATGTGCTCTTACCACCACCTCACTGTATTTAAAACGAATAAATGATAAACTATAAATTAAAATTAGTAAATTATTAGTATATTAGACCTCTGTTAGTTCCGATCTACCTCTATTGGACTCGATTATTAAACCTTTTTTGATTTATCCATACCAGGATATTCATTTTGCATATAGAAGGCTCTGGCCGTACGAAACCTGATCCTTTATACGTTCATCATTTCAATTAAGCTCTCTATCAGCTATTCGGAAAAGCTTTTACTGCTATAATCATTTGCTCAACTGTTTCACATTAATTAGGTGCTAAATTAATTCTAAGTTTCTTCTTCTTCTTCTTTCTTCTTCTTTGGCTTAACAACCGTTGTCGGTCAAGGCCTGCCTGTACCCACTTGCGGGCTTGGCTTTCAGTGACTAATTGAATCCCCCCCATAGCAGGATAGTCAATCGTACGTATGGCGGCACGGTCTATTTGGGGATTGAACCCATGACGGGCATGTTGTTTATGTCGTACGAGTTGACGACTGAACTACGAGACCGGCTTCTTCTTCTACTTGGCGTAAACGTCCTACGCGGAAATGCCGCGGGATCACCTCAATATTCTTATAGTTTATAATCTTATAAAAAATCTAATTTTAAAGTATTAAAAGCAATTAATTAAAGTTAATATTGAACATTAAACATTAACCAATAAACATTAATACTAAATTAAACATACATATACTTAAACCAAACATATATTATACATACGGTATCCTGATGGTTCGCATCCTCCATCGTGTCCTCGACGAACGCCATGGCTTCATAGGCAAACCATCTTGGCACGTACACCTCCGATGCGCCTAAAAGAAAAAGAAAATATAAATAAAATAAATAATATATCTTTTAATCCTTAATTAATCATCAATTTACCTGCCCCACTATGCTTTGACTTTTTCACTTTACTCCTGTACGTCCTATAGGAGTTGAGGAGGTTTTTCCACACTGCTTTAGCTTCAGCAGTTGGAAGCCCTACCTCACTACCTATAGCCGTCCACCCATCATATTGGACGTTTCGATTTTTATAGCTGTCCAACTTTTTATTCCATAAAGATGGACGCTTACTTACTGCCTCTATCACGGCACGACTTTGCTCGATAGCCTTAAAAAATAAATAAATGTATACATATCACTTATACAAAAATAATAAACGTGTGGGTGTTGGACCGAATATGTAAATACAGTATAGTGAGATATCTAGCTACTTTTATAAATAAGTACCTGTTTTGCGTAGTTCCGGACTGTTTTTTTTTTGTGTTTTCCATTGCTAAAATTATATTAAAACCATTTAAAAATTTAATTTTCTGATTATTTTTAACATGCACAATAGTTGTATACATACCGCTCGCTTTTTGTTTTTCGTTTGTTTACCATGTGCGATGAAAAGCGAGCGGTAAATTTATCTGTCAAAAGTTTACGCTCAAAGTTTACGCCAAGATTTCACCCTCTCGGACCTGAAATCTTTTTGACATGAAGTTTACGCCTGGCAACCCAGTTTACGCGTAAACTTTTTGAGTTTACGCTTCGTGTGACGTCCGTATTAGTTTTTAACATATATACCTCAGACATACTGTTGTGTATGCACACCAGCTGTGTATACACTGTTTGATGCGCACACCTGCCAAACTATATACACCGATGTACAGGCGCACCAGCCGTACATAAACCTCGATCATCATCCAAGCCGCCGTAGACGGAACGAGCTTGTGACGACATCGGGTATTCGCTTCGAGACAGCTAACTGAGGAACTAAATCGTTTATTGAGCTAAATAAATAAAAGGAATTATTTGTGAACAAGAAATAAAACACATACCTTACATATAGACCTGTGAGAAAATTTTTATGCTGACGATGTTGCGCTTTCATCATCAGCGAAAAATCCAAAAACGATTGTTAGAAATCTAAATACTGCACTTGTTGGCACGATATAGACCACATGCGTTCTAGACAGAAATAATATTTGTAAACATCGATCTGTCAACAGCAGATCGACCTAACTCCCACTTTACCCGTCAGATGGCGTACTAAATACATAGAAAGGGACGACAGGGTTAGCTTGTGCGACAACTAGTTCTCCCAGAATAGGACCAATCAGGAAGCGGTTCAACTAGGGTCAAGTTCGCACAGCTGATCGAGAACAGGGCGCCATCGCTAAACGCAAAATTAGTCACAAATTAGAAACCGAATAGGCAACACCAATTTTAAAACTACGCTGCGAACATCACCAAAAGCTAGTTTGTGAATTTTGTCATCCTTTCTTTTTTAAACTCAAACATAGATTGCTACACACGTAGCAACAGCACTTAAAAAAGATGGTAAATATTGCATAAAATGGAAACTTCAATTTAATGGTAGCTATGTTCTTCACAAGATATACCTGTTCTCGGAAGCTTCCAAATACTAGACCAATAATTAACGACTGTGTAATTTCTTGGAAAGATCATTATTTTTATTAGTTTATTTTATTTATTATTATTTATTTATTTACGTTATCGGGCAATAAGCCTAAATAACAGATACAAATTCTTAATTAGTAAACAACTTAAACATAAATAACACTAGCCCTTTACAACTGACGAAGGTGAGAAACAGGGATATGAAAATCTGCAGATGATTCAAGTCTATTGTAGCTGACACACATTTTAATTAAAGGGTCGTTAGGGCCAAACGAAGAAGATCGAAATGGGATCCTGATTAAAGACCTGCTTCTAAGATCCGTAGTAGGTGCAGAAAAGCTGATCAGATTAAAATTTCAGGTGTTGTTGTATAAAGCATTTGTTATGCCTATTATGACATACGCCTCACCCATTTGGTCGAATTGTGTCCACTCACAGAAATTAAAATTCCAAAGAGCTCAAAACAAATTCTTTAAAGCTATTCTCTAGAGTCTAGAGTCCCTCGGTGGTACAACACAGCTACCATTTCGAGTAAACTATCATCCGTTCGATTTGATGGATCTTCACAAGCACCGCTCGCGCTTACATCAACTATATCCGTATTCATATTCCATTTCTCAATGTTTCCGAATACAGTGTATACTGCAATTACTTCTCTTTTATTCTGCACAAGTGATTGACCGCAAGAAATTAAACCAATATTATCTTTCAAATAGTAAATTCGTTCACTTTTTGGCGTTAACTATTAGCCGTTTGTTTATAAACTCTTTTTCATGAAACTGTCAAAAGCGAGCTGAAAATGGCAACCAACGGATTTTGCATCGACCTGATCTCCTTAATAAAACTTGATTTCAATGTTGGGCATTTGTTGACCAAGGATATGGCAATTATGTTTTTGTAATGTGAACTAGGTTGACTAAAAAAACGGATTAACATTTTCTCAACTAAAACTATCATTTCCTCATTAGTGATGGTACAATGAATCTTAGAAGGGATTCGAATCTTCGAATCCCAATCCCAATGTGGTATAGCGTTTTAGTATAGTTGACAGGGGGGGGGGGGGGGCAGATGAATTAGGGAATGGTGGAATAAGAGGTCATAATGTTTTACTCTTAATTATTTAACTTTGCAGTGCATACATCATAATTAGTACAGGTCCCCGAGATATGCTGGCATGTATTCAATATCAAATCAAATTATTTATTTACTGACTATAACTTGTCATTAAATCCTACATTACACGAACTTTTGCTACATTTTGACTAAAAACTGCGTGATTCGACTTCCAAAATTAGAAATACGTGGTTTGTCTCAACCCTCATTAATAACGTATCTCGGAGACAGACTCTAATTTCAATCGCAATCCCAACCCCAATCGCAATCGCTAGCAGAATCCCAACCGCAATAGCAATCAGAATTCCAATCAAATCTCAATCCCATACAGAATCCCATTCGAATCCCAATCCCAATCGAATCGCAATTCCAATCAGAAACCCAACCCCCAGAAACCCCCCATCCCTTACGAATCCTAATCTCAATCGAATTGCAATCTCAATCAGAATCCCAATCGAATCGGAAAGGAATCTTTTAGGGATTCAAATTCTACAAACGGGATCCGATCGAATCTCTCTAAGGAATGAATCTTCGAATCTTCCGAATCCCGAATCTCCCAACACTATTCCTTATATGATAAATTTGGTTTGATTATACAATAATTGACTTACTCTCCATAACGTTTGATGAGGTAATCGCTGAGTACTTTTGTTATCCTTCTAATCAATGCAACGGTGATTGCATAAGTTTCTTTAAATGATTCGATTGTTTCTAGTCCTTCAGGTTAATACCAAGTCAATGTCGAATTCCTAGAAGAGAACTATAATGTTATAAACGAAAAATGCACAATTGTTTATTTGTTTATTTGTTTAAAAGTTAACTCATCGAGGTCATATGGTTTAAATGGATTTTCTAATATTAGTTTACGCGTGGCAGTTGACATGAAGCATATCTTTTTATGTAAATACGACAAAAGACGAAGAAAATACGGTTTTTGTGGTCCTTCATTGAGATAGACGTATACGCTCCCTGAATGTTGCCTGAGTTAAGTCGAAGTCGAACAAATCAGCGGATGAGTTAAAGCTTCTAGACATGGACGCTATAGGGTCTTTTCTCCGTAATGCATGTTGTCTCGATCGAGTGAGAGAAATACACGATGCCGGGCTGCTACTCTGGGTACGTGGAAATTGATTTGCTCTAGGATACGCGATGCGCCTATCGTTCGGTTCAGAACTTCTGCTACGAACAGAGCCTGAGCATTTTTCCTGCGGTTGCTTAACGTCTCAAGAACTAGAAGTAGACAACGCGATTCGTATGGTGGCAAACGCATGTCCGCGTAGGACTTTTACGCCAAATAGAAGAAGAAAAACCTAGTTGTCTATCTCTGTAGTAATGGGCCAAAATTAGTTGCAGAGTGACTGGAATCACACCCTCAGCCAGATCATGCATAACATCAAAGCAGTGATTGTTTATCAAATGGAAGTGCGGAAGATCATTCAAGATACAAGCAGTAGTTTCCAGGCCACAATCTTTTTATAAAAAATTCTTCTTTTGCACTTGTTCGAGATTATTTTCATACCATGCACGGTCACGTAAATGATATTGATTATCAAAAGGATAATTTAGGAAATTATTACGAGTAATCGTACACTCGCGCAAAATAAACTAGCAGCAAAATAACCTAACAATCCAAATAATTCGTGCATTGCTTACGTATCTCCAGCCATGACTATAACTGCACCACGAATAGTTATGCTTTTATTGTTTATATAAATTGTTACCTCTTTAAAGTTTCTTGAGGTTTTCAACGAGTGACAAAGGGATTTTGTTGTAGCCATGATTTTTGGTGTCTATAGATTTTGCATAAATAAGTGGAAATACTAATTTTGTTGATACATTGAACCGTCGTGGTAGATCAAGAAATGTAAAGTACATGGCTGATATTTTTTTGTTACTCGGTCTTGAGCTCAATGCGTTACAAGGTTACACACGATCTTCGTAAATTATAATTCTGAGAACATTTGGGTATGCTTTGAAGTAGTCACTTTTTTTGTACTGCTGGCCATCGATGAATGATTGGTACACTCCTGACCGACCGTTAAATGATTCTTTTTCTGTCAAGCCAATCGATTATTTGTGTTTTTAGTATCATTTTTTGTTATATCTTTTCGGATATATGTACAGAAACTCGACCACTCTGTTTGGTTGTTTGTACGCGAGAGAGTGTGCCGCCAATTCCTTTTTCTATATTCTTCTTCCTTCATTTCATGTCTGTAGCCGCGCATCAAAATGTCACAGCGGTTTACACATCGTGGTTGGATAGGCACGGTGTGTACGAGGTGTATATAACATTTTGAATGATTCTACTATTGGTGTATATTGGAAAGTATCATAAGCCTGCAAAACAAGCAATTTTTGGTTCGGTTAAGTGAAGTGATCATATGAGAAACTGATTCAAAATTATCTTTTTATACTTTTCGTTTCCATCGACGAATTGTTTCACTTCTTTTCCATTAAGCATAATAGATCGGAGTTTCGGAGTTGTACCTATTAGCGAATTTATAAACGATTATTGCTTGGTAGGCGTGTTTTAAAATGTTATCTAACCACATGCTATTATGTAATTCGACAGATTTTTCTGGTGGAATATCTTCTTCGTCTTCTACTTGGTGCATTCTAGTCCTGAACCCATGACGGGCATGTTATTGAGTCGTTAAGGTTGACGAGTGTAATACGAGACCGCCCCTCTGGCCCTTCTGGTGGAATATGTGACACATATTTTTCAAGGAATGTAGACATTTTTTGACAAACATATTCATTTATTTGACCAACAAGTGACTCGCCGGAGTACATCACTTGGTTTAGTTTTTGGTCTCTTAATGAAACATCAGCTTTTAGTTGACAAATAGAAACAGCAGCAAATTCCCTTATGGCCCCCAGGATGCAAGTAAACTTTTCTTGCTTATTTGAATGAGTATCTGAATTTTTTGGTAAGGTTTTATAATTTTCAGTTGACTGAAGAGTATCATCCGTCAGTTTATGGCTTGAGATTGGATCCAACATCACATTGTTTTTAGTAGGAAATAGTGACAACGGGTGTTTTGTGGTTATATGGTGCTTTAAGTTTCCACAAGTCCGGGAGCTCGTACGGCAACCTCTTTTCATATAAGTGTAGGGGACGAGATTCTTTTCGAACTCCTTTTTGATAAAATGGATGTTAAGATGAAGTCGTAAGCCATCAACATATCCCTAAACCAGTTGCTTGCAACAGAAACACTGCAACACGTCTGCCATTTTTCTTCTGAAACAATCAAACATTCTGGTTAAAATCACTTATACTTACTGTTTCGTTGAACAACAGTCAAACCCAAAAACGCGACGACTTTCCAGATCTCTTTACATGATTTATTTTCCCAAAAGCTTGAAAAAAGGAGAAGCACAGTAAAAAAAAACTTCTGTCTGGTCTTACGGTTAGAATAAAAAGAGCCGCTGCACTCTGTTTCTTTCCGTCCCGTCAAAAATTGCGAGGGTTGCGAGTAGTATAATCTGCTCGAAATCTTAAAGGCCGGGGGACACTGTCCGTACTCGCTAGGGTAATTTCGATTTTAACTAGCGCATCTGGCGGCGGCTGGTGGAAGCTTTTTTTGGTCATCGAGGGAATGGTCATGCCGAATATCAAAGTTAAGTAGTTTTTTCCAGAGTTTTTGGTCATAAAAATGGATGCAATGCGTGCAAAACATATGCATCTACCTTTTACAAAACTAGTCTTCTCCGATTTAAGTAAAACAACATAAAAAAACACATTTTCTAAAGCGGCTTCAAATTGTTTGACAAATTGCTTCCGACAGCCGCCGCCAGATGCGCTAGTGAAAATTGAAATTACACTTCGGATTACGATCAATGTAGCCCGGCCTTAAGGTATTTTAAATACAGTGAACCCTCTCTTATTTGAGAGGCGATGGGACTGTCGAATAAAAGGGGTTTTCAAATTAGAGAGGTCGAATTAGAGAGGTTGAAAGTGAATGAAAGGTCCATACAAACAAGAAAGAGACAGAACATTTAGAATGCAGCCTTAACTCTTGCTATAGGAAACTGTGCATACGATTGCCAATTTGAGCATACATAATTCAATAACCATGGCAACGCCACAAATAAGAGGGACACAGATTTCAGAGGTTTTCCAAATTAGAGGAACAAAAATGTACTGGAAATCAAGGGACTGTGCAAAATGTTCAAATAAGAGAGGTTTTTCAAATTGGAGAGGTGTCAAATAAGAGAGGGTTCACTGTAATCTTTATTTTTTATTCATTTTTTTTATGATGTTATTTGTCGAAAAGATTACTATTTCAATTACAGCAATTATCCGCAGTACGCGATACTCGATATACGCGAATTCGCAGTACGCGGTTCCTCTAAATTTGACAGCTCCATGTGTGTTTTGGAAAAATTTTGATTCTTTGAAATATTTTATGCTCTTTTTGAATTTCCTTAATGCTCTGAAAGAATTTTGCATTAAATTTGTGCAAAAGATACCTATTTTACAACAAAAAACATTAATGCCAAACTCTGTGGCAATATTTGTCAACCCTCGAACCGGTAGTGTAAACTATTTTTTCGATATGAATCCTTTTTCGCGAAACTCGAGATACGGTATGGTGCTCGGTCCCGTACGATAGCGTATATCGGATAATGACTGTATTGTGGATTTTTGCAAAATAAAATGTCAAAATTCAGACTTTTAGCATGCTACAAAAAACAATGCAAATACAAAAATCCATAAAATATAAAATAGTGATCTGTTTAACACCTAACTAGTGTAGGGTCAAGTAGCTCTTTTGCAAGAGCGGAGCGCACTAAAGTGTGCGGTTTGTGCGATGCGCTCCCAGGAGCAAAATTTCGCACTTTACTGAGCGCTGCACGCAGGAGCGATTGTGCGATGCACTCCCAGGAGCCAAGGTTCGCAATTCAGGGAGCGCTACACGCAGGAGCGAAGTTTCGCACCACAAGTAGCGCTGCACGCAGTAGCAATTGTGCAATGCGCTCCCAGGAGCAAAGTTTGGCACCACAAGTAGCGCTGCACGCAGGAGCAATTGTGCAATGCGCTCCCAGGAGCAAAGTTTCGCACCATACGGAGTGCTGCACACAGGGCTGCGTATGTGCGATGCGCTGCCTGGAGCGAAAATGCTCTCCGTCAGGATAAGTTGAAACAATGAGCTAGAAGATGTGCGCTTGAAAGCTTCGCACAGAATATGATGGCTTGCATAAATCCAGGCTTTAACTTGCGGAATATGAGCGGAATGCGCCAATTATTTTTACTCACCTGTTTGAAAGAAATTATTTTCTTATGAGTCGAGTGACAAAAAGTTTATATAACGTAATACATACATAATTGGCCTATTCCTTTGCGGGCCGGATTTTCAATAAAAATTATTTTGAATATGTTTAGTGTGTAATGTGTTTATATGAGTGCGTATATGTTTATTATAATTGAAATTGAATACAGTAATAGAAAATAATTGATTGTACAGTCATTATATCTAAGCCCATATCCGCCTCTCACTTCTGCATTCTCCTTCTTTCTTACATTTTGTTTTGTTTAATAAACAAAATTTTGCTTAGCTTTCTTGAATGCAATCTATTTCGTTAACAAGTTTCAATGTCGCCTGCCTTTGAAAAAACCCTTTCACATGGCACAGAAGAGGCTGGGATGCAAAGAATGCGAAGCATTAGGTCGTATAATCTCGCATACTTGTTTTTGTGTAATTTCCATCATTCAAGAGGGTTGTCCGCTCTATGTGACAATGGCTCGGCCAAGTAATTGTCTAGTTCCTTCTGAGTTTCAGTTCGCGTATGTAAATAACTTGGGAATCATTTTGTTCGGTACCGAAATCTTTCCAAATACTATTGGTAATGAGATCCTCACTAATTTCATCTTCAGTTTCGTTAACAGTTTTTATTTGAATTCATTGGTTTGTGTAGGCAATGTGTCTAATAATAGCAATATATGTTTGCAGCTTTGCTGAAATCCTGTGTCGCTTTGGAATCCTTTTTGTTTGAACCGGGAATCCAAAATGGTGGCTTGCTTAACAACATTTAGATGCAAATTATAGCTAAGAATAGCAAGTGAAGATACAATTGGGTGTTTATTGGAATAAAAACGTTCCAGCATATGGAACGTTGAATTCCAGCGTGTAGGAACATCCAATATAAGTTTAACTGGGAATGAATGAGGTTTTTTGATTTAGTAACTAAAGAAAATTCTGCTGAACAAACAATAACGTTGTCCAAAATGCGTCCACGTAAATAACGAAAAGAAATCTCTGTCAAAGAGTAGATCTAACGTGTTGGATAGTCTTTCATTTACATCACTGATACCTTTCAATATTTTTACAAGCAGGTATATTGTTTCTGCCATGAAAATTCTGTTCGTCTTAAGTTTTCTTCCATTTCCTCAAGCATTTCTAGGGTTTCTAATCTTCTAAAATGTCCCTGTAAGCTCTCAGAATTTTTCATGTCGCTTGTGGCTGACCTCTTGTGAAGTGTGGCAACATACTTTTGATAAAATGTCTATTTTTTCTCTAAACGTTCTAACTGTGTATCTCGAGGTGAATTTTTTTAAAGGATCGGATGTTTGGTGTTGGAAATGGGTAAGGAACTGGTTCGAGAAGGTACGACGGGAACAGGCGAAGCAACATCGACGGAAGAATTGAGCAAGGAACTTTATCGATCGAAAACTATTGGATCAGGACGGATTGGCAAAGTGGTTCTACAGGAGAATATGGAAGGGACAGAAAAGTCATGCGTGATGGCACGGTAGGACTGAGAGGGAGGGAAACAGAATGCCGGATTGAAACGTTTTGCACAATCGAAGTTGGACGGAACAACGAAAAGGTACGTGGAGGGACCGGGATCGGTTTGGGAGTTGTGATTTTGGGAGGCAGAGAAGGGAATGAAATGTTGTGAACTCCAGAAGAACTTGGAAAGGATAAGGACGTGGTGCGAACAAGCAGGGGAGGTGAATTTAATATGTCACCTGGAGATACACTAACCGGAGCGCGCGATTGCTGTCTTTCTGCTGGACCAATTTGTATGAGATGGTTTTTATGTTGATGCTGTACGATGTTGTTATTGCTGCTGTTGTTGTTGACCGGAGCTTCAGACATTTTCCTATAAAAGTAAAACCAATTCAATTTCTTTTGTTCTCAATTAAAGCAGCTCACGCAAATCCCAAAAGCAGTATATATCATTGAGATAGTGCTGGCTGAACGATGGATTCGCATGAACTTTGCTGCTGTAGGTGCGATAAACTAAGCTCCCAGCCGGTGCTCCAATGCCATTGCCCTCAGATTCTCTTCTGAGTGGTAAGCGCAGAAGACTGGCTTCCGTGGACGCAACAACGTCTTGAAACATTGTTGTTGATAATGTTCCTATACTTGACATGAATCGCAATTTAACTTCACTAGCTCCTGCTATATAGCTCATTACAACCCGCACACGGTCACCATTTACTGCCCATCCTTCGTATTTAACTGTATACTAACAGCATGTGCGTAGTTTGCTATCCAAAACTGATGAATTCCGCTTAGCAGTATTACAAGCAGACTATGATGTTGTGGTATTCCTGGGACCTGGGACCTTGCTTGATCACAGCCTTCCCACCGCTCTCCTATTTGAAGATACGTACCGTGTCTATCGCTGCAACAGCAACGTCACAAACAGTTCTCTATCACCCCCGGTACCATTATCCATGCGATTTTGGTCTCATCGGGCTCTATCTGGGCGCCCATTAAAATAATCCCTTAGAAGCTCCTATCGGGCTGAAAGCGAGAAACGTCGTGGCGGCGCGATACATGTTGCATGCATGTGTACTACATTTTATGACCCCCCTCGCTTTCTTTCGGATTGCAATGAGTTCAGACACACTTACGAATCCGCCCTACAAACAACGAGCGGGATATTTTATCATGGTGTGTGTAAAAACCTAAAGCTTGCTTCATTTAGAATTGGAACAAACTTTTGCTCATATTGTGGCGCTCCTGGTGGACGGATTTGGAAGTTCTTAGTGTCAACGTGTCGGGCATTTTGTCAGCTTGACGTATGTATTTTTGACATTCCGCAAATCGACTGTAATTAGTAAACAATCAACATGGAAGCCGAAAGAAGGGAAAAAATTGTGCACAGTTATTTGGAAAATCCTTTGTGGTCTGCATCTAGGCTAGCTAAAAAGCTGAAATTTCCCAGAAATACCGTATGGCGCGTTATCAAACGGTATAAGGAAACATTGACGACGATTCGGAAACCTCAAGCCAATCGTCGGAGTGGAACTGTCGACCAGAATCTACGTAGTAAGATTTTAAAGACGATTAAGGGGAATCCTAATCTGTCGGACCGCGATTTGGCCAGAAAATTCTTTGCTGCCCATAGTACCGTCAGAAGAACTCGACTCCGGGAAGGAATCAAGTCGTATCAAGCTAGCAAACAGCCAAATCGCACCATAAAACAGAATAGTTTGATCAAAACTCGTGCTCGGAAGCTATACGATCAGGTGCTGACCAAGTTCGACGGGTGTCTTCTGATGGATGATGAAACCTATGTTAAGGCTGACTTCGGGCAAATCCCAGGTCAAAAATTTTACTTGGCAACGGGTCGGGGGGATATTCCCGCCAAATTTAAATTTGTTTTTGCCGACAAATTTGCAAGAAAATTTATGATTTGGCAGGGCATTTGTAGCTGTGGCAAAAAAACGAAAGTTTTCGTTACAAACAAGACAATGACGTCGGAACTATATCAAAAAGAGTGTCTCCAAAAACGAATTTTGCCATTCATTCGATCCCACGACCATCCCGTAATGTTTTGGCCAGATTTGGCAAGTTGTCATTACAGTAAAGTCGTTCGAGAATGGTATGCAGAGAAAGGGGTCTTGTTTGTTCCGAAAAACCTTAACCCACCCAACTGCCTCCAGTTCCGCCCTATTGAGAAATACTGGGCAATCATGAAGAGGAGACTCAAGGCAAAGGGAAAGGTTGTCAAAGACATCAATCAGATCAGATCACCAGGTCGTCGGTGGAATAAAATAGCTAAAACGATGGACGAAGAAGATGTGCGCCGCCTAATGAGCCGTGTTACAGGAAAAATTCGAGAATTCCTTCGAAACCGCGAAGAATAGTTTTATCCGTATTTTTCTTTAAAAGTATGAAGAAAACGCTACATTTGTATAAAAAAAGATCTTAATTTCAATAATAAATAACTGACATACAGGCAATTGTCTATGTTCCAATTCTATCTGAAGCAAGCTTTAGAGTTAAGCGGAGAATCGGTGTGAAATACACGGAGGCGAGAGCGCGTTTTGGTTTCGACACAGTTTTGGCACTAACACAGTTACACATGTGGAAATGTGTGCGTTCATTTTCGGCCAGCTCGCTCAGTTTGATCCGCTCGCAGCGGCATGCTCGTTTTCCCGTCTTGCTTTTACAAGTTATAATCAAAGCACCCTGAGCTTTCTCACTCTGGCTACCGTAATAATTTTTCAACGACACCAACAAGTTGACACTTGGCGAAGTTGTTTCATTTCAGCCGGTTGCGTCTGCGCTTGTAATTTTTAATTAAGTTTATTTTAGTGTTGAAAAGTTCAGTTTTCCTAGTTCCAATGCTTTATTAAATGGTAAAAGTGTGTGTTTCAGCAATCCTAGTTCGGGAGGTTTGTGAAATTGATAAAGTGTGTGCTTTTGTTCGTGTGCAGCAGCGTTTTACGAGTCTCCTGTGATGCAATCTGTTTTGTGAACTTACGTAGGTAAGAAATATGATATTATGGTATAGTTTAGAAAATAACTATATTTGCTTGCCTCTGGTGGTCGTGGTATAATTTCGTGCGTGTGGCGTTTTTGTTTAAATTGCGTGCTTGTACCCCGGCAGTATTGTCGTGCATATGTGGTATAAATTTCGTTCGTGTTGTGTTTATTTGAATTGCGAAATTTCTTGTACCCTGGGGTACCTGTTTTAAATTGTGTTTGCTAGCTTTGTTTTGAAAATAATCTACCTTTTCTAAAATCATCCTTACCCTGTGAAAAGGTGCATGTTAATTTAATTTTACCTATTTTTCAGATATAAAATTAATACCTGTTAAGATGTATCGCAATATCGTTTTGTTTACCGCTTACCGCGCTTATAAAAGAAAACAAATAATGTTCGTTAGTCAATAACATTCGGGCAGTCACTACAAGCGGACTAAAACAGTCATATTCCTTAAAGTTGTGAAGTTAAACTGTGATTAGTGTGAAACAAATTATTTGTGGTGCATTAACGAGGATTGTGTGTATTGTTACAATGGCAGCAAAAAGGAAGCGTGAAACAGGCTCGATGTAAAAAATCATCGAAAATATTAGGAAGCAAGAAGAGGCAGAATCGTTGGGCGAATGTAATACATCTGGCCTTCATAACATAAATGTGGTATCGGATGGAGACATGCATAATGCTTCAATCATTCGGTCATCAAGTGATCATTTAGAATATATCGAATACCTGGTCGAAGAACAAATCGTTGAAGAAGAACAAATCAATGATTGGATAAATATCGAGTGTAACGATATGCAAGTGAATGAAAATATCGACGACGACGAGGAAAACGAAGTACAGCCAGCGTCTGATAGTGCACAGCAAACACAACCAAGTAGCAGTGAAGTGGCCGAGCGAGTCAGAAATTGGACTTTGAAAACCTATCAGACGTATAAGGCTATTAACGGAATGTTAGAAATATTACGCGATATAACCAGCTATAAGCTGCCCAAAGACACGCGAACACTGCTTAAAACGAAGCAGTGTGGAAAAGAAATACAACAAATAGCAGGAGGCGAATTCTGGTATCCAGGAATAAAAGCAGCTCTGGAGAAACAATTTGGTAATGTTCAACCACGGGTGAGCAAGTTTTCGTTAAACTTCTCCATCGGCGGACTCCCATTACACAAAAGTTCTCGCAATCAGTTTTGGCCAATACTAATGAGTATTAAAGAGCTACCTGAAGTTCCAGTATTAATGGTTGGAAATTTTTTGGGTGAGTCAAAACCTGCAAGTGTGGAGGAGTACTTACGACCGCTTGTAAAAGAGCTCAACGGATTGATGGAGAATGGCATACAAATCGCCAATAAGCTGAAGTACGCGTTGGGGCTTTCATCGCTGACTCACCTGCACGAGCTTTTATAAAAGGTAGGTTGTTAAAACACGTTTGAATTGTAACATATTTGTAATTAAATTTAAAAAAAAGTGTTACAGCACGGTCCTATTGTTGGCATGTACCCATTGCAACATATTAATTTTCTTTTTCTTTTCGTCTTTTACTTCCAGGCGTGGTCTACTTCAACCACAAAAAAAGATGCCAGAAATGTACTGTTGAAGGAAAATTTGACAAAACTGCAAGAGTGATGTGTTTTCCCGGGATTGACGCACCAGCGAGAACGCATCAAGATTTCAAGGATTCTAAATACGGTGAACATCACAGGGAAACAACGCCACTTATAGACCTTCTTCACTTCGTTATCATCGTTAATATAATAATTGCTGACCTATTGCACCTGATTGACTTCGGATTGATCCGGCAAGTTTGGTGGAGTCAAGAAACATTAAACAGAATTAATAATATTCTCGACAACGTGGAAATCCCTTTAGAATTTCACCGCAAATTGCGTAGTATTGAAGATACTGGTTTTTGGAAAGCCAGTGAATTCAATATGTTTTTGAACTATGCTAGTTTCATAGTGTTGAAGGAAGTGTTGTCTAAAGAACAGTATGAACATTTTATGTTATACTATTGTGCGATTAGACTATTCTCTTCGGAATGTTACAGAGAGCATTGGCCAGCTGCACATGTTTTGCTTGTACAGTTTGTTGAACAGTATGGTACTCTTTACGGAAAAAATCGTATAACCAGCAATGTGCACAATTTATTGCATGTGTACGAAGATGTAAAGAAATTTGGAGCACTTGTAAATTTTTCATCGTATCGATATGAAGCCAAGTTACACGATGTGGGTAGATCCCTAAGAAATGGCCATAATGTTTTAGTAGTGGCTGCAAACAGGATATCGGAACAGATTCCAACACGTCCGTCAAGCAGTAAAAATTCCCCATTTCCCTATATTGAATCCAAACGTTATGGGGCAGTTGTACACATTAACTCAATTATTACTCTTTATCCAAGTGAACAATCAAATTGGTTTCTAACTCATAATTGTGATGATGTGTTAAATATTGCAGTGCCAAAATGGAAGGATCAGATATTACCATTAGCGGTAAGGCTTTTGGTTGCATAAGTGAAACTACCTCATATTACTCTTCCAAGTGGATGAAAGATATATATGAAGCGAAATTAAGCGATCTTTCTACAGAGGAAATGGTTTTTTATGTTTCGGATATAAAATGCAAAATGGTTGCAATTAAAACTAGTGATAGCAATTTAGTATTTGTACCTATGCTTCATACTTTATTATAATAAATATAAAACAATAAAAAGTAACATTTTAATTATTTTACATTAACAACAACTAACAAAATATAGTAAAATGTAAATTTGATTTACTTAAAAGCTGTACAGAAGAACAAGTAACCATTAAATAAAAGTGCATGTTCGTATAGTAAATGCTTTTTTATAGTTGCATGCTTTATTCATAAATATGTTTATTTCTTTTTTTATAAAGTTCTCATAAAATAACTAATAATAATTAATGAATACTGTTCCTAACTTCAAATTACCTACACCACAGATGATTATAGTATTTTAACATAAAATTGTTAAAGACCAAAATTGCTTTAGTACATAACATCTAAAGGTTAACATAATTTACTATTTACATCTATTCGATTTTAAATCTCTTTGACTAGTGAGTATAAAATCTTCGTTTGGTATCAGTTTTTTTATCACTATTGATATGCTTTCTTGCTGGTGCTCTAATTATTTTCCCATGTATATATGTTTCTACATAAGCGTAATCTACCTTTGTACCATAGTGATTAGTTGCAATCACTTGGAACAAGCGCAACATGTTTGTATTGCCACTGAATTTATGTTTGTTTTCTGTTTTCCCTCTTCCAAACCAGCTACAAGTAGCAAGGAACTGTTTATCAAACAGTAAATCAAGTGCTTGGTGCATTCTGCTATTTGCATCTTCAGAATCAATTTCTGCATCCAAGCGTTGGGCTATGTTATTAAAAAAATCCTCGTTCTTCAAATTGTCTTCAAAAACAGTAAGTTCGTCAACGGTCTTAATTTTCTCTATGCTAGTAGCATTTGTGCTTTGACTACATTTTTTTTTGTCCTTCAAAATATTGTAAATTTCGCTAACCATAACAAATATTTGCAGTTCTCTGCTTTTTTTCTTCCGCAGTTGTCGCTGACACAAAGCACAACAAGTGTGCTTGTTTGCAATGTGTTCCTGGTTTTTTGGGATCGTATCATTATCGCTATCGAAATCTGGTAACATATCTACCATAGACTCCAGGCTGCTGATGCTCGAGTCCAGATTTTGAGATGTTTCCGACGACACTATGGCAGCAGTAGGTAAGTTTTCTGTAATTGTTGCACTTTTTGATTTTGTAGGCACAACCGATGAATTTTTTAAGAGTATACCGGATGTTGATGGCTGCGTACACCGGGAAACGGCAAGCTGCGATGTGGCCGAATCTGACCCGATTGATTTTATTTGTGGTGATTCTGGTGGTGTCATGGTCAAGGAAGGAAGCAATTCTATTGAAATAATGTGAATGGAAGGTGCTGTACTTCTACCAGATGAATAAGATGCGATTGGCGTCGCCTTAGTCGTTCCTGACAGTGGTTTAACGGAAGGTCGAAGCGCTGACACCGGTGAATGAAGTGATGATGCAGCCATTTGCAACGAAGTTGCATACACTGTAGAAGTCAAAGCTGATTTATCGTCCGAGTAAGAAGTGCCTGGCTGGGCTGTTGCTGTTACTGTAGTCGACGGAGATGTAACGGTTCCAGATGGTACAATGGTACGGATTGTGGTTCCATAAGGAAGCATAGGAGCAGTTGACGTTCCCAGCGATGGCACAGACACTAATGCTGGATTGGTCGATGGTTGCGTGGTCGAAATCGTAGCCGTACCAGACGAATGCATAACTGATGTACCCTGCACATTCAATGCTAGTTGGCCGATCTGAACCGTTCTTCCACATGGAAGCCTTGCTGTGGAAGGCATTACAATTGAAGGCACAGGCACAGTTGGATTGGTTTGCCGATTTACCCCAGGTTGAACCATCCGTATTATGGTCCCAGAAGGGAACTTGATTGAGGTCGGCTGCATCGAAAAAATGGGTGCGGGTGTCGGTGGGGGCGCACGCCATGCTGAATGCATGTAATGAGATGATGCTACCGTTGATGTAGTCGCAGTCGATGAAGCTACAACATATGTTGTCTGCGCAGGCGTGGATGGTGCAACCGTTCTAATGAATGTCCCCGAAGGAAGCAAAGTTGCTGTGGCCATTCTTGTTGAAGATACAATCGAAGACGTGACTGCAACTGAAGTCGGTGGCGTCATGGTGTATAATGAGCCAGTCGAACTTGGCATTGTTGCAATCGATGACGGCATTTGTACACCATATGCAGACGCCGCAATACACGGCTCCGACGGTATATTAGCCTGTAAAACCGTGCCGATAGGACGCGGGCATCGTGTTGAAGTCGAAGGCACAACAGGTGAACCATGCACCACAGGTGCATCACCGGTTAGTAACGGTTCACGCAGATGCGAATGTACCATTTCTTCGCCTTCAGGATTTAGCCGCGCGTGCTTTGCTGGTGTCGACATCTAATGAATAACAACAGTTTATTATAATGTTTTAATATTCACTCACATTTAATACCACTATTCATGAAACTTATACTCACTGTTTCTTCTTCTTCCTTCGCAGGGTATAACAAACTGACCCACTGATATAGCACCAAAATACCTACGAAAGAGAGTATTTAAAGGTTAGTTGGCATTATTCTACCACAAACATTTCACTAAAGTTACCTTGTAATGTTTTTTAATAACTTTTTTACTCTTTTACTTTTCACAGTTTAAAATCACTCCTACGCGTATATGAAATTTTGCCGGTATGAAAATGTAAACATCTCATTTGACAGCTTCGAATAAAGGCAGAGTTGACACACACACCATTGCAAAGCCTCGACATTTCACTCACACATTGAAAGAAAAGAAACTCGGAAACCGAGAGAGCGCACCGTGTATTTTATATGGGAGCGGGAGAGAACCGTGGTACCGATTCTCTCCCCTTTTTTTAAGCCTACAAAATCTTCCATCGGCTTGATTCTAGGTTTTTACGCACACCATGATAAAAATTACGGGTGTATTTTCAATGAGCCAAGCGATTTTACCCCCTCCTACACGCATTCCCCCAAGACAATCGCATGGCAATCGGATTGAACGCGCAACATTTTCCATACAATCCGCATTGTTGCGTTTTCTTCGCGCCAACTTTGCCTGTATTTTCAATGAGCCAAGCGATTTTACCCCCTCCTACACGCATTGTATCCTAAAACACGCTTGTCGCGTCAACGTTCACCACATACACACACATCTCCACACTCAGGGTACGACATCTTCCCTGTTGCTGTTCTGGACTCAGACAAAATTTGTGTCTCTACAGTTATTGTTCAAAAAAGTAGTAGCTCCTAGGATCTGAATTTACAAACAAATATCAAAATATTATGTTATGTTAATGATATTGCACTCAATTTAATTGAGCTACATTAAGTTTTTACATATCTTTCGTAAAAGTTCGCCAGAGTATAAAAACGTCGATACAATTTGTCATGAATAACTTAAATTTTAAGATTTTCGCGCATAAAATTATGACGCGCGCTGTCTGTGCGGCGGCGTAATTCGCTACTCGTATAGCCGTCTCGCTTCTTCTTGTGTGTGCTTTACCGTTACTCACCGCATCAAGAACATTGCTGCTCACACACACGTCAGTCTGTGGCAAACAATTGGAGGGGGAGGATGTGTCGGTTTGCTCCAGAAATCGTGTGTGATTTTGGTGTTCTGGATTTGGTTCCATCGCTGTTTGTTTTGGTGAATTTGAAAAGGTAAGAATCATCAACCGATGTAAAAGTGTGAGAGTAAGTTGATGCTGAAGGTGACTGATGCTTTTCTTTATTTCTTTTCCTGCTTTCATCCACTGATGGCGTCGAGCATCGCCGAGGATGTGATCGAATGCGGAATATTCTAAACGAGGAGCTTCATTCCGAATTTGCTTGCAATAAGGTAAGTTATGATAACTGTTGGGATCACCCTGTGTAGCGATTGCCGATCGGTTGACGGATAAGCCGATCACTCCCGATGATACGCGCTATCAGCGAGAGAGTGACAAGTTTCGGTCTCTTCGCTCCCGACCGGCCCGTACGACGGACGTATTTCAATCCCGTTTGTTATTGTTGTATAAGTGTACTAATTTATATATATTACATTACATTGTAGATAATAAATCCATACCATTTTAAAAGTACAAAAGTGGCGACGAGGATAAAGGAAACACGGGAACAACGTATTGTGCTGGAAAGCCGTGTTAATTCACATCTACGTGCTGTGCTGCATTGTGCTAAATGGAGAACGGCCGGCCATCGCGCGACGGCCATGTCGAGCAGCAGCAAGAAAGCCTTAATGCCAACTGGATACAGGATATATTTCGACAACAGCAAGATTTCCTACACCAGCAACAGCAGGCGTTTTTACCACAGCAAGAGCAGCTCATGACAAAAGTTTTCGCAACTATAAAGTTTCCGCAATCGACAGGATCGGAGAGTGTTATCGAAGCGTTAGCGAAGGACGTGCAAGAGTTCCGCTACAATCCGGATGATCGCGTATTTTTTGCCGGATGGTTTACACGCTTTGGAAGTTTGTTTGTGGATGATGCGAGAGAGCTGGATGATGCCATGCGTGTAAGATAGTTGCTGCGAAAGCTTGGGATGGTAGAGCACGAGCGATACGTTTCACACATACTACCGTCCAAGCCGGGTGATTTTGATTTTGACACAACTGTAACAAAGCTAAAGAAGCTGTTTGGCTCACCGTGCTCCGAGATGGAAAGGCGTTTTAAGTGCATAAATATGGCGAAAATGAAACAAGAAGATTTTGTATCATACTCGTGTCGTGTGAATAAGGCAGTGGTTGAATCTGAGCTAAGTGTTTTATCTGAAGAGGAGCTTAAATGTTTAATATTTGTGTGTGGTCTCAAGGATGAAAGTTATGCCGATGTACGTACACGTTTGTTGAGTCGTTTAGGAGACAAACGTGTGACTACCCTTGATGAAATGACAGGAGAATGCAAACGTCTAGCCACTTTGAGACAAGATGATGCTATGATAAACGCCGCTTAAACAGTCAGTGCAATACGAGGTCAGCAAAGCTATAGACCATATTCCAAAACACCAAATAACACTAAGCATGAGAGCAAGGCCGAGTCCTCGATTAAGTGTTGGTTGTGCGGTGAAGGGCATCATGCCAGGAGATGTCCATATAAAAGTCACCAATGTCGTAAATGCCGTCGGTACGGGCACATGGACGGATTTTGTAACTCCGCTTTAAGATGGTCCAACGGTGGGAGGCAGAAGAGCATAAGAACTGTTTGGATAAACAGAATTTCGAATTTTAAATGTGGACTGGTGAATGTTATTTTAAATGAGATGCCAACTCGGATGATGATCGATTCTGGTGCCGACATAACCCTAATATCTAAAAAGCATTGGTTGGATATGGGTAAACCGGCGATGACACAACCTGACATTAAAGCCAAAACAGCATCCGGAGAGCCTTTGCACATTTTGGGCGAGTTCCAGTGTATGATGAGCATAGGGCAGCAGTGTAAGCCGTGTATGGTACGTGTTGTTAACGCTGATTTACTGCTGTTAGGTGCGGATGCTATGGAGATTTTTGGTTTGTGGGATGTTCCGTTATCATCAATTTGCCGGCGAGTCGATGTCGGCGATGTGAGCTGTGGAGCTCTTAGTACGTCATATCCGGAGTTATTTGCTGATAGGCTCGGGCGTTGTATAAAGACACAGGTTAAACTTCAATTGAAGGAAGATGCTTCCCCTGTGTTCCGCCCCAAGCGACCTGTTGCGTACGCTATGTTACAGCCAGTGACTGATGAGCTTCAGCGGTTAGAGGATGAAGGGGTAATCACACATGTGGAGTATTCAGAGTGGGCCGCTCCAATAGTGGTGGTGCGCAAGGCAAACGGTAGTATAAGGATCTGTGGTGACTATTCCACAGGCCCTAATAATGCGCTAATGACACACCAGTACCCGTTATCTCTGCCAGAAGATATTTTCGCGAGCTTGAGCAATTGTGCAGTTTTCAGCCAATTAGACCTCTCTGACGCATTTCTGCAAGTGGAGGTAGATGAAAAATGTCGAGATTTGTTAACAGTAAATACGCATCGTGGGTTATTCAGATACAACCGATTGTCACCAGGGGTTAAAGCTGCGCCGGGAGCGTTCCAGCAATTAATGGATACAATGGTGGGCAGTTTGGCTGGAGTAGCTGTGTATCTGGATGATATTGTTGTAGGAGGAAAAGATATGGCAGAGCACGATCGTAATCTTCATGCCGTGTTAGAGAAACTACAAGAGTACGGTTTTACTTTACGTGCAGAGAAATGCAGTTTTCGGAAGCCCCAAATTAAATATTTGGGCCATTTGTTGGATGCAAAAGGGTTGCGGCCAGACCCTGATAAGATTACTGCCATCATTAAACTCCAGCCTCCGACTGACGTCCCGGGAATGCGATCGTTTCTCGGGGCGATCAACTATTACGGAAAATTTTTCCACAATTTGTCGGAAAATTTGATCGTTCGTTCAAGGAACCTTCAATTCACCACCCCATTGGAGTTTCTGATCCTGGATACACCCTCGGCGGACATTCCCACCTCACCAATCAACGTGTCTTCGTGGAACATCCCGGATGTAACGCTAGCAGACCCCACGTATCACATCCCAGGCAAGGTCGATGTGGTCATCGGTGGCGATACGTTCTGGGAGCTGCATACCGGACGTAAGCAATCTCTCGGTTCGGGTCTGCCATGGTTGGTAGAAACGCAGTTTGGATGGGCGGTAGCAGGAAATACAACGCATTCGTCTCAACAACATTGGGTGTGTAATATGGCAACGAGCGACAGTCCGTTGGAAGCCATATTGACGCGGTTCTGGGAGAGCGAGACCATCTTCGACGAGCCCACTCTATCTCTGGAGGAAGACATGTGTGAACGTCATTTCATCTCTACTACAACCAGAGACCCATCTGGCAGGTATGTCGTACGTTTACCACAAAATCCTAATTCGAATGTCGTTTTAGGAGAATCGAAAGCAATCGCTGATCGTCGTCTCCTAGCGGTGGAACGGCGGCTCAAGTCTAACCCTGCAATGAAGGAGGAGTATAGTAATTTCATGTCGGAGTATGAGCGCTTAGGGCACATGAAACAACTCACCGAGCCGGTGGACGATTCGTGTGAACACTACTATCTCCCTCATCACGCGGTGCTTAAGGAATCGAGCACAACCACCAAGGTCAGGGTAGACTTTGACGCATCGTGCAAGACATCTTCTGGATACTCCTTGAACGACAAACTCCTGGTTGGGCCGGTGATCCAAGACGATCTGTTCACCATCATCGTTCGTTTCCGGTCTCACGCAGTCGCACTCTCAGCAGACGTTGAGAAAATGTATCGCCAAATTCTCCACGATTCTCGCGACACTGAATACCTGCGCATTCGGTATAGAGGAAACACCGCAGAGCCGATTCAGACGTTTCAACTGCAAACGGTTACATATGGCACGTCTTGCGCACCCTTCCTAGCAACAAGAACGCTAAAGCAGATCGCTCTCGATCACAAGATGCAATACCCCCGAGCAGTGGATCCTGTATTGCACGATTTTTATGTGGATGACCTGCTAACGGGAACAGACGAGTTGGCAGACGCAATTGAAATGCAAAGGCAGATTTCTGAGATGCTCAAGCAGGCTGGATTCGTGTTGAAGAAGTGGGTGTCGAACGTACCCGAAGCACTAATCGGCATTCCTTCTGAAGAGTGAAGAGTGAATCATATTTGAATATGAATATGAATGAATGAAGACCTGGCCATCCTTCCTACTCACGAATGGCAAGATCCCCAGTTTGTATCGACGCTTGGTCTGGTTTGGGAGCCAGCAGTTGATATGCTACGATATCGGATCGATCTACCAACTGCTGCGACGATGTTGACAAAGAGGCTAGCTTTGTCCTACATCGCCAAAATCTTTGACCCACTTGGCTTGCTTAGTCCAACAATTATCATCGCTAAGCTCTTTATGCAACAGCTGTGGAAGTTGCAGGAAAACGGGAAGCCATGGGATTGGGATCGTGAGCTACCATCACATCTCCAAAAGGAATGGACGGCATTTCATTCCAAGCTGCATTCACTTCGGGAAGTGCGCATTCCGCGTTACACTTCAATTCGGCAAGCAGCAAACGTGCAGCTACACATTTTCGCAGATGCTTCTCAGGTGGCATGGTGCTTGCTGTTACGTCAGGGCAGAAAACGATTCGACAACATCGGTGCAGCTGTTGGCAGCTAAGTCTAAAGTAGTATCGTTGTCGAACACACACTTTATAGCGAGACTCGAGCTCTGTGCAGCGCGGTTGGCAACGCAACTGTTCCGGAAGGTCAGTCAGTCCCTCAACGGTGAATACGATGCTTTCGCTTGGACTGATTCCATGACCGTGCTACATTGGCTCAATTCAGCACCACGGAGGTGGAAGCCTTTCGTTGCCAACAGGGTGGCACAAATTCAAGGAGAAACTCGGATCAAGTGCTGGAGGCATGTTCCTGGTGTAGAAAATCCAGCAGACGATGCATCGCGAGGTCTACTACCAGACAAATTGCAATCCTGTGAACGATGGTGGCATGGGCCACATTGGTTGAGCAGCAAACAGGAAGAATGGCCTATAAGAGAACCTGCAATTGAAGAAACCGCATCAATAGAAGAAGAACGTATTACACAATCACGAATAGCTGCAATGTCGATGGAGGACGATTTCAACAATAAGCTATTTGCACGGTTTTCAACCTACCTCAAACTTCGTCGAACCATGGCGTATTGTTTACGTTTTGTGCAATGCATGAAGACACCGAAACCCGCAATTACGTCACCGACAGCCAAGGGTCATGCTTCGATTCAGGACATGATTACATTGATTGCACCTCCATCTCGAGACGAACTCATCCAAGCTGAGCTTCAGTTGTGTCGGTTAGCTCAGCAAGATTCATTTGCGGATGATTTACCCGCGGTTAAAAACGGCAAGGATCTACCACGCAATTCAAAGCTGAAATGGTTGTCTCCCTTTATTGATGAGGCGGGAATCCTGCGTGTTGGTGGCCGGCTTCGCAACGCACAAATAGCAGAAGCATCAAAGCATCCCATACTTCTTTCTGCAAAACACCCGCTCGCAGCATTGTTAGCAGTCGCGTATCACCAGAAGTATATGCACACCGGTCCTGAACACTTATTATCCATCCTTCGTGAACGCTTCTGGATAATTGGTGGCCGTAATTTGACCAAGTTGGTTTTCCATCGGTGTCACAAGTGTTTCAAGGCCAAACCTACTGTTGACACGCCAAAATATAAACAGTACAAAGGTTGGGATAAACAGAGGTGCGTTAATCGATCTGAGCGCAATCGATCACCACTGCTATAAAACGCGAGCAGGATAGATGATCGGGCGAGAGAGAGAGAGAGAGAACAATCGTTCTAAGCGGTCAGGGTTCGTGTGCTAGGTCAACGGTCGAGGATCGGGAATCGGCAGAGCGCGCGAGAAATATTGACCAAATAAGGGCATGCGCAACAGAAGCGATTTATTAATCAAAGTGTGAAGACCCAAATTGTAAAAATGTGTGAATAATTTTGAACCAATTAATATAAATATAATTTCAAATTCACGCTATACAAAGGTCTTGTTATCGCTTCCACACCTACACTGGTGCAACAATCCGTTGCAGATCTTCCGACATCAAGGGTTACACCCACGAGACCGTTTGCTGTCAGTGGTGTGGACTATTGCGGTCCGGTATTGCTGAAGTCGCCTGTTCGCAATAGAAGTCCCACCAAGGCAGACATCGCCATCTTCGTGTGCTTTGCAACACGAGCGGTCCACATTGAGTTGGTGAATGATCTCACTACGGCGGCATTTTTGGCAGCACTAAGGCGCTTCGTGGCTCGCAGAGGCAAAATCGCGGAACTGCATTCAGATAATGCCACTACGTTTAAGGGGGCTGCACAAGAACTTCATCGCCTCTACGAGATGTTTAAGTGCAGCAATAGCGAACGCATCGAAATCTTCAACTGGTGTGCCAATGAAGAAATTCAGTGGAAGTTTATTCCACCTCGGGCGCCACACTTCGGAGGACTGTGGGAGGCTGCTGTACGATCCGCTAAACAGCACCTAATTCGCACGATAGGAAGTACGAGCCTCACTCAGGAGGGAATGGTAACATTGCTAGCACAGGTCGAACAATGCTTAAATTCAAGACCCCTGATTCCACTTTCTAGTGAGCCTTCGGACACGCAACCACTCACTCCGGGTCATTTTTTGGTAGGGTCGAACATGCTGGCGTTGCCACAAGTTGATAGGAGTCAGGTGTCAGCCAATAGATTGAAGGAGTTTGATTTGGTGCAAAAGCATATGCAGCATATATGGTCGCGTTGGTATCCGGAATACTTGCAGCAGCTTCAGGCCCGGGCCAAACGTTTAATAGTTCCACCAGTGTCGCTAGAAGAAGGGCAATTGGTAATCATAAAGGAAGATAATATACCACCTACCTTGTGGCCAATGGGTAGAATAACACGATTGCACCCAGGAAAGGACGGCGTTGTTAGAGTAGTGACACTTCGTACAGCTGCAGGAAAGGAGATAGTACGCGCAGCAGCTAGATTGGCAATCCTTCCAAATCCAAACATAGGTGAAGACAATTAACCTCGAACACCAAAGTTAGGAGGCGATCAGCGCGAAGCACATGCGTAATGTAAACAACCACACCGCACATACACACGACACGATACACGAAGTGACAGATCGACACTTGCAACTTGTACAACACAACACCACACTTGCACAACATTTGCTATCTCTGAGGCGAAGTTAGATCGAGATACTTCTTCATTTTCTTATTTTTTTTTCAATTGTATTTTCTGAATGTTTAAAGAAATACTTTCTTTGGTGGCCGGAATGTTGGAGATTGATCATTTGAATTTATTAGTTCGAATTCGAAATTCGAACTCAATTTAGAAATAGTATAGGAAATGAACTCATAGGCATAGATAAGGATAACAGAATGAACTCAAAATGAATTATGTAATGAACTCTTGACAATTGAATATACAGTAGCAAACGGACATTTGAACGAGTCGCATTTATTTTCATAACCGGCACAAGTTTTTGTAATTTTCGGGAAAGAAAACGAGTTGTACCACGTAGATGAACATTTGTGAGGTTTTCTCAAAATACCTTTGTCGCAGCGCCAGCATGTACTTGAGTTGATGCACCGAGGACATCCGGGAATTGAGCGCATGAAAGGAATAGCACGAAGCTATGTATATTGGCCAAACATAGATGCAGATATTGAGGATATGGTGAAATGCTGTAAATCGTGCGCTTCTGCGGCTAAGTCTCCAAATCTAAGCTCACCGGTACCTTGGCAAACAACGGATGCACCTTGGCAGAGGGTACATATTGATTATACTGGGCCAATTGAAGACATGTATTTCCTGGTAGTGATTGATTCACATTCCAAATGGCCAGAGATTGTACCCACCTCACAAATATCTGCTACTGCAACTGTTGCTATTTTGAGACGATTGTGTGCAGGACTGGGAATGCCAAATACAATCGTAAGCGATAACGGAAGGCAGTTCACGAGCATAGCATTTGCTGATTTTTGTAACACCAATGGTATTGAACCCATCAGAACTGCCCCGTACCACCCGCAGTCCAACGGCCAGGCTGAACGGTTCGTGGACTCGTTCAAAAGAGCGTTAAAAAAGATTAAGGTGGGAGAGGTGTCGTTGCAGGAAGCATTGGACATGTTTCTTTTAACATATAGAAGTACACCTAATAAGCAGTTGGAAGGCATGAAAACACCGGCAGAATTTATGTTTGGTCGCAAGATTCGTACTTGCCTAGAGCTGCTGCGCCCACCTGTAAAAGCTTTACCTTATCAAGATGATGGACAGTTTTCAACCAGAAGTTTTAACATTGGTGAATCTGTGTATGCGAAGAAACATCATTACAACACCTGGAGTTGGGTGCCAGCTATTATTGATAAGCGAATTGGAAAAGTGATGTACCAAGTGGTGAATTCTGCTGGTAAATATTGGCGGTCACACATCAACCAGTTACGGCCGCGATTGAACAACAAGACTGATTTTAAGGCACAGGATTTACAGCCGTATGCTAAGCAGACTTCGATTGCCTTAGACATTTTACTGGATGAATGTCATTCCGATGCAGATACACAATCGCCAGCTTCATTGTCGTCATCATCATCATCATCGTCATCGCCAGCTTCATCATCGTCATCGCCAGCTTCATCATCGTCATCGTTATCATCGTCATCGTCATCGTCATCGTCACCGTCGTCCGGCTCATTGTTATGTACTTCTCCATTGTCAGAGATGGGTACGGAAACGATTGCATCCCCTGGTTTTGTAACAGCAGATAGCGGATCACCATCGCCGGTACAGCCTCTACGCCGATCTTCGCGAGCTCGAAGACAACCGCAGTGGATGGAGTCGTACCAGCGTGATTAAAGAGGGGGGATGTTGGGATCACCCTGTGTAGCGATTGCCGATCGGTTGACGGATAAGCCGATCACTCCCGATGATACGCGCTATCAGCGAGAGAGTGACAAGTTTCGGTCTCTTCGCTCCCGACCGGCCCGTACGACGGACGTATTTCAATCCCGTTTGTTATTGTTGTATAAGTGTACTAATTTATATATATTACATTACATTGTACATAATAAATCCATACCATTTTAAAAGTACAAAAATAACACACAAAGCATACGAAAAAAGAGTGAGTAATCTTATTCTTAACTTTCATTTCTTCAACAGCGCTGAACTCATCCTCCAGCTTACAACGAACGGTCAACGGATGAGGAAGGAGAGGAGGGACGGCAAAGGTATACGCACAAACGTGCACACATCAGCCTTGTCGGAGAACGAGGAGGGGGAGGCTGGCAACGTATAGAACCTCTTCATTTACGCTCCCTCGTGCGTTCGTGCGTGCGTGCGCGCGTGCGTCTGTGTGTGTATGTGTGTGCATGCCTGCGTGGCTGTGTGTGTTTTGCGGCTTCGTGTTAACGAGATCCTACGGGATCACCTTGCGAAAAACACCAAGAGAGGGGGAGGGGTAGGTGTCTGTGTCTGTGTGTGTATGTGTGCGTGCGTGGTTGTGTGTGTGTTTTTTGCTGTTTCGCGATCTCCTACGGAATCACCTTGCGAAAACACGAGGGGGGAGGAGCGGGGTGTGTGTTTGTGTGCTTGCCTGCGTGCGTGCGTGGTTTTGTGTGTGTGTTTTGCGTTCGCGTTCTCCTACGATCACATTGCGAAAAACACCATGGGGAGGAGCAGGTGTGTGTGTGTTTTCTTTTCTTTGTCGTTTCGCACTCTCCCGCGGGTGCATAAAAAGAAAGTAAGAAATAAAAAAAATTGAACAACGCCTTACGGACAAAGAGCGGGTAATTTTTATCATGGTGTGCGTAAAAACCTAGAATCAAGCCGATGGAAGATTTTGTAGGCTTAAAAAAAGGGGAGAGAATCGGTACCACGGTTCTCTCCCGCTCCCATATAAAATACACGGTGCGCTCTCTCGGTTTCCGAGTTTCTTTTCTTTCAATGTGTGAGTGAAATGTCGAGGCTTTGCAATGGTGTGTGTGTCAACTCTGCCTTTATTCGAAGCTGTCAAATGAGATGTTTACATTTTCATACCGGCAAAATTTCATATACGCGTAGGAGTGATTTTAAACTGTGAAAAGTAAAAGAGTAAAAAAGTTATTAAAAAACATTACAAGGTAACTTTAGTGAAATGTTTGTGGTAGAATAATGCCAACTAACCTTTAAATACTCTCTTTCGTAGGTATTTTGGTGCTATATCAGTGGGTCAGTTTGTTATACCCTGCGAAGGAAGAAGAAGAAACAGTGAGTATAAGTTTCATGAATAGTGGTATTAAATGTGAGTGAATATTAAAACATTATAATAAACTGTTGTTATTCATTAGATGTCGACACCAGCAAAGCACGCGCGGCTAAATCCTGAAGGCGAAGAAATGGTACATTCGCATCTGCGTGAACCGTTACTAACCGGTGATGCACCTGTGGTGCATGGTTCACCTGTTGTGCCTTCGACTTCAACACGATGCCCGCGTCCTATCGGCACGGTTTTACGGGCTAATATACCGTCGGAGCCGTGTATTGCGGCGTCTGCATATGGTGTACAAATGCCGTCATCGATTGCAACAATGCCAAGTTCGACTGGCTCATTATACACCATGACGCCACCGACTTCAGTTGCAGTCACGTCTTCGATTGTATCTTCAACAAGAATGGCCACAGCAACTTTGCTTCCTTCGGGGACATTCATTAGAACGGTTGCACCATCCACGCCTGCGCAGACAACATATGTTGTAGCTTCATCGACTGCGACTACATCAACGGTAGCATCATCTCATTACATGCATTCAGCATGGCGTGCGCCCCCACCGACACCCGCACCCATTTTTTCGATGCAGCCGACCTCAATCAAGTTCCCTTCTGGGACCATAATACGGATGGTTCAACCTGGGGTAAATCGGCAAACCAATCCAACTGTGCCTGTGCCTTCAATTGTAATGCCTTCCACAGCAAGGCTTCCATGTGGAAGAACGATTCAGATCGGCCAACTAGCATTGAATGTGCAGGGTACATCAGTTATGCATTCGTCTGGTACGGCTACGATTTCGACCACGCAACCATCGACCAATCCAACATTAGTGTCTGTGCCATCGCTGGGAACGTCAACTGCTCCTATGCTTCCTTATGGAACCACAATCCGTACCATTGTACCATCTGGAACCGTTACATCTCCGTCGACTACAGTAACAGCAACAGCCCAGCCAGGCACTTCTTACTCGGACGATAAATCAGCTTTGACTTCTACAGTGTATGCAACTTCGTTGCAAATGGCTGCATCATCACTTCATTCACCGGTGTCAGCGCTTCGACCTTCCGTTAAACCACTGTCAGGAACGACTAAGGCGACGCCAATCGCATCTTATTCATCTGGTAGAAGTACAGCACCTTCCATTCACATTATTTCAATAGAATTGCTTCCTTCCTTGACCATGACACCACCAGAATCACCACAAATAAAATCAATCGGGTCAGATTCGGCCACATCGCAGCTTGCCGTTTCCCGGTGTACGCAGCCATCAACATCCGGTATACTCTTAAAAAATTCATCGGTTGTGCCTACAAAATCAAAAAGTGCAACAATTACAGAAAACTTACCTACTGCTGCCATAGTGTCGTCGGAAACATCTCAAAATCTGGACTCGAGCATCAGCAGCCTGGAGTCTATGGTAGATATGTTACCAGATTTCGATAGCGATAATGATACGATCCCAAAAAACCAGGAACACATTGCAAACAAGCACACTTGTTGTGCTTTGTGTCAGCGACAACTGCGGAAGAAAAAAAGCAGAGAACTGCAAATATTTGTTATGGTTAGCGAAATTTACAATATTTTGAAGGACAAAAAAAAATGTAGTCAAAGCACAAATGCTACTAGCATAGAGAAAATTAAGACCGTTGACGAACTTACTGTTTTTGAAGACAATTTGAAGAACGAGGATTTTTTTAATAACATAGCCCAACGCTTGGATGCAGAAATTGATTCTGAAGATGCAAATAGCAGAATGCACCAAGCACTTGATTTACTGTTTGATAAACAGTTCCTTGCTACTTGTAGCTGGTTTGGAAGAGGGAAAACAGAAAACAAACATAAATTCAGTGGCAATACAAACATGTTGCGCTTGTTCCAAGTGATTGCAACTAATCACTATGGTACAAAGGTAGATTACGCTTATGTAGAAACATATATACATGGGAAAATAATTAGAGCACCAGCAAGAAAGCATATCAATAGTGATAAAAAAACTGATACCAAACGAAGATTTTATACTCACTAGTCAAAGAGATTTAAAATCGAATAGATGTAAATAGTAAATTATGTTAACCTTTAGATGTTATGTACTAAAGCAATTTTGGTCTTTAACAATTTTATGTTAAAATACTATAATCATCTGTGGTGTAGGTAATTTGAAGTTAGGAACAGTATTCATTAATTATTATTAGTTATTTTATGAGAACTTTATAAAAAAAGAAATAAACATATTTATGAATAAAGCATGCAACTATAAAAAAGCATTTACTATACGAACATGCACTTTTATTTAATGGTTACTTGTTCTTCTGTACAGCTTTTAAGTAAATCAAATTTACATTTTACTATATTTTGTTAGTTGTTGTTAATGTAAAATAATTAAAATGTTACTTTTTATTGTTTTATATTTATTATAATAAAGTATGAAGCATAGGTACAAATACTAAATTGCTATCACTAGTTTTAATTGCAACCATTTTGCATTTTATATCCGAAACATAAAAAACCATTTCCTCTGTAGAAAGATCGCTTAATTTCGCTTCATATATATCTTTCATCCACTTGGAAGAGTAATATGAGGTAGTTTCACTTATGCAACCAAAAGCCTTACCGCTAATGGTAATATCTGATCCTTCCATTTTGGCACTGCAATATTTAACACATCATCACAATTATGAGTTAGAAACCAATTTGATTGTTCACTTGGATAAAGAGTAATAATTGAGTTAATGTGTACAACTGCCCCATAACGTTTGGATTCAATATAGGGAAATGGGGAATTTTTACTGCTTGACGGACGTGTTGGAATCTGTTCCGATATCCTGTTTGCAGCCACTACTAAAACATTATGGCCATTTCTTAGGGATCTACCCACATCGTGTAACTTGGCTTCATATCGATACGATGAAAAATTTACAAGTGCTCCAAATTTCTTTACATCTTCGTACACATGCAATAAATTGTGCACATTGCTGGTTATACGATTTTTTCCGTAAAGAGTACCATACTGTTCAACAAACTGTACAAGCAAAACATGTGCAGCTGGCCAATGCTCTCTGTAACATTCCGAAGAGAATAGTCTAATCGCACAATAGTATAACATAAAATGTTCATACTGTTCTTTAGACAACACTTCCTTCAACACTATGAAACTAGCATAGTTCAAAAACATATTGAATTCACTGGCTTTCCAAAAACCAGTATCTTCAATACTACGCAATTTGCGGTGAAATTCTAAAGGGATTTCCACGTTGTCGAGAATATTATTAATTCTGTTTAATGTTTCTTGACTCCACCAAACTTGCCGGATCAATCCGAAGTCAATCAGGTGCAATAGGTCAGCAATTATTATATTAACGATGATAACGAAGTGAAGAAGGTCTATAAGTGGCGTTGTTTCCCTGTGATGTTCACCGTATTTAGAATCCTTGAAATCTTGATGCATTCTCGCTGGTGCGTCAATCCCGGGAAAACACATCACTCTTGCAGTTTTGTCAAATTTTCCTTCAACAGTACATTTCTGGCATCTTTTTTTGTGGTTGAAGTAGACCACGCCTGGAAGTAAAAGACGAAAAGAAAAAGAAAATTAATATGTTGCAATGGGTACATGCCAACAATAGGACCGTGCTGTAACACTTTTTTTTAAATTTAATTACAAATATGTTACAATTCAAACGTGTTTTAACAACCTACCTTTTATAAAAGCTCGTGCAGGTGAGTCAGCGATGAAAGCCCCAACGCGTACTTCAGCTTATTGGCGATTTGTATGCCATTCTCCATCAATCCGTTGAGCTCTTTTACAAGCGGTCGTAAGTACTCCTCCACACTTGCAGGTTTTGACTCACCCAAAAAATTTCCAACCATTAATACTGGAACTTCAGGTAGCTCTTTAATACTCATTAGTATTGGCCAAAACTGATTGCGAGAACTTTTGTGTAATGGGAGTCCGCCGATGGAGAAGTTTAACGAAAACTTGCTCACCCGTGGTTGAACATTACCAAATTGTTTCTCCAGAGCTGCTTTTATTCCTGGATACCAGAATTCGCCTCCTGCTATTTGTTGTATTTCTTTTCCACACTGCTTCGTTTTAAGCAGTGTTCGCGTGTCTTTGGGCAGCTTATAGCTGGTTATATCGCGTAATATTTCTAACATTCCGTTAATAGCCTTATACGTCTGATAGGTTTTCAAAGTCCAATTTCTGACTCGCTCGGCCACTTCACTGCTACTTGGTTGTGTTTGCTGTGCACTATCAGACGCTGGCTGTACTTCGTTTTCCTCGTCGTCGTCGATATTTTCATTCACTTGCATATCGTTACACTCGATATTTATCCAATCATTGATTTGTTCTTCTTCAACGATTTGTTCTTCGACCAGGTATTCGATATATTCTAAATGATCACTTGATGACCGAATGATTGAAGCATTATGCATGTCTCCATCCGATACCACATTTATGTTATGAAGGCCAGATGTATTACATTCGCCCAACGATTCTGCCTCTTCTTGCTTCCTAATATTTTCGATGATTTTTTACATCGAGCCTGTTTCACGCTTCCTTTTTGCTGCCATTGTAACAATACACACAATCCTCGTTAATGCACCACAAATAATTTGTTTCACACTAATCACAGTTTAACTTCACAACTTTAAGGAATATGACTGTTTTAGTCCGCTTGTAGTGACTGCCCGAATGTTATTGACTAACGAACATTATTTGTTTTCTTTTATAAGCGCGGTAAGCGGTAAACAAAACGATATTGCGATACATCTTAACAGGTATTAATTTTATATCTGAAAAATAGGTAAAATTAAATTAACATGCACCTTTTCACAGGGTAAGGATGATTTTAGAAAAGGTAGATTATTTTCAAAACAAAGCTAGCAAACACAATTTAAAACAGGTACCCCAGGGTACAAGAAATTTCGCAATTCAAATAAACACAACACGAACGAAATTTATACCACATATGCACGACAATACTGCCGGGGTACAAGCACGCAATTTAAACAAAAACGCCACACGCACGAAATTATACCACGACCACCAGAGGCAAGCAAATATAGTTATTTTCTAAACTATACCATAATATCATATTTCTTACCTACGTAAGTTCACAAAACAGATTGCATCACAGGAGACTCGTAAAACGCTGCTGCACACGAACAAAAGCACACACTTTATCAATTTCACAAACCTCCCGAACTAGGATTGCTGAAACACACACTTTTACCATTTAATAAAGCATTGGAACTAGGAAAACTGAACTTTTCAACACTAAAATAAACTTAATTAAAAATTACAAGCGCAGACGCAACCGGCTGAAATGAAACAACTTCGCCAAGTGTCAACTTGTTGGTGTCGTTGAAAAATTATTACGGTAGCCAGAGTGAGAAAGCTCAGGGTGCTTTGATTATAACTTGTAAAAGCAAGACGGGAAAACGAGCATGCCGCTGCGAGCGGATCAAACTGAGCGAGCTGGCCGAAAATGAACGCACACATTTCCACATGTGTAACTGTGTTAGTGCCAAAACTGTGTCGAAACCAAAACGCGCTCTCGCCTCCGTGTATTTCACACCGATTCTCCGCTTAACTCTAGGTTTTTACACACACCATGATAAAATATCCCGCTCGTTGTTTGTAGGGCGGATTCGTAAGTGTGTCTGAACTCATTGCAATCCGAAAGAAAGCGAGGGGGGTCATAAAATGTAGTACACATGCATGCAACATGTATCGCGCCGCCACGACGTTTCTCGCTTTCAGCCCGATAGGAGCTTCTAAGGGATTATTTTAATGGGCGCCCAGATAGAGCCCGATGAGACCAAAATCGCATGGATAATGGTACCGGGGCAGGCAAAGTTGGCGCGAAGAAAATGCAACACTGCGGATTGTATGGAAAATGTTGCGCGTTCAATCCGATTGCCATGCGATTGTCCTGGGGGACGGGGTGGTGGTGTGCTAATCGCAGTGAGTTCTACTCTTTCTTCTCATGAGCTTCCTGCACCTCAGCCGACATTCGAATCCATCTGTATCTGCATTCAGCTTCCCACATATGGAGTATACATAGCCGCTACCTCCCTCTGAACCACAGCTCGGATGAAAGTAAAATAAATGCATTACTGGACGGTGTTTACTGCACCTGTAACGCATTAAATCCGAACAATAGATTCGTGCTCGTCAGGCCGCGGGGCCATGGGGATTCTCAGCGCTCATTTTCTCAAGCACTCATGAGTGCTTTTGAGAAATCCTCGTTCTCAGCGTTTGTCGAATCGGAACAAAATCGGTTTTGAGAATCTTTGAGAATTTTTGAGAAAGTTGACGATGCAGCGATCGGATAACTGAAATCTGAGCTATTGTGCTATTTGTTTTTCGGTAATCACTTTGGAAAACGTTTTCAAGGTTTATAATAAAAAAAAATTAAATAAAATGCGATCAAAAATATATTTTCTATTTAAAGCTCCAAATAAAGCATGAGTGGCAATATCAGTTTCTCAAAGTGAGAAAACTGACGACGGCCACGGGCTCGCGTCTGAGAACAATATTTGAGTGCTTGAGAAACTTAAATGAGTGTTTGAGAATGATTTCTCAGCTTGAGAAAGCCCCATGGCCCCGCGGCCTCAGAGTCTTTAATCAATCCGCTCTCTCGTGGTTGCCGGCTCAATTGAATTACGAAGCCCTTTTACGTTTTTCGATCCTCACTCCAGCTCAGCTCGCAGCGCCCACTTCGCCGATGAGTTGCATCTGAATGCGCTTTACGAGCTTAACAACTGTACAAACTCCTTGGGACGAATTCTTGATTTAATCTATGTAAACTGGTCGGGATCAACAACCTCCTCGCTTATACGTGTCAGCGATCATCCGTTACTGCCAATTGACTGCTACCACCTACCGCTGAATTCAATTTGGTCATCAGCACACCTGTAATGATCACTCCCACTATCGCCCCAGAAAGAAGGCTCAACTACCCTCGCACCGATCTCGCTAAACTATAGAGACTAATGCTACGCGGTCAGACTTGGTCAACATCTGTCCAGACATATTCGCGCTTCTTCCGGTGTACTACAGGGCAGTAACCTGGGCCCCCTACTGTTCCTGCTCTACATTTACGACGTGATCTCGGTACTGGCCGACTCCAACTGCCTTTTATACGCAGATGAGGCAAAAATCTACCGTGAGATCCGGAATCCCGAAGACCATAAGCGTCTTCAAGCATCCTCAATTGAGTTAGACTCCTGATGCAAGCGGCACGCTTTAACTGTCAGCATCGAGAAGTGTGCTGCTATCGCATTCAGTAGATCGCGTACGCCTGCACATTACACCTATATGCTAAACGGACAAAGTCTTGAAAGAGTTCCAAAGCCAAAGACATCGGCGTCTATCTAGACGCTAGACTCTCCTTCGATGCACAGCTCGACGACGTTGTAGCCAGGGGCAGTCGTATGCTAGGACGAATTGGTAACATGACGCGTGCTCTCTCTGACCCCCTGTGCATCAAGACACTTTACTGTGCTCTTGTTCGATCGTTGCTGGAATACGCATGCATTGTGTGGTGGCCTTCATTTATTCAGGTTATTGCACGGCTAGAGTCAATTCAGCGGAGGACAACACACCTTGACCTTCGTGACTGGTACCGACGGTTCGACTGTGATACAAGATGCCTGCTGCTGGGGCTTCCTAAGCTCGCAGATCGTATTCAGCATGCCAGGTTGGCATTCATCACCGGGCTTCTTAACGGATGTATCGATTGTCCTGTGCTGCTCTCGCGGGTTCAGCAATATGTGCCAGCCAGATCATTTCGTGCCCGCTCAATGCTGGCTATTGCGACACCCCGGACTTCTTTTATTGCCTGGGACACCATGATCTGCATGACCCGGTCGCTACCCTGTATTAGCGACATTTACGAGTCCAGTACCACGGCGGTGGAATTAGCTACCCGTATTTATATAACAAATCACTAACTTGCGTGTCCTGTAATGATATGTAAACGTAGAAGAGCAGTTTCGAGTGGGCTATGCAGTCCCTTGACAATACAATAAAAATTAAACATCAAATAGAAAACAAGCTTTTTTAAGTAACTTTCTTTTATTTTGAGCAGCTAAAAAATCGGTCGCTTGTCCCGGGGATGAGAACAGGAGTGGCTACAGGTCGTTACTTTTGTTACGATCGTGAATTTTCGTGCAGTCGAGGATCGTTGGCCCGATCGAGATGGACGGCTATCCACACGAAACCACTACAATAGTGTCCTCTATCGAGATTCACTAGAAGCCAAAATGGGCTAGCGGATCGATTGTTAATATTTATGAACACCTTCCATGTAGTGCCCATTCTTTAAATCTTGTTGTTTAACACGCTTTGAAAGCATCGATAAAAGAAAAAACAAAAGAATTATCAAATTCAACAAAAGTTTAATAAAATGTTTTACATTTTAGAAAAAGCAATAAAGCTTCTAACACACTTTTGGAAATGCAAACAAACATGAAATATCCTGCTTTAAAATTAATACAAGATTGCCCAACAAAATGGAATTCTACTAACGAAATGATAGATCGTATAGTTAAAAATAAAATCCCGGTAGTATCGTGTTTGGCCGCTGAAGGTTTTAATTAAAAGCTAGAAACAATTATAGGCTACTATGAAAAAAATAATAACTAAATAATCATTACTGAAAGCGGAACAAATAATAACAAATACGAAGATATAAATGATAATAATAATGAAGAATTTGGGATTACTTAAAACAATATGGAACAAACGAGGATAGAATGAATCCTCAATCGCATGCAGCTTCTGAATAAGATTCATTTTTGAGCGAAAAAACTTTAGCAGTAAAGGAAAACCTCCTTAAATGGTGGCAATAGCGAAACATTATTTGCCCTAAACTTTTCGAACTAGTACAAAAATATTTAAGCGTTCTCGCAACATCTGTTGCGAACGATATTTTTCTAAACCTGGACAAATCTCAACTGAAAGAAGGAACATATTAATATTAAGCTAAAATAAATTTTATTTACTCACCGCAATTATGAATTATCTCTTACGGGGCGACTATAGGCTTCGAACGACGAGATCCGTTCGCCGCGGCTGTCAGAAGGCGCTCACTTGGCGCTCAGTTTTAAAATAACGTACCATTGAGAGACCGTAAGGAGCGCGCGAAAGAATGAGTTCTACCTGCCGGGGTCGAACGTTCCCGTTTGTATGGGGAGAAATCTGCGAGGTTTTGCGCTGCGGATTTGGAACGAATGTTGTTTTCAATGTAACTTTTTGCTTTAAAATTTGCTTTAAATGATGAAAGTGAATTGAACTTAGAGGTATGTACCATTTTGAAAATGTTTTGTGATCTTTTAAAAAAAAAAGTCTTTATCAGTTTTGAAAATGTATATAAACAACATAAAATATATCGAAATAGAAATATAAATACAAATATCTGTAATAAAAAAGTTTTTAAAGAAATAATTATATACATATATAAATATATATATATATATATATATATATATATATATATATATATATATATATATATATATATATATATATATATATATATATATATATATATATATATATATATATATATATATATATATATATATATATATATATATATATATATATATATATATATATATATATATATATATATGCATTGTATCCCTATGCGCTTGTGCAAAGGTGTTTGAGCTCATTCTATACAATCCGCTACTCACAGCAGTTCAAAACTATATGAGCCCTAGTCAGCATGGATTTCTCCCAAGGAGATCTTCCACCACAAATCTTGCTGAATTTGTTGGCTACTGCTTCGACAACATGGATCGTGGTACTCAAGTTGATGCAGTATATATCGACTTCAGGGCTGCGTTCGATAGTATTTCTCATGATATTCTACTTTCGAAGCTAAAAAAACTCGGTTTCCTCGACTGGCACATCACCTGGCTGCGTTCATATTTAACTGGTCGTTCGTACTACATAAGTATAGGATCTCATCGTTCTCACTCTTTCACCAGCTCCTCCGGTGTGCCTCAAGGGAGTAATTTGGGACCGCTACTCTTCCTCATCTATATAAATGATCTATCTTTCGTTTTACCGCCAGGCCAACACCTAATGTACGCCGACGATGTAAAAATATTCGCTCCAGTTAGAAACGACAGTGACTGTGTACGCCTTCAAACGATCCTTGAGAATCTGGATAGCTGGTGCAGCAGAAACGCTCTCCAAGTGTGTGCTGATAAATGCCAGTGTATATCATTCAGCAGAGCCCGTCACCCCATCACGTTTACATACACTATGCTCAACACGGCTTTGGCTCGCACGACATGTATCCGTGATCTGGGGGTGCTACTCGATCAGAAGATGTCATTTCGCCCTCACATTGATAGCGTTGTTGCGAAGGGAAATCAGCTACTTGGTTTAATTACGCGGACCTGTAGCGAGTTTACCGATCCCATGTGCGTCAAGTCGATCTTCTGTGCCATCGTAAGGTCGTGCCTGGAGTACTGCTGTCCGATCTGGTGCCCGCTTGGCGTTGGTGACATCAATCGCCTCGAAGCCATTCAACGGAGACTCACCAGGTACGCGGTTCGACTCCTTCCATGGCAATCCCACCACGCTCGGCCCACCTACCATCAGCGGTGTCTGCTTCTCGGACTTGAACCACTCTGCTCTCGACGTAAAAACGCCCAATGCCTTTTCATATTTCGGCTCCTTAACGGAGAGATCGATTCCCCGGCATTACTAGCCAGCATCAATTTGTTCGCTCCCTGTCGGATTCTTAGATCCAATTTCCATCTCCGTGTACCGCGTACCCGCAACAACCATAGCCAGGGACACCCTATTATACGTATGTCCCTCGAGTTCAATGAAGTGTTAGATTTGTTCGATTTTAGTATGTCTACTTCCACGTTCAAGGAGAAATTGCGTCTACGTCACATGTAATGTTTGCTTATAACTAGATGTTTAATTATATGCTCCTTAATTTAATTATAAGGTTGCCGATTAGACACGATGGTCCGTCGGTTTATATATGAAATAAATAAATAAATAAATAAATAAATAAATATATATATAGATACATATATATATATAAATATATATAGATATTTGAATATTCATGTAAAGGTCAGATTTAATGTTTTTTATATAAATTCATAGAAACTTCATAGAAAAATATCGCTAAACATTTTCACCATGTAAATAACGTTTATAACTCTTTAAAATAATATCAATCAGTATTTTTATACATTTTTATAAAGTAAATCCAATCCTGTTGTCCCTCCTAAATTTGAAATAACTAAAATTCAAATTTAAAGAAATTGAGTAAAGCTGTCTTATAATTGATAACGAATCATCCAATAACGAATGAAATCCAATACCAACGACAAAAAAAATCAAAATTCAAAACATAACAATCCTTGAATCGTAGATATTAACGTCTTTAAATGCTTCACAGTTGTATCTCATGATGCTCATTCTCTCATGAGCGTCGAACGGATTTCGTCGTTCGAAGCCGGTACTCGCCCCGTTAGTCTTACATTTAGAATATTTTAAATAATATTTATTGAATGAATTATTTTTCTTGTTACCAATATAATATTTTTGTTTAAGATGTATCATTGTTTTTTATTTAGTTCAAATACATGTAAGCATTAGTTGTTTCAGAATTCATAACCATTTGTTTTTCATTAGGTTTTTAAGTTGCAAGTTAAAAATTGTATGAATTAATGAATTAATAAAACTAATATACCTGAGTTAAATTTGCTCTAAAATGAGCTTTTCAATATCTTCTATTAGGCGTAACGTCCTACGCGGACATGCTGGCTTATACAGGCTTTCGAGACTTTATTCATTATAACGCAAACGGATAGTCAATCCTTGCTACGAGGGGACGGTCCATTCTAGGCTTGAACCCATGACGGGCATGTTATTGAGTCGTTCGAGTTGATGACTGTACTACAGGACCACCTCCAAACCCTCCGCTTTTGAATATGTGCCATCAAAATGAAGATAACAAAACATAATATATGCAATAATTGATTCTTCTTCTATTTGACCTAACGTTCTACGTGGACATGACGACCGATAAAGGCTTTCGAAAGTTATATAATAACACGCAGTAGGCCCTTGCAGTTATTTTGTCAGTTAAGCCTTGCTAAAGGAGGATGGTCCATATGATTCTTGAACTCACCACGGGCATGTTATTAGGTCGTTACCGGCCATGTTGATAAGAAATAGTAGAGTAGATGATGTAAAATATGTGTGGAATTTTGCGAACAAATACTGACGGTTTTCTTAATGGAACACACCAATTTAAAAAAAAAAGATGGAAAGCATTTATATCGCTTTAGCCTTAATCTAGCTTAACTCTTTGTTGTACTTAACAGCGCACGCGTTGAAAACAATCAGTGCTCTTTATCATGAGTATTGATCACTACTGATCACATCCTCTACTGTCGCTCCTTGGTTTCATTTACTCAGTCTTAGGGAGCGGCTTCAACCTGGCTAATCGTGATGGACTGGTTCGGCTGTTACAACTGCTTTGGCAACACCCGGCAAACAATGTGAGGGTTTGTCAGGTACCTCTCGCTCAAATTCTTCTAGTTGTCTCGCTTCCTCCTATAGCAATTCTGTCCAGCTGAGCTATCACGTCTTGCGACCTTGTCTGCTACGATAGAGGCCGTCGATGACAACTGATAAAGGCGGTCGTATCCGTACTAGTGATGGGAAATATGAATCTCAGAAGTGATTCGAATCTATGTATCCCGATCCCAATCCCAATGTGTTACAGCGTTTTATTCTAGTTTGTAGTGTGGGGAGGGGGGTGGAATTAGTTGAAACTGGAATAGGAGGTCATTCTATTTAACTGTTAATTATTTAACTTTGCATTACTTACATCATAATAAGAACAGGTTCCCGAGATACGCGGGCATGTATTCAATATCAAATCAAATAATTTATTTACTGACTATAACTTCTCATCAAAAGCTACATTACACGAACTTTTGCTACATTTTGACTGAAAACTGCGTAATTCGACTTCCGAAATTAGAAATACGTGGTTTCTCTCGACCCTCATTAATAGCGTATCTCGGGGACTGCCTCTTATTTCAATAGCAATCTCAATTCAAATCCCATTCGCTATCGCAATCTGAATAAGAATCCCATTCAGAATAACAGTCGAATCCCAAACGAATCCCAATCCCAGACGAATTGCTATCCAAAATCCCAGACGAATTGCTATCCAAAATCCCAGACGAATTGCTATCCAAATCCCAATCAGACTCCCAATCGAATACCAATCGAATTCCAATCCCAATCGAATCGCAATCTCAATCCCAATCAGAATCCCAATCCCTTTCAGAATCCCAAACAAATACCAATCGAATTCCAGTCTCAATCCCATTCAGAAACACAATCGAACCCCAACGAATCCCAAACCCAATCGAATCCCAATCCCAATCAGAATCACAATCGAATCCCAAACGAATCGCAAAGGAATCTTTTAGGGATTAAAATCCTGCAAACAGGATCCGATCCGATTGAATCTTTGTATGAATTGAAGCTTCGAATCTTCCGAATTCTGAATCTCCCAACACTAATCCGTACAAGCGGCTAAAGAACCTTAACCTTGAAGTAGGAGAGAAGGTGAGAGAAAGATGATCGTGAGAATGGAGAGAGAACACGGTAGATGATCGAAGGAGCTAACGGGCGATATCGGCAAAAAGATGAGGGGATTCTGGTGTCGGTGCTTGGATAGAGAAGAAGTGTAGAAAATTAAAATAAATGTTGAGTGGTGTTGGAGATCATAAAGTTTATTATTTTCTGTATAAATAGTTCTAACCTTTTCACACGTCCCTCTCCGTTGTTCTCCTACTTACCCCTCGCCTAAAATCGTCAGACGTCGTGGAGCAATGCGTCTCCAGATTTCGCTGCTGATGTTGTGGTCCGAAGTAACCGAGATAGCAAAACTCCTTTACTACCTCGAGATTGTCGCCGTCAACTAATACACTGCTTCCCAAATGGTCTGAGTCTCCGGCAAGCAGATACTTCGTCTTCGTCGCATTGATTCTCATTCCAATTCTTGCTGCTTTGCGTTTGAGTCGAGTGTCAAACACCTTCACTGTTGTCCCGCCGATGATGTCGATGTCATCCGCGAAGCCAAGAAATTGGAGAGATCGGTAGAGGATTGTCGTTGTCTAGCCACGCACCTCGAATGATACCTTCCAGAGCGATGTTAAAGAGCAGACAGGAGAATCAATCACCTTGCCTCAGACCCCTGTGAGATTCAATCGATCGAATGATACTTTCCAGAGCGATGTTAAAGAGCAAACAGGAGAATCAATCACCTTGCCTCAGACCCCTGTGAGATTCAATCGCTTCCGACGTTAAGTTCGATACTCTCACTTTGCACTGCACCCCCTTCATTGTGGTCTTTACCAGCCGGATCAACTTCTCAGGAAAGCGGTACCGCTGCATGATGCTCCATAGCTCCTTCCGGTCTATGGTATCGTAGGCCGCCTTGAAGTCGGCGAACAGGTGATCCGTAGAGATCTGGCACTCTCGGCACTTCTGGAGGATGTGCCGTACAGTGAAAATTTTGTCAGTGGGGGATTTGCCTCCAACAAACCCATCTGCCGACAACATTTGTAGTAAGGGGCGCAAGTCTGCAGAAGAGCATCTGGGACAGGATCTTGTAGGCGACATTAAGGACTGTGATGGCTCGGAAATTCGAAAAATCCAGCCTATCGCCCTTATTGTAGACTGGGTGAATGACACCCTGCTTCCGCTCCTCCGGTTCCGATTGCTGCCGGCAGACTTATTGCTTTTAAGCTGTTTGATGGCGCTGGCAATCTCATCCAGATATTGCCCTAATTCAGAAGCTTGGATAATTGAGAGACATGTAAAAATTCTGTACGACGGGGAATGAGTAGGTGTAGGAGGTGGAGAGCCTTTGTTAACCTTCTAGAGGCTTCGGATTCACCCCCGTATCAGCGAGGTATTCATACAACACTGTCAACAGAATAGCTACCCACAGAGCGGGAGTTAACAAAGGTAGATGTATGAACAGCCACTACGATGAAATGATGGACGATGAAATGAGGTCCCTTCGAACCATTTGAGAGGAATCGTCCTAAATTTATTCACGGTAAGTCCATTGTTTTGGTGCATATTAAACGCATGATACTTACATTTCCTTTTTTCTTTTTTATTGGTTTCGTTTAACCACGGTAGCATTTGCAGAAACCAAATTCCTTTCCTTACAACAGAATGTGTCTTAAATGGGATGGTGCAAGTGTAATTACGGTCTGTCTTTCTGCAAAGAATACATATTGTCATGTCACCCAACACACCCAGCGATAACGGGGCCCGATAATCGTCGTACAGTACTTGAAATTGTCGTCTTATTATAGTGTAGATATGTTTTTGTAGGGCATTTGAGTGAACAGTGCGGATTGAACGTTTAACGTATAGTATAGTTTCGTGATATGATATAGTTTCTTATAGTATGTGATAGGCTGATAATGATAGGAAACATTTAACGGAAGAGAAGGTGATAGATGTGATAACTCGATGTTGTAATAGAATGATAGAGAAACGATTTTTTTATTAATCACGATCCAGATACATATTAATTAACTAGTCATACATAAAAATTATCATCATGTACCGTTAAAAACAAATTCAATATATATGCTACCCTACCAGAAGAAAGCAATTGTGATAATGTTTATGAACGTGATGACACTTGTTGTGTTGATTGTTATTTCGCTTTGTACGCCAAGCGAGGACATTATGACAGGCATGATTTCTATCTTAATGCTTTCAACACAAATGTGTGTGGTGGACAAGACTTAGCTAATCGTTACGTCAAACGGATAACAATAAATTTCACTTATAACAGCCAGCGCCATTCAAGTGTACGGAACAAGACATTCATTTTACGAATTATTCCTCGCAATTTGAAACGATGGCTACGAAACGTGATAGAGAAACTGGTTCGTTGCATAACGCAAGGAAGAGTATCTTTGAAAAGCGATGGGCTGTGTGAGAGTGCTCCCAGCAAAATCAGTCGCAGCCTTTGACTTCAGATATGTAACAATCAACGAGCAACGGTTGCAGTGATGACAGTGATTTTACTTGAGTATACCCGCTGCACAAAGCGATCGAAAACTTCTCAAACTCAAATTTCCAAAATATTTCACAGTCACAGGAAACAGGAAAGCGATCGAAAATCCGAGCTACAAAACTACTCGATTTTGTTGTGCGGGGGATTTTCGATCGCTTTCCGCCAAAAGCGGTCGAAAAAGCGAGCAGAAATGTCAGGGAAAACGCTTGGATTCCGATCGAAGAAATATTTCAATCCAAAATTTTCAGCGCTGAAACTTTCGAAATATTTCATTTATAAATTTGCAACGATTTTGAATGCGAAATATTTCACAGCCTTTTTCTCCAGCCTAGCTTTTTCTCTCCTACGGCAAATTTGTCAAGCAGCTCGTCGAGCTGCCCGTCCCTGGCTCCGCCTCATTCCCCTCGCCTGAGCGCGCTGCCGATGGTTTGGATGTGTTGGTGCGTCAGACGGCCAATCGCTGTCAGCCGTCGTCCGTGCTTTTCCCTCCATAGCGCTATCTCTTTCTCGCGTGTGGTCAATGCTCACGAGCTGTTGTGGCGCCAAAAATGCCGTTAACAAACATTGCGGCGATGAAGTTGCATTTTCACAAATCAAACCACAAAATCGCAATGAGTTCAAACACTGCAATGTAAAAAGGACTAAGGAATCGCTATTTTACGCTGGAGGGTTTGCTGTGCAACGCACTGAATTCTAATTCGCATTAACACGATCATCCCGCTGCTGATTTTCATCAACTTTCCTTTCCACCAGCATCTAGAACGTAGGCTGGAAAGTTCACTGGCAGTCCCTGAGGCCTGCCATCGATCTGAACGTGTTAAGCATTAAACATAACTTTGTTACACTAAGCTAAGCGCAGCTGTGCCGTCTGCGCAAGGGTATGAGCGTGCGTGTGTGTGCACAACTGTCGCCAAATGTGTTTTCTTCCGGAATGTTATGATCCATCGGTCAAAGAAAGGAAGGAGTTGATGAAATGCGGAAAGACGAATTGAGGCACCTATCAATGGTAACTGATGACAGGGAGCAGGGGGTAGTGGCACACAGCTGTAGGGAGATTGAACAGTATACTTAAATTGCCGGCGGATGGGGGGAGGGGGGGGTGGGACCCCACGATCATCGGTCACAGGCCCTAAAATTGTAGTAGCCATGGGGGGAGGGGAGGTGCAAATGGTTCTCCAGCCACGGAGCCCTAAAGACCATCTTTCCGGGGGCCCTTGTCGCTAATAATCTGTCCACTTTTAGACATACGGCATACTACAGACTAGAGATCTTCGGCGACCGCCTAGTCCGCCTATCGTTAGGTCCGCCGCTGGTTCATGGCCGTGTTTTTTTTTTTTTTTATCGTGGAGGTGCAGCTTTCCCTCTGCCTGCAGCGTATGCATCGAGCAGGAGACAGTGTGGCAGTATGCAAGTTGCACGCTGGATAGGAGCGGTCCCGCAGCGCCGCCATCATTCCGCACATCTGCATGCCCGTCGTGGGTTCTAACCGCGTATGAACCGTCCGCCGTAGCAAGGGGTGACTATCCGGCTACGTGGTACTCAAGACTTGAAAAGGCCGGCATGATCGCGTTGGCTATTACGCCAATAATAATAATAATAATAATAATAATAAGAAGAAGAAGAACTTAGCATAGCAGTCCACACTCGGGGAAGGTTTTTGTTTTGAATTTGTTGCTGCCGGTCTACCGCTGTGACGAGACAAATACACGGAATGCACTCGACCAAAACATGAACCTACCGATCCGAACCCATTCCAAGGCATTGCCGGGCAATCGGCGTCATGATAACTACTCCAAACCAACAAGCCACCAGATTCTGGAGGGACAGGTGCAGCACCATACGCGCACCGTAATAAACAAATCCAGAATCCTCTTTTGTATGGATTCAATTCAAAATGTTGTTTCCACTTGCGTCCGCTAGCTGAATTAGAAATAAATGTCCAACATATCACACGCACGTTTGCTTAGATCGTGTGTCTTTTTGATACCCCCAACAGCAGAGCCGATCGCAAAGATGCCAATGCCAATGGTTGTGTTGTCTCTCAGGTAGCGAGATCGAAAATGCGTGGTATTTTGTAGCCGTAGCGGATGAAAATGTACGCATCAGAATAAAATAGTTTTGGGGTTTCCAAACGCACGCACACACACACACACAAACACACAAACACGCGCGCGCAAACTCACACACACACACACACACACGCGTGCGCGCACACAAACGCGCGCGCGCGCGGGCGCGCACGCGATAAGGCACCTACGAACGCGCGAACGCGAGAACGCACCTACCATCAAACGCACCTACCAAGAAAGCGCGCATGCAAGCACGCACCCCCCACCGAACCCCCCCTCCCCTTCCGCTTTCATCAGCTATCATATAGCGCATCATCATCCAAAGCGCCGGGCGGGGTGGGGGATCGCGGCATGATAGAGTGAACGGTCACTTTCCTCGCGCTGTGTGTGTGCGTGTATCGGGACCCGAAAACTCGAGACAAATTTCGGCACATTAAAAAAAAATATAGCCACTATACATTGTGCTACATGATGCTTAGAAGGTCGTTGAAGCATCAAACATGTTCAAATAAAAAAATATTAGATTAGTGTTAGACGTTCTCCTACGCTTGTTTTAAATAGGCTTCTTCACCCTCAACTGGCAGGGGCATCGAATGGTCTCATCAGCAGCGGCACGAAATAAAATAAACCATCAATACACCGATAACACTTTGAATCCCAATCCAGCTTCTCCCACAGCGTCTCAAGGTCACACACAAATTAATAAATGCTAATACCCACCAATAACAACAATACACAACCGCAATGCACATATGAGTATATCAACGCATACACCGCAACAGCCAATCAGCTCAGCTGGCGGCGGAAGGCACGGGGAAGGAGAAGAAGCGGACGAAAAAATGGGCGCCAATATTTTTAAATTTTTGATTTTGGTGCATTCCCTACTAGCAAAGAGAATGTAAAAGTGTGCGTCTTTCAGGCGAGGGGCATGTAGAAGCAGGGGGAGACGGCTGGAAATACGAGGAATTGCTCGGAGGCGAGAGCGTGTTTTGCTTTCTACACAGTTTTTGCACTCACACAATTACACATGTGTGAATGTGTGCGTTCACTTTTAGCCAGCGCGCTCAGTTTGGTTTTCTCGCCGGCTGCTTGCGCGTTGCCCTGTCTCGCTTTTACAACTTATGATCAAAGCACCCGTAGGCTTCTCACTCTAACTACCGTGGGTATATTTTTAGCGACGCAGGCAAGTTGACACTTGTAAAATTTGCTGCGTTTAATCCACTAGCGTCTGCGTGAATTTTTTGTTTTTAAAACGTTGTAAAGTTCTCCAATTAATTATGAAAGGTGTGAAGTGTTTTAAAGAGTGCGCAAAAACGTTGTAAATGTGCAGTGTTTGTGAACTACAGGTAAGAAAATAAGTGTGGAATCGTGCATAGTTGTTTTTTATTTGTTGCACCTTGCAACTTCCAAAAATATTTCAGGTGTGTTTCTAGTGACACGACCATTAGATGTTTTTGTTAAAATGGTGTAACTTGTACCCCGGTTATACCTGTTATTAAAAGTATAGTAGTATTGTTTTAAAATATTTACCTATAATAAATACACCGTGCCCCTTGCGAAGGTTGGATATTTGTGTATCCTTACTTGTTCTTTAAAAATAAATACTACCTATTACCTACTACTCAAAGTATTGGCGAATCATTTTGTTACCTTTATCGTGCTTATAAAAATAACAGTCGCATTCCTTCAAAAGTCTGTTATATAGTTAAATAGTGATTTGTCAGACAAATACACCTTTTTTGTGAACTTACGTAAATTGTGTGTTACCAATATTAAAACAATGGAGAATCGTGAGACTGAGAATTGTGAAGTTGAGATTTGTGAAAATCGTGAATGTGAAAAAAGAAAACGTGGAACAAGTGCGGAAAAAAGGATGCGTGAAACAAGTTCCGACAAAAAGATGCGGGAAACAGGTTCGATGTATAGAATCTGAAAAAAATCAACAACCGATACGATGCCGAATCCTTGGGCGAAACTAGCACATCTGACCTACATAGCATAAATGTGGCATCTTCGGATGAAGAGATCCCTAGTGCTTCAAACATGCCGTTATCAAGTGAATATGAAGAATTTATCGGCTACCCAGAAGAACAGACAATTGAAGAAGAACGGATCGTCGAAGCAGAATACATTAGTGATTGGATCAATTTTGAAGAGTGTGACAATGTAGAAAATTATGAAAGCATTGATGACACCGAAAACATACTAGAGACAGCCTCCGATAGTTCACAACAAACGGCACCAACTAATAGTGAGGCGATGGTGGAACGACTCCGAAATTGGGCATTGAAAACATACCAAACGCATTCGGCTCTCAACGGATTGTTAGAAATATTAAGGGATACAACCAGTTACAAGTTACCCAAAGATGCGCGAACACTGCTAAGAACGAAGCAATGTGGAAGAGAAATACAGCAAGTAGCTGGAGGAGAATTTTGGTATCCAGGAATAAAAGCAGCTCTGTTGAAACAATTTGGAAATGTCCAGCCAAGAGTAAATAAATTTTCATTAAATTTCTCTATGGATGGCCTGCCGTTACACAAAAGCTCTCGTAAGCAGTTTTGGCCAATACTAATGAGCATTGAAGAGTTACCCGAGGTTCCAGTATTAATGGTTGGAAATTTTTTGGGGCAATCAAAACCTGCAAACCTAAAGGAATACCTTGATCCTTTAGTAAATGAACTCAACGAATTGATGGAGAAAGGCATTCAAATAGCCAATAAACTGATAACAATCGCTGACTCACCTGCGCGAGCATTTATAAAAGGTAGGTTGCGCAAAACATGTAAAAATCATGACATATAATTTTTTTTATAATTTTGGTATTACAAAATATTAACATGTGCTTATTGTATCTAATATTGATTTTTTTTTCTTTTACTTTTAGGAGTAGCCTACTTCAATCACAAAAATGGATGCCAGAAATGTACCGTTGAAGGTAAATTTGACAAAACTGCAAAAGTGATGTGTTTTCTCGACATAGACGCACCGCCGAGAACGCACAATGATTTTGAGAACTCCAAGTACGGTGAACATCACAGGGAAACAACGCCACTTATTCGTCTTCTCCACTTCGATATCATAAAGAATGTAATTATTGCTGATCTGTTGCATCTGATTGACTTTGGAGTAACACGAACGTCAATTACTGGTTGGAAATCCGGCAAGTTAGGTGGAGGTCCTAAATGGAGTCAAGATACATTAAATAGAATCAATAACATTCTTGACAAGGTGGAAATTCCTTTAGAATTTCACCGCAAATTGCGTAGTATTGAAGATACTGGTTTTTGGAGAGCCAGTGAATTTAAAATGTTTTTGAACTATGCCAGTTTCATAGTGTTGAAAGAGGTGTTAACTAAAGAACAGTATGAACATTTCATGCTATACTTTTGTGCGATTAGACTATTCTCTTTCGAATGCTACAGAGAGCATTGGCCAGCTGCACATTTGATGCTTAAACAGTTTGTTGAACAGTATGCAACAATTTACGGGCCGCGTCATATCACCAGCAATGTGCATAATTTATTGCATGTTTACGAAGATGTGCAGAAATTTGGACCTCTTGTTAAATTTTCTTCGTATTGCTATGAAGCTAAATTACAGGATATCGGTAAAACCCTACGAAATGGGCATAAAGTTTTAGTACAGACAGCAAATAGGATTTCAGAACAGATTCCAACACGTTCATCAAGCAGTGAGAATTCACCGTTTCCTTACATTGAATCAAAAAGTAATGGGGTGCACGTCAGCTCGATTATTACTCTATATCCCAGTAAACAAACAAATTGGTTTTTAACTCACGATGATTATATTGTTCAATATTGCAGTGCCAAAGTGGAAGGATCAGTTATTTACATAAGCGGAAAAGCTTTTAGTGAAATAGATGAAACTACCACATACCACTCCTCTAAGTGGATGATAGATATATATGAAGCGAATGTGTGCGATCTTTCCACAGAAGAAATGGTATTTTTAATATCAGATATAAAATTTAAAATGGTAGCAATTAATGTTAGTGATAGCAGAATAGTATTAGTACCTATGCTTCATACTTTATTATAAAACATTTCAATAAATTTAAATGTTATATTATACAACGGTGAATAAATCCATAACTTGTATTTACTTGTTTTCAATTTTTTTAATTTATTTTTTTTATTCAGGAAATTATTTTCTATTTATCTCATAAGAAAATGCAAGGATTTTTCAAACGCATTGTGATAATAATAAATGAACTAGTATATTGTTTTCAGATAATTTTATTTCTAAAAAGTAACATGTACCCGTTAATTATAATTCATGTGGTCAATCAAGTAAACCAGCCTCCATCACAGGTGCACAGTCTTTCTAGAGCTATTTTACTTTAATAAAACTTATCCTACCGGGGAGAAATATTATGTTCCTTCTCGTTTCAAAGGAGAAATATTTAGCATACAGCCTTTTTATCATTTGGATGAAATGATTTAAAAGATATTTAAATTATATTTTGGCGCAAAGTCCTGCGCGGACAGTAAAAATTTAAAATTTTAAAAAGATATTTTTATATTTACATCACAGTTCGTTTTATTTGTTGCACCTTATCATACTTATTGTAATTCTAGTATACTATGTACATCACAGTTCTTTTCATTCATTGCAGCTTATTGTACTAATTGTAATCCTAATATACTATGTACATCACAGTTCGTTTTATAAAAAACAAAGTTCATTCGCGAGGATGGTAATGAGGTGTTGTTGATTTTGATTCGTCATATTCGCTTCTTTCACCAGCATGTTTAAGTTTTTGTTGAATTATTTTCTCAACATATTCCAACTCTACTTCGACACCAATATGGTTTGTTGCCACAGCCTGAAACAAGCGCAAAATATTTACATATCTGCTAAACTGTAACTTAGCAACAACATTAATCCTTCCAGACCAGCTGAATTTTGCAAAAAAAAATTTTATCGAAAAGTATGTCTATTGCATAGTGCAATCTATGTCTGGCAAGTTGAGAAATAATTTCGGCATCAATGCGTTGCACTACTGCATAGAAATATGTAGCGTCTGATTGTAACTTTTCTTCCATTTGTTCCAACATTTCCAAATTTCTTATTTTCTCTAAATGAAGAGAAAATGCATTTAGCCGAATTTTTTGCATCGGTTTCACGATATTAAAAATTTCGGTTACCATCACGAAAGCTTGATCACTTTGTGCTTTTTCTTTTTTTTTTCAACACGACACTCCTCGCAACATGTATGTCCTTTGGAGGTCTGGTTTACTGAATCACTGTCATTAATCTGGTGCATGTGGTTAAGTGAAGTTACTTGATTTGTTTCTATGGCTTCTCGGGACTCTATGCTTGAAATCAATGCGGAATTCGGCGGCAAAATCTCATCCGATAATATCATCACCGGACATGTAGTTTTTTTCAACGGATTTGACAACACTCTTGTAGAACCGCTCGACGTTGGATGCAACGAGGAATCCCCTACAGATGCGGCTAATGTTGAAGCTGTCGACGTGGACGGATTTAAACACCTTAAAATCGTGCCACGAGGAAGGCTAGCTGCCAGCGTGGCAATATCCGGTAAACTTTGCTCAGGTGCTTTGGACGAGGATGGTTGTGGATTGGTATTTAAAACTGTCGACGCGGTCGGCTGTACACAAATCGTCGTGGCGTCAGGAAAACTTTCTACGAAAGAAAATTCTTCAATGTTTGACGATACTGCTGTGTATGATGCTGGCGACGTCAACGGTTCAACACATTGCATCATCCAGGAACCAGGACCAGAAAGGCAGGATGTGGTAAGCCCTGTTGTAAGTGCTCCCTCTGCGTCACCAGTCGAGGTCGGATATTGTTCCGTCGTACCACTATTTGCCTCAATATTGGCCCGGTAGTTCTTTTTTCCTGGACGACGGGTAATAGCATGCGTAGGAATATGTTCCGACGTTTTAAACAGTCGAACTGCTTTACCGGGGCCATGTGTCAATTCTGCGGCCGATGGAATGTGGATTTGATCTTTGCTACACGAAGCAACACTCGAACTAGGCGCGGACGCATCTTGCACGGGCAGCACTGCAACCTGTTCCAACGGTGGTAGATCATTCATAGCCGTATTAGAAAGATGGGACCTGAGCGTTGCTTGCGTGGCAAGGATATCCAAGGCCGACATTAAATGGATTGCACTTTGCGCACCTTGTTTAGTCTCTGTTACCATAAGGCGCGCGTGTTTAGCCGGCGTCGACATCTGCAATTTGAAAAGGTAAATTAAAATCCACTTCATCTTATGCTTCTTAATAATAGTTGTTTTTACATGTCACATAACTCACATTGTTTCGACGAGTTAAGCAATCGAGCTTGATAAGAAGAACGAACAAACAAACTGTAACGAATGCGGACTGAAATAAAGAAGGACAAATACAAATAATAAAAGGTAATCACACTTTTGTACTTCACATATTAACTTACAAATCACTTGCTTTTATTTTAACACAAACTTTTAACTATTTTCAGGATCTACGCACTATACGATGTTGTCGGTACCGAAATGCAAACAAATGTGAATTGACAGTCGAAATAAACCGGCGCAAGCGATGATACACACACAAATGTAGTTCAGCGATCTTTCACGCACACCATGGAAAAGAAATATTGCAAAGTACGGCAACAGCGCAGCGCACACCGAAACAAACGCGCGCGAGGGGGTGTTCAGCGCAGCGCGCAAGTGCGGCAACAGCGCAGCGCAAACCGAAAGAAACGGGAGAGAGCAAGAACAGCTGATCCGCGCGTCCAGCGCAGCGCGAGAGGAAAGAAACGGGAGGGAGGGGGTATCAGCTGATCAGCTGTTTTGTATCGCGAGAGCGCCCCGTGTAATTTGAAGGCATGCGAGAGAGCGCTGCCCGCGCTCACTTTCAATTCGGAAAAAAATCACTGCGCCTCGACTATGGCGGACAATACAACTTCGACCGAACCCCTTCCCCCTGTTTCTACATGCCCCTCGCCTGTAAATTTCGCTCTCTTTGTCTGTAGGGTTTTCTGCGCTGGAAACTGCTCGAATTTGCGCAGCGGGTGGGCTGTGAAATATCTTTGCAGTTTGAGTTGGAGAAGTTTTCGATCGCTTTGCGCAGCGGGTGGGTAATTGTACAAAAGCTTACATTTTTTGGAGGTGTTAAGGCGCTCAACGCGATCGAGGGTTGTCAGAAGTGCACCATACGAACGGAGTTTGACGCCAGAACGCGTCGACGTTTCTTCCATTACAGTGCAATCGCTCGGCCAACGACGGACAAAGAGTTTCGGGAAGACAAATACTGGGAGCATTGTACAAAAATTATGCCACTCTTGAAACTAAAGAAATGCAACATGATTCGGAACTTTCGGGGTTTTGAGCGAATGTATTTCGCAGATAAAGGCGTTTTTAGAAAGCTGACGCATTTGAAAGAGGTTGCCGGTACCGCCCAAATGAAAATCCAGCCTGCTTTCACTAGCTCAATGACAGCTGCTTCATACTGCCATACTGAGAGGCTATCATCGTTTCCTCCTGCGTACTGAGCAGCCTTGTTTTTCCCCTCGCTGAGGCGAGATGATTCTGTTAGTATGGTGAGCAAATCTATCGCCGTTGATTGCTCTAATGAGATGATCGGGCAACAGCCGCTCACATGATGAAATCCTGATGAGGTCGGATTTTGGAGTGAGTATTTTCTCCACATCGAGCCGCAATTGTGTTATGGTTTGAGCAGCTGGTAAAACGTGAAAAATTGAAGAAACGACTAACGGTTAAATATCATGACATCAATCTTTTTTGTGCAATCTTTATCATGTTTTGATGTAAAAATATAAAATGTTTCCAAAAACATTTTAAACAAAGCGGATTTCTGTACAAAAGACTAAAAAAAAACGATAGGGAGTGGGAGGATGATAATAATCAAGCCGGACCTTGCTGTATTGTACAGCCTTTAGGTAAGTTATTGGCATTTGATAAAATATAGTATTGCACGTGTTTACATAAATCAATATTGTAGAAGATGATTTCGGCTCGTCCTCCTTTATTTAAGAAGATGCATCAATAATAATCGAACCAGTGCTTGACAGTGATGATGATGATGTTGAATTATTTGATGAAGAAGAACCATTTCAAAATGAAGATAGTGAAGACGAAGAGTATACTGATATCGAATATCTTGAGACTAAAGATATAGAAACCAACAATTCTCAATTATCCAAATCGTTACGTATTTGGTTTATTAGGAACAAAATATCTAGACAAGTTGCCAACGCAAATTTTGCGCGAAGATGCGTCTTGCGCTCTTGCACAAGATGTGAGAAAGAACACTATTGAAACCTCCGTTAAATGTAGGAAAACAAATTGTTTCTGTTCCAGGGGGTGGTCAAATGTGGTACCATGGTGTTGCAACATGCCTTCAACATTATTATCGGTGAGTTCTTAGATTTTTTTATTACTTTCTTGATTGTGATAAATATCTTCCAACTGGTATTAGTTTTATCTTCAATTATTTTTAGTTATGTTTCTCCAAACGTAGAGGATTTCGAATAATGATAAATTATAAATAATAGAATCTACAGGATATCAATTCGAGCCATCATAGCTGATTCTCCGACAAGAGCTTTCATAAAACGTCAGTAGCTCTGATTAATATATACAATAAAGGAAAATTAACATTAATCATTCTTTATTTTAAGATGTTTGTTACTTAAATGGAGTCCACGGATGTTTGAAGTGCAAATGCCAAGCTGTTCCATCAGATAATCCACGTAAATTAATTTACGAGGATTTAACTGCTGAACTTCGCAATGACAAAGACTTCAAAAATGAAAAAAGGAGTTCTACCGGTCATCGTAGAGGTCCAACACCATTGGCCGACTTGAAGCACTTTGACATAGTGATAAGGATTCCCATAGGCGAAGAAATGCATCTGGTGCATACAGGCAATATTCTTAAACTGTTATTAGGATGGGATAGAGGAACTTTAGCTCCTTTTAAGAAGAGGTCTAAAGAAGACAGGCAGGAAATTTCGGCAGAGCTTTTGAATATCAAGCTCCCTTCAGAATTTCCCAGGCGATTTAGATCATTGGATTCGTTGCATTTCTGGAAGGCAACAGAGTTAGGATGCTTTTTTAAAATATGGAGTTATAGTAGTACTAAAGGATAGAATAGGTAAAGTAGCATAGGAACATTTCAAATTGTTTTACTGTGCAATTATTATTTTATCTTCAAATCATTTTAAATCACATTGGAAGTATGCAGGAAAATGTGATCTACTAGCCAGTTCCTCGTCAACTTTAATAAATGAGGCACATTAGAAACAACATATACATTTTTTTAGTGATGGGATGTGGAAAAAATGGATTATTATAATCGACTGCTCCCAATTCTTTCCAACAGCTAGTATTTGCAGGACAGTTATCGCTAACTATGGCGACCACATTTATATTTTTTTCATTTAACTTTTCAATAATTTCCATTCTGATTTCTTTGGTCATGCTTTGGTCAAACCCTATGTAGATTGGCTGCTTACAGTTTATTACAAACGTGTAATGGCCCTTTATCTCTGTCTGCTGCATGGGCCTATGTCGACTCCAACTGACGTTTACGAAGTTAAACACGAGGCGCGCGAAAGGGAACGATCGAAGACGACGGCGACCATCGCGAATTTTAATATTATAAATAGAGGCGAGAGATGCGCTCTCGTCCTTTTTTCCTGCTACCGCGAATAAAGACACGTTCTTTATAGTTCGTTAAAACAAAGTTTTTATAAAACGTGTCTAGTCTATTCAATGCGATTAGGAAAGAAGTTGCATTTGCAACACAGTTCTTAAATAGTCCTCTAGCCATTACTACTTGAACAAAATTGAACGGTCCCATTACTTCATCTGCTGCCGGGTTATATTCTAATACGCTTTCTACTTTCATTTCATCAAAACTTAGAAAACATTCTCGATCTTTGTTGCTAAATGTTTTGGCCGCGGTTCTAACTAAATTCAAAACGTGTTCTAAGATGCCTTGCTTTAAGTACATTTTTCGTCCATACCTTTGTAACGTGGATGGAGCAGCCATAGGCACCTTAAAATCTTTTCCTACGTAACAATATGCCCGCGAACTAAAATATTTCAAGGTGAACGCCTTGCTAATTTCCTCTTTGGTCCATCGTACTCGCTTCTTGTGCTTAATAATCAAATCAATTTGATTGCTAGTCAGAGTGTCTCCTAGCATTTTCTTCATTATTGGAACTACATTTGAACTTTGGATGCTTTCTTTCTTAATGGTTTCCATTTTTTCCAATTTCACATTTTGTTTCTTTAATGCTGTATTTTCTTGAACAACCGAATCCAAATGCTGTTTCAAATTATGGTTTGCTGCTTTTAGGTTTTTAGCCTCCTCTAGTTGAGCAGTTAGGGCAGAAATTTTTAATTTCAGGAATTCAATTTGTTCATCCTTTTTTTCGCACATGGCACATTCTTTCTCACACGGCTGATATAGCTCATGTCGGCGTTGCTCTAGAACAGGGGTCTCCAAACTTTTCTGTTCGCGGGCCGCATTGCTTCACATATAATAGTGTTGAGGGCCATTTTTCAGTTGCCTGTATCTAATGCAAACGTTTAAATTTCGTCTTTATAAGAAAATACTAACATAATATACTAACTTCTATAGCTTTCTATTATTTAAGCTTGAACTACGTCTTTGAAAAGCAAAACTTACATTTTCTTTAAAATAGTCACAATAATTCACTATTTATTTTATCCTTCACAAAGATGCCAGGGGCCGCAACAATAGGCTCTCGAGGGCCGCATGCGGCCCCCGGGCCGTAGTTTGGAGACCCCTGCTCTAGAACAACCTCGTTCAATTGTTCTTGCTCATCATTAATTATGTTCGAGCATGAAATTACAGATGGAATTGCTTTAAACCGAAACACAACACAAACGTTTCCGGGAACAGTCATGTAGTCATTGGCATATCGTGGAGGACCTTCAACTTTAAGCGTAATTTTGAAAAGAAGCACATTACAATTCCTTTTAAACAAGAACACAAGAAAATCCACCTGTCGATAACATCTACGAATCTCATAGCAACACCGCATTAAATACATCGGGAGCATTGGTAGGCATACAGCAAACATCAGACGACCGAGGTGAACCGTGACTTAGATAAGACGCTGTTACTTACGATATGCAAGGAATATTATCCATGCAGTATGGTAGAAAATAAGTATTTTAAATCATTCATAAAAAATGTGCCCTAGTTACGAATTACCAAGTAGGAAAACATTAACAAATGCTTTATTGCCAACCATTTATGAGAAAACATTTATGTCCGTCAAAACTAACCTTTTTCCGGCGAAAACTATTTCACTCACAGCGGATGGATGGAGAAACATAAACCAATTCAGTTTTTTTGCTATTACCGCCTATTTTATCAACTTTGAACTACGTACATATCATTTTGAATGTTCAGAATTTTACGAATCACATACAGCTAAAAACATATCACTGTTGATTAATAAAGTTATGGAAAATTTCAAAGAAGATGATTAAAGAATTTGTTTAATAAGGGACAATGCTGCAAACATAAAGAAGGCCGTACTAGAATCAGAAATACTCTTCTTTCCATGTTTTGCACATTCGTTGAATTTAGTTGTACGAAACGCTTTAAAACCCAAAATACATAAAACAATTGATGAAGTAAAACGAGTTTAAACTAACTTAAAATTTGGCAAGCTGACTAATAAGGATTGTTTGATAACGGAACAGGCATTAACGGTTCTGCAGTTTTTTTTTTATTCAGCGACGAAAGAGGTAATGGTTGACGAAAATGTTACTATTTCCAAAGTTGGAATCATTATAGAACTCTAATTTTTGAAATGGCTGGAGCAAGGCTGGAGGTTAAGAAACTGCGTTGACAAAAGAAGTAGCTCAATTTGTTTATTATCTAAATTACAATTTACAAAAAAAAACTTCGAAAACTATGATAACATATTAGTAGATCAAGCCATAATCCTCGATTTCAGATTCAAGGAGAAACACTTTTTTGGCGAAAAATATGATGCGACAGATGCTTCTCTCAAACAAAAACTCCTACTCATTAACACTCTAGGCGCTGGCATAAAATAAAAAATCCTATAAACTATAGGAACTATAAAAAATGAAAATCTAATGGAAAGAAGGATGTAAGGACACTCTCTGAAAATCTAAATGAAAAGAAGGATGTAAGAATGATTTCGACAAAACACGTTTCTAGACTAATCTCTAGTTTCTAGGCCTGTAACAAGTGCCAAAAATCCGAAATCCAAGGAGAAAATGAAACCTTTGGTAGTTATAGATTATAATTTAGGAAAATGCGGTATAGACAAAAGCGATCAGATGGTATCTTATGCTACACATATAAGAAGGATTCGAAAATGGTACCATAAATTAACGATGTACCTTCTCATAGAAACTTCCGTTGTGAACTGATTTAGTTTACCAAAAAATAAATAAAATGTCCATACCTAGTAGAGAATTTAGGGAGCTTGTAGTTCAAGAATGGTTGTGCCTAGAAAATCTGAAGCCAACACCAACACAACATTATTTAGAGAAAAGAAAAGATTTACAAAACAAAATTATACGAAGACGATGCGCCAACTGTTATCGAAAACAACGACTGTTAGCATTACGTCAAGAAATAAAGACTGCGTTTAGAGGAGTGGCTCGAATCTTACCTCACCAATCGTCGATATCGCGTCAAAGTTGAATGCAAGGCAACTAGAGGACCCGTGAGTTGTTCAGTAAGGCACTCTGAATGTTTATTGTATGCGGACGATCTTAGACTTTTTTTTCCTGTGAGGTGTTTTGGTGATTGTCTTGTCCTGCAATTCAAAAAAAAAATCACCCGTTTGGTCTTACGGTTCACGCCCTGGCGTAACGTGGCAGCGAGACCTAGTTATCATGCCCGGTGTTTAATTTTTGAACTCGAGTCTCTTGATACTCGTCGTTAAACGGCGCAAATCATGTGTGTGAAGAAAATCATCCTAGGAGAGATAGATTCACCGGACTTTTTAGCTAGAGTTAATTTCCACGTACACTGGTGGACATAAAAATAGGAAAAAAAATTTGGATGTGGAATAAAGGATGTACAAGTTCTACCGTGGCCTGCGTTGAGTCCTGACCTCAACCCGATTGAAAATCTGTGGTCAACTCGCAAGCATCAGCTAAAGAACCAGCCTGCACGTTCAGCCGATGATCTATGGACACGCTGCAAGGTTATGTGGAAACGCATACCCAGAAGCGAATGCCGTAAGCTCATCGGCGATATGGCCAAACGCTGTCAGGAAGTGATAGCGATTAACGGTCACCACATTGATCGTTAGAATGTGTTTTCGCTCTGTGGAACACCGCAACACCTCCTCCCAACAACCACTTAAACAGTCCTTTTCAGGGCTACCAAATATTTCTGACAAGAACTATGTCTTTCGGTCACAGAAAAAAGTTCCTATTTTTATGTCCACCAGTGTACCTGCTCGTAATTTAAGAAGCTATAGGCTACTAAGAGTTGACCAAACTACACGTACATATAGCGATAATGAGCCTTTGACTGCGATGGCTATCAGGTTTAATACACACTGACTGGAATTCCCTGTGTTAACCCTTATTTCTTGCTGTGATACTCTTTGTTATTTATTTTGTGCTTAGCTTAGATTATACCGTGATGCTTTATGTTATTATAAGATTAATTTATAAGATCGGTGATGGGCCAATAATGGCCAATCACTTAACAAATACAAATAAACAAATAAACAAATAATATGGACGAACCACTTGGTTGGTGAAAAAATAAACATTATTTATATCCTCAGTTGTCAAGGTACCAGCCACATCAGTGCCATACATTTCTGTATCGTTTCAATTTCAAACATAGTTGACCAATATTTGCGGTTAAGCAAGTTAGAGGTTTTTCTTCACGTTTTACCGTGTTGAATTGGATTTGTTTATTACGCAGTAGTCTAAGACCATTTGTGGGGAAACAGCCGACCACCGTGAAACAGGGGTTGAAGTTGTTAAGGGTAACTTCAGACCTTTCAACCATGAGAGCAGGCAGACTGCCGACTGACGAACGTGTATTGTGTAAAGCAGGAAATATTATTACCGAAAAGAGAAACAAACTGTTGAATAAGAAATTAAACGAAATGCTATTTATGAAACAAAATTTATAATCAAAACAAAATTGTACTTAAGAATACAAATGTTAACTAACATTTATTAAAAATAAAGATTCCCTCCCCAAATGATGAATTTTCAAAACAAAATTAATAACTTTGTTCATAGTAAAGGGTATTGCTAAAGTGATGACATATTTCATTTAAGAACTTAATTTCATGTATTAAGCTGGCTGTAAAACAATATTATGGCTTTAAAACATAATTTATTTGATTTAAATAAATTAACACCCAACTTATTAAACTTTTGCATTTGTTTAACAAACCGGAATCGACTAGCCTAATGAATCTACGGGTCGACTCGAACTTTCTGCACCCTCGGGTCAAACTGGAAGGTAACGACCTACGCTACCTACCTAGTCGCTTATGCTTTCTCGCACCAGCTGATCTTTCGGGTCGAGCCGAACTCGTTGCACCCGCGGCTCGTTGCAGTCTTATTCCGATTCCGACTGGCTCACACCCGACTCCGGGTCAGGTCGTGAAATGAATCGTATGGTCCGAGGCGGATTTATCCATCTTGGGACCCTAAGCGGAGGATCTAATCTGGGCCACTAGTTTCCCTCAAAGTCCCCAAAATGTATCAATATCGAAAAACTATGAAATATTATCACTTAAGTGCTGGATTGTGATATTAGCTTAGTATAAATTTGATGAGAATGAGAAGAGTGCACCTTAATCGCTGGTCTGTTTGCAGCTGTGTATTCGTTTGTCCCATAGTTCATTACATAATTCATTACAAAGTTCATTCTTGAAGTTCGAACAGCTCATTTCATGCAGTAGGGGAAAGCGGGGCAAAATGGGCATGTTAAGCAGTTTACTGAATATTCCATGGAATATGCCACAAAACACAATTATTCATGCATTATTGTATGCCTCCACTATTTATCTATGGATTAAAATTGCCACATAGAATGAAAACAACTTAAAATCATGAAAACAGTGTAAAATAAAAGTTGATGTTTTACGAGAAGCTATTTTGACACGCGGGGTAAAATGGGCATAGCCCTGGGGCAAAATGGGCATATGTAAACAAACTGTGAAACGTCAAAACACTGGGGTAAAATGGGCCACAACAACTGCGCTTAGGTAATGGTCTATGCTTTTGCGCACCGTTTCGTGAATTGTATTTTCGTTCTATCTTTTGTTTTGCTGGTCAGGAAAGCCCTTAAAATTCTTCCAAAAATATGTTATCAAAATTAAAACAGTTTTTACACGTTTAAATCTACAAAATCGATTCTTTTGAAGCTGTGTCTGTTATCATTATTGAGGCGACAAATACAACACCATAGCCTCACCAAACGCCATTTGTCAAAAGTATCTGCCCATTTTGCCCCAAGCGTAACTGCCCATTTTGCCCCACGTGAAGCATTTTTGTATTTTATGTTATATTAGTAAAAATACGCATTCGATCGCCTTGCTTTCTTCAGACAAATTGTATAGAAATATCATATCTTTAATAATATATAATGTAAAACTTCAACGCATCCCTGTGACACTGGGTTAAGCTTATTTTCGAAGTGACAAAAATTACATCAATATGCTACTAAACCTTATTTTGCACTTTTCTTGGTTATTTGTTGTGTTAGGGTTATGAAACTTACATGGTGTTCATAAAACACTCTAATGAATACATTTTGAGCATTGGAAAGTAGCTTTGTAGACAAATAATGCTTAAATAGAGGGTGCCCATTTTGCCCCACATGCCCATTTTGCCCCGCTTTCCCCTACAAATTAGTCAAGTAGTTTTATCTATATTCTATGGTTTAGTTACTTCTAATTCGTATGTGTTTTCCTATTTGAAATCATATTCGAAATATTAATGTTAATCCAAAAACCAACAAAAACATTACACAATTAGTATTTTTAATAACATATTTTTACGAATACCAAGTGCATAATCCTAAATTCGTTAGGGATAAATTGTATACTCCTCTTTTTATGGCTATATTTACATTCCTGTAATGTTATCTATAGTCTGCGGGTAATCAGGTTTACATATTTTGCATATTTTTCTTTGGTCATCAATCAGGGTTACAAATATATTTGGTCATCTTTCTTAGCTAAAAGTCTTTTATATGAAAATCAATCATACAATGGAATAATAAACTATCGTTTTTAACACACCAGACTATCGAAATTTCAGTACTGATTTAGTTAGTCTTCCTTGTTTCAGTCGCCCTGACATGGACCAATTTGACCACTGTAAGCTGTTAGCAGAATGAAGGAATAAGCTTCTTGCTTGTTCAAGTTCATACAGTGGACTAACGTTATTTCATAGTATATGCATATGTACTATGATTGTACAACTATTTATATCGTGAACATGTTTGCGTCTGAAAGAGTGAAATTATACAAAGTTTGCCGACCATTGCACAGTGGAAGCAAATCGGGATTTTTTTTAATTTTAGATTTCAATGCCGGTAGGGTAAATGTACCTATAGTGGTGGTAGTACCAATAGTGGTGCTATTGCTCTAAAATGCGGTTCATAGGTCAAATTAAAAGTAATTAAGTTATTTAAGTCAGTGTTAAATGTTCTTTAGCCTTTTACAAAGGGTTTAAAATTTAAATGAGGCCATTCCGTTACTTAGTGATCGAAAAATCCATTATTTTGTGAAATGGGTCAACATTTTTCCAAAATCCTTAGGATTTCATAACGAAACTCATTTTTCTGTTAACGTTCTAAACGACCACATAACCACGCAATTATTAGTTTTTCAACATAACTGTTATGTAATGTTATTGTTTTACTAAAATTATTTGCCTTTTTACCATATTTATGCATTTTTAAGTGTTTTTTACCATAGTGCCATTATAGGTACACAAAACAGGCATGTTCCTATAGTGGTTATAGTTCTAAAATCAATAAATACAGGTCGTTTTAGATTTTTTCGAGGAAATTTTTGGCATGAGGTACTGTTTTCACTAAAATAAGCAACAGAAATGATTTTCATGTAGGTAATTTACCAAAAACAGGCCAAAATTCGCTTATCTGGCTGAATGATAAATTGACTTCAAATCAAGCACACTCTTCCGGGTGTAGGTTGACGACAGGTGTGATGCAGTACTTTAGTGAATAGTTTCATCAAGCAAATTTATACATTTTTTACGATCAAATTACGCAAGAAACCAACATTATGGCAGTAATCGTTGCTATTCATACGAAAACAGCTTCGAAACTAAGTTTCATTAATATTATACACCGTTTTTGATGCATCTTTGTTTACCACCACTATAGGAACACAATACGACGACTATAGGAACCATACCACCATTATAGGTACAGTATCGGACAGAAAGATAGGGCATTGGGTTTTTAACGCACCGTGCACCCGTTGGGCCAAGTTTATGTGTGGTTTGTATGTGTTTGTGTTTGTGTGTGTGTGTATGTGTGTGTATGTGTGTGTGTGTATGTGTGTGTGCATGTGTGTGTGTGTGGATGTATGTTTGAATGTGTATTGATGTGTGTGTTTGTTTCACAAGTAGGTCGTTTCGGATAGATTTGTAAGTAGCTTTTTTGTGTTTTGGGTTAGGTTTTTGGTGTGATAAGCAGGACCACCGCCCTCGCGATCAGTGTGTTTTCGATATATTAACAATGTTACGGTCTTCTTTCGCCGTGGTCTTCTGAGGACGTCCGGTTGACTTGCGCGTTTCGGTTGTCCAAGCGCGTTTCAGTTGTCTAAGCACGTTTCGGTTGTCCGAAGCGCGTTTGCCACAAAAGTGCGCGATCGTTCCATTACGAACTCGATCCTTTTGCGCTTAATGCCAGCAGCAGCCATTCGCTTTTACATATGGCGCTGATAATCGGTACAACGTTTACCTCGACCCATTGTTACTAACATTGCTTGCTTGGACCGTCAAGAACGCGCTGGTTAAAAACTTGGACACGGCTGATCCCGTGCTCTGCCTGCGTTCTACTTCTATACGCGATGAATTACATCGTTGTCGAGCAGCGAAAACATCGCATGGATAAAACTATCAGCGAGTACGCGAGTAAGCGTCTTCCCTTCAAAATCGAGAACAGAATACTGCCGCGCTCATGAAACAAAACGCCCATTGAAAAGAACAACTGCGCGCCAGCTCAATGCACGCACAAAGTTTACCATTCGCACACAACGTGCAACGCAGAGATGCACGAAGGTCTTTCAATGGCGTGCACTGGAGAAACACCTGTGAGAGAATGCCGAGTTCATTGCTATTGTGCGTGTGTCCATTTCGCACCGGTGTCGCATTCACATTCATGAAACAGCACACCTGCGTTTTCGTCCGAGGAACAAGCGCTGCTGTCGATACAAACTTTAGTTTTTATCCAAGTGTAAACGCACAATGTTTCACATGATAACACACATCATAAGAATAATTTCAACGCAATATGACATCATGGCAAGCTATGTTTTTCAGACACAAACCCGCGCACTTGCTAATACACATTAAAAAGCACACTCTCTTTCTACTACTACACACACACACACATGCACACACACACACACACATACACACACACACACTCACACACACATACATACACACACATACACACATACACACACACAAACACAAGTAACGTGGGAAAACAAGTGCACGGTGCATTGAAAAAAAAAGGGTCCTATCTTAATGTCCGATACTGTACAACGAAGCAATCACAAAAATATGTAATTTTTCGTAAATTTGATGTGTTTCATGGTAAAAATGGTTGTGATTGCGAAGATAAAACATATTCCAATTGCTATGTGTTAAAATATTCAGAAATTGTCGTTCCTGACACTTTAAATCCATTAAAACACATCGGTACCACTACAAATTGCACCACTATTGGTAAATTTACCCTAGTATTTTTGCTTTAACACATTCAGTGTTTTCCCGAGTGAGACTCGGGCTGTGCTTTTGTTCTCCGTTTCGATTCAACTGTCCCGTGGGGGGAGGGGGAGGAATATAAAACAATGATAATGACACAGTTTGCACATCATTTTTGTGTAGTGCAACAGTTTGCAGAATGGGCCAATGTTTTTTTTTATTAACTTTTTGTCAATGTTTGATTACGGGTATTTTTAAAAAATCGTGTACTGTCAAAGGGTTAAAGTAGATACTGTTATATTAAGAAAGGCAAAAAATTAGACTTCTAAACCCAGTGAATTGCAAAGAAAAAAAATCAAACTTGAGAAATGCTTCTTTAATTTGCCTAAATATGAAGGATATGAAACATCTTTCAACTACAATATTTCATAAAGTAATGGTTTGATTTTGAAAGATAATAGTGTTTTGGAAAGGTTATTTAATAACCTTTAAAATTATGCCTCATTTACCTTTATTATAAAATTTTCATGAAAGTTTTGGGAATACATGAACTATGAAAAGAAAATTTTAAATAAATTAAATGATTGTCTTCAACAAGGTAAAAATCATACAACAGTTCAAAAAAATCATACATTACGGTTCAAAATATTCTCGCGTGTCGCAGTTCGGCGGTGGTGGGGTGGGGGTGCTTTCATTCGGCAAAACCATTAAGGATTTATTCTAGGACCTTGGACCGATATATTATAGTTCTGATTTTTGCAGAACTATATTAAAAAGTATCCTCATTCATAAAGTGAAGAAAGTGGTATTCCAACACATGATTTCCGAACTTTCCAGAAATATTCAATGTTGGAAAATGGCTGAAAATATTGGTAGTTTGATTTTAGAGTGCTCTCAAGAAACAACTAACATAAGTAGCATAACACATAAAACTACATAAGCATAAAACTGAATGTTGAAACCTTCTTCCTCAGTGGGTAAACATTAATACACTCGTTTTCCTTATCTTATGATTTACAATCTATTTGTGAGGCCCTTTCCGTTTGAAGTTCGTAGGCTGAAATTTCAGCATGTCAGCAGTTTGCATTGTATAGCAGTTTTAGAGCAGCTATCTAAGTGAGTATAATATACAGGTGAGCTTATCCCAAGGTGTATGAATTTAGAAGGCTGATTTTTATCGCTTCTGCTTCTGAATGAAGATTTTAAGAGTGTTTTGTGTATTCGTCAAGCCTTTAGAAAGCTCGTTGGAGCAAAAGTTTTCACTCGTTCTGTCAAAAAGTGAGGTTCAAAATTGGTTATAAAAATATGCTATGAGACCACCTGGACTACATACACTTTGATTCTAGATTCCACCACGTGATCTCTTTAATGCATCTTGGAGTAAATGTAAACAACACCGTGTTTTCGAGCATGAATCTAATTCTAGCTTTGTGGCTAGAATAATCTAGACTGAAAATTGCAGGCTAGTTTTTTGTGTGGTTTTGTATGGAGTGTTTACATGATTTCAGCCTCCTGTCACTGTCAAACTCCACACAAAAAACTAACTAAAATCGTGAAGGCCCCCTGTGTTTCATTCAAATAACTGTCAACGTTCTAAGCGGGCCGGATTGAGAGTCTTCGCGACATGTCTATCATAGAGTTTGGTATTTGTTTTATGTTTATGATGTTTACTAGAAAATTGGAATTTCTTATTGAAATAATGGATAAGCTAAGGGAAGACACCTGGTTTACAAAGTTTTTCACTCTGTTGAAACTAGTGTACCGCTATGTTTTTTTTGCCATAACACACGGCGTTTTTTTCCAAAATTGCTGTGCTAAAAAGAAGGAACAAGAAGCTGACACACATTCTTGCACAGCGTTTCGCTGTCAGAGATCACCGTGCAGTCCCTCAGCAATCGTGTTTTACTGCATCACTTTAATAATGGCCAATCGAGGGAGCAAAATAAAATTTCTTATTAAGTATTCCTTTTGGATACCAGTGGGAAAGCTTGTGCAGGGCAAACAAAAAAATAGTTTCTTTGGGGATCTCATCTTTCTTTGGAGATCTCATCAGAAAATCTTTTCTCATGTTTGCGTGTGATGCTTTTTTAGGTGAGAGCGAAATATTTTTCTATGATTTTTTTCTCATGAAATTCTAGGTGGTATTATTTTACAAACATAGATGCGTCAATTATTACTTGCATTCCGTTATTTTTCATCCCTTTCTTACCAAACATACCAATAAATAATAATGTATGAATAAATAAATGATAAACATAATTATAAAAACACTCTGGGCGCTGGCATTTTGCACAGCGGCACCTTTCTGCGGAGAACACAGTACAAGATAAGATAGCAATGAGAGCCTTTCATTGGCTTACGATCGTTCATTCTCTTTTCGATCCTCACGTACGATGCCGCTTCTGCAATATGCGCTCTTTCTGCAATAAATAAATAACATTAGTTTCTCTTTCACAATCCAGCTTGAAGAGCCTTTGATTCACAATTATCAGCCTTAAATTTTCCTAGACAACCTAGTAAAGTACAACTTTGAAATTTGACATAGGCAAAATAATTCTTTACGACGAACCGAGCGAGTTGGCTTTTTTATCAATAGCGAGTCATGAGTGAGCGGTGATTCGTCCCCTCGCGATAATCACACAATGATTAGAACGGTGTACAGTATAAAAACCGTCCTTCGTAACCGACCTTCGTATAAACGGACTTTCTAACTATAATTGATAATTATATTAAAAACATTAAAATTCATGAGCTCACTCGACCCAAAAACACATTGTGATGAACCAAATATCTCAAGCAAAGTAATTAATTTTATTATTTAATTCACTTCATAATTCAAAATAATTTTCTTTACTGAGATAATATCGTTCATTAACAGTACTATTATAATTCAACATCTTACGCATAAACAGTTTCAAAAGTTATGAATAATGTTTTAACAATATAAAAATATATTTGCTAAGACTTGTGCTGATGATTTTGTTACAGGAAAAGAATTTATGACATTTTTTTAGGCAATAGTTATGGCCGTTTGTCAAAATATATATTCCGTACCTTCGAAAAATTCGTTCGCATAGAATTGACGTCGCGAGAATGCAATACAGTTTAAGCATAATTTAATAAATTGCTGGAAGTTGGCCCTTATATGTGTTCCACCACGAGAGAGGATCAGCAGTAAATTCTAAGCACTCCATTTTCAAGTAAAGGCGTCCCCCGAGTTACGACCCCCTCGAGTTACGACGATTCGCAGATACGACGATTTTGATTTAGACAGTTAAAAGTAGTTATTGAGACGAAATTGATACATATTTTTGAATTTCTGTGCAGATAACCGATACAAACATATTTCCTCAGATTCCACCACTCCCCGATCTTGAATATCTTTGTCGTGTAAACGGCTTTTGGAGGAAAATTAATACATTATCGTACATTATTTTTAAGAAAATATACGATTTCATGGATTCCGACTCTTCGATTTCGGTTATAAACTGTATATTGACAGATATTCGACATACGACTATTTCAACATACGCCTTGCTTTAGGACATTTTTTCGGTCCTAAATACAGTCGTATCTTGGGGGACACCTCTACTCATCCAGTTCTAGCTTTGCAGCTATCTTTGGATATAGATTATGTCCTACCCGTTTTATTTTTGATGTAAAATCACTGAACAAACATTCGTAGCTAGGGTCGGTGAATGATTGCTGTGTTATTGGATCTTGCGCTGATGAATTGTTTACTTTAAACGGTACTATAGCATTTATCAAGCTTTGGTAAGTTCATACCTGTTCCGATCATTCCCAAAACTATAGTCTTTCATTCGAGGATCCAAAAGAATAGCTTGGTTAACGAGCTTATTTTCTAGATATGGCCTACCCTTTTCTAAACGGCCCTGGTTCAAAATATACATTTGCATTTCTATTTTTGCTGTAGTTTGTATAAATAATAAGCCCATTTAACATATTGTTATCGATTCTTCAGCTGAAATAATTTTAGTAACGTGATCAAACGTTTGTAACACTTTAATGCTTTGTTCCATCACCAACCAATCTTTGGTAGATAAATCATGTTTATATTTCATGCTATCCAAACAAGATAAAATTGGGATCTTATTCTTGTGAAACCGGTCGATCATGTCTTATGTTGAATTCCATCTTGTCAACACATCCTGCTTCAATTTTAAGATAATGAAACCCATTTTCTGTTGCACTTCGGCTAGTTTATGGGTTGCAGTGCTATTTTTTTTTTAATCTCAAAATTGTTTCGACAGTATCTGAGATCGACTTTTGCACAGCATTTTGAACGATCAAATTAAGAGTATGAGCAAAACATGGCAGATGAGTAAATTTTGTATGACGTACTCCAGCTTTCATGTTTGCAGCATTGTCTGTAACAACTGCCTGAATTTTGTAGTGTATTTTAAAATTTTCCCGTTCATCTTTTTAGCAAATGGCAATATTTCAGCCGTAAGTTTGTTCGGAAACTCTGAACATTCTAATAAATTGGAGCAGAGATTTGATTCATCGTTTATATAATGAACTGTAACAGCCATAAAGCTGGTATTATTGGAATTGGTCCACCCGTCAGAAGTTAGTGCTAATGATGTTGTTTTGATGAAATCATCTGTAAGTTTTGCCAATTTTCGTTGACAATTGCTTTCAAGTAAACCATCTGAAAGGGTTTTACGAGAAGGAACCTCATACTTGGGATTTAACATACGTACGATTTTTTGAAACTTTTCTCCTTCTACGATGTTAAAAGGTAAACATTTGTCGCAACTCATTTCAAGTAAGGCTTCATCTAATTCACTTTTTTGAGCAATAGTAAGCGTTTTATTTGCGTCAAAGAAACGTAAAAGATCCCCCTGCTTTTTTGACGGGCCTGCAGCAGGCAACGTAGTTTCGTCCCAAACTGTCGATTGTGTTTAAGAAGTAGTAGCTATAGGAGCATTTCTCTCAATCGGAATGGTATGGTGCATAGATATCATATGTCGTTTCAGATTCGAACTAGATTTGTTAGAAAATGAAATCGCCTTGAAACAATAGCGACATTTGGCCTTGGTCTTCAAAATGTTGCCATATGTCACTAGTCTTGGTAGACATACTTTCACCCTGGAAAATAAATAATTTAAATAGTGTAACATTTTTTGAATAATTGATATTCTTCTGTAATTAGCTTTTCTTAACAGCTTCCGATAGAATAATTATTTTACCTAACCAACCCAAATACGAAAATATATTAGGTAAATATAATAAAATAATTTTTCAAAGATCCAGTACTCTGAACATTTTGCCGTCCGCACGAATCACACGTTTTTCTTTCGTGGCGTCGAAAAAACAGAGTGTAAATGTTACTCGTATAGCCAATCGTTACTATTTTGCATAAATGTTTCATAAACTTTTTTTGCATATGTGGCAACCTTGCATATAATTGCAACGCGCTGTAAAGTGCCGAAAGCTTTTAATCTTTTGAGCTTTTAACCTTTGTAGGGTTCCGTACACACCTATACGCTTCCGTGCCTATTGCAAAACTAATACGCGTTCCTCTATTAACACTAATACTACAAACATATACTACCTACACTAAGTGAGGATCATTACACTACTACCACGAAATCTTCAAGTTGAATTTGTACAGAATAAAATTAAGTCAGTCTTATCTCGCAACCTATCTCGATCACATCTCTTTCCCCGTTAATTTTCTACAAATCGAAAGAACGCGCCAAACATATAAGGTTCAAAAGGCTATCAAGAATTTCATTAACAGTATCAACAAGATGATAAAGGTGAACATAATTGATCATTAGCAGGTAAAAACATTAAATTTAAGTTTTTGCACAGGAGACTACAGCGGTGGTGACAGCATGCTTTGCGCTGCGCATACTACTCAAAGACGTCAATGTTTTCTTCGGCGTTATCAAGATACTGTACATTTTTTGTATTTTCCCTTTCAGAACTGAAATCAGTTTAGTAGTTATACACAATAAAACTCTAGATTGAAGAGCAACCAGATGGACAGTTATGCAAACTACTCCTTGACAACTGCATTGCTCTGTTCATTATTCTATGTATATAGTCACTACAGCTGCACCACAAAATAATTTGACAGTTTTCTCAATGTAAAAGTGTTAATATTAGATAACGTAGCATTTCACAAGTCTTATGAGGTAAAACAAAAAATTGAATCATATGGGTACAAAATCATGTACTTGCCACCAAACAGCCCGTTCTTAAATCCGACAGAAAATATGTTTGCCCATTGGAAGCAAATTACAAAACGAGCCAATCCTAATAATGAAACAGAATTAATGCATACAATTGAAACAGGAGCCACTCTGATCACATCAGCAGACTGTGAAAATTATTACAAACATATGTGGACATACCTTCCACTTTGCCTAAATGGCGAAAGAATTGATACATGATCGCGAATTATTAAATTAAAATAGCTGAGAAGCATAAAATCCACATTGCTGTGAACTAGTGTTGGCCGTTCCGGTTCGAACCTAGTAAAAAAGTTCCGTTCTTTATGAAGGCCGTTCCGTGCCGATCCTTTATACAAAATCGTTCCGTTCCGTTCATTCCGTTCTTTCCGTTCATTCCGTTCCGTTCCGTTCATTCCGTTCATTCCGTTCATTCCGTTCCGTTCCGTTCCGTTCATTTCGTTCTTTCCGTTCATTCCGTTCTTTCCGTTCATTCCGTTCTTTCCGTTCATTCCGTTCCGTTCAATTCGTTCTTTCCGTTCGCTCCGTTCCGTTCCGGTCTATGCCGCTTCAATATTGTTAGCAAGGTGCTATCGTTCGTGCGTTTCGTTCTTTGAAAAAACCGGCTTTGTCCGGCTGTTGCTTGCTGCATGCAAGATAACTGTTCACTCTTTTTCGCACACGGTATGTGTTGCTTGTGCACTCTCCCATGCTCACAGGAATATTCATCGCACTTCGTCGCAGTATCGTTTATAAAAATCGTGATAAGCGAAACCAAAAATGGTGTTGCATTTGGTTTTATGGTGCAATTTGTAACATCTATTATACTTTTTGTGATAATTTAGCTTGTTTTAACTAGACAAATAACTATTATAAAATTTAAATCTGTAGTCATATGGCAGAACGGGTTGGAAAAGATGTATTATAATATGCGAGTATGAACAACGAAAAATAAAATGTATTTATTTCTTATGCCACGATATCCACTTGATCTTGGCACTCGGCATGATTCCAATATTTGGCCATTCGATTCGAAGCATTCTGTTCCATTCGACAACCGTTTGAGTGCCGTGATCTTGTAAACGATTTGTGTGGAAAACTATTTGTTTTAAATAGTAAGTGAAATTGAAATAATTAGTCAATCTCGTGATACAATCGTCAACTCGTAGCACTCAATAACATCGGCATGGGTAAAAGCCTCGAATGGATCGTGCCCTATATATATATATATAATGTGACTTCCCTTGATATGTGACAAGGGAGAGGGATGGTATGGTGTTGGTTTGATACACTTGTGTGGCGCGCGCTGCTGTCTTCTTCATCCGCATTACCGATATTGATCGCTGCTGTCCAATGATGATATTTCTGCTCTGGTTGCTGTCTTCTTCATCCGCATTACCGATGATCATAAACTGCTTTGCCTCCTTTGATTTGGTCGGTGGTAATATGTCAGGGCAGCCTCCTTTGAAACGACAAGCGATGGGTAAGTAATTGTTGCATACTACTAAACCGCGTAACTGAGGCAAGCAGTTTGGTAATTTTCTTTTTCTGTCTAAACATATTTTTACAGAAACGCCGGCATTGTATACCTTGCCATCCAGGAACGAGAGACCAAACACATCTACCGTATAAAACCCTCTCGAACCAAGTTCCACACAATCTAAGCCATCAGTTTCAAATGAGGATATTATGCTATATTATGCTATTATGCTATGAGGATACAATGCTACATCGAATGCATGAAAGAATCGACGAATTTTTTTTAAACGTTGAAGAAATTAGACGCGAACAAAAAGAGCAGAATGTTATGTGCGCCCAACTTGAAAAAAAGTTAGCTATGGTTGACACAATTGTGTCTGCAATCATCAATGTGTGGATCGTAGGAACGATAATAAAGAGTTTACTCTCAACAAAATATCTTCTGCTGAAGAGCTATCTGTATTTGAAAATGCATTGGCAAGTGACGATTATATTAACAATATGAAGAAGGGAATTAATGCATCCGTACATCAGCTCAATATTGAAAATCGCTTGCACGACACGCTTGATCTAGTGTTGATTCGCAAATTCGTTTCCGAATGCAGCTGGAAGGGGGTATCAAGACTAGGCGTAAAAAAAATAGCAATGGCAGCGCAGACCAATATTTTGAGATTATTCAAAGCAGTAGGAAGTACCGAATTCAATACGTGTACAGATGCTGATATAACGAGGTTTGTTGAAAAAAGAACTACAACATGCTAAAAATCGAGTGAATATACTGGCGTATAGACAACCAAGCTGCTTAAGCAGGAGCTTGCTACCTAACGGCATAGTATATAAACGGTTTTTTTCTCGTAGAAAAAGGCGTGGTTGCAGATAAATAGAATTCTACGTAGTAGTTTTAAGTTGATATGTGAACTTTATGAAAGTATTAAAAATCAGAAAAAAGGCGTTTAAACAAGTTTTGTTAATTTTCATTCGTTCATTTTTATTTCTACAAAATCACACACATGTGAGACAACAAATCATATTTAACATGATTGTACGTACGTGACAAAATGTGCAAATGCAGTTTCTGTATTGCAATATGCTAGTCTATTCTAAACGGATGCAGCTGAGTATGTTTCGTGCGCTGAGGACGAAAGTAGAGAGCAGTCGATTGAGCAGGGCTCTCGGAAGGGCTGGCGCGTGACCGAGGTTATTTTATTGTGTTTTGTGTTACATGCTTCTTGTTCATATTTATTTTTGTGTACAGTTCTAATACACGATCAACAAAAAACGACATATATAAATATCATCTTTATGATCTAATTTTATTTATTAATGCAAGCTAAATTCATATGGTCTAATTCTATTTATATTAATACAAGCTAATTATCTAATGTGTGCAATAATGGAATTACTAGCATGCTGTCTTCGTCAAGGTTGATTGTAACCAGCTTGCATTTGATCTCATCAACTGAAACCATATGCGTTTTGGTAGAAATATCGTTCAGTTTTGTAGCATAAATATGCAACAATGCGGAGTTACATGGTTTCATGAAATAGGACCTGTGTTTGAGAAAATATACTGGCCTTCTACAGTAGCTTTTGAATCGAATAGCGTTGCATTACGATTTCACAACATTGATAATATCATTATTTTGCATGAACCATTGATCGCGCTGTCCCTTTTATAGCGTAAAGTTTTTTCTTACGTGTACATTCACGCCACTTCCTTTATTTACGATAGCAGGCTATTGTTGTAAATCCTGAGCAACTGTTGCGAGGTGCTCGTTAAGCATTCTTGCTATTTCTTCAATGCGGTTTATAACCTGTGGCATGATGTTGTTGCCTGTGCGTATTAAATGTTTTATCACTTGAAGTGCACTTTCGTAAACGTTGATTGAATATTCGTCGTCATCGTATACGTGCTTTAAATTGTGCACATTGCTGGAGATAAAGCATTCCCCGTACAGTGTGACATAAAAGCGCACAAATTTAATACTCTGGGCGCTAGTATTTTGCATTAGCTTTCTGCGGAGAACACAGTGCAAGATAAGAGAGCGATGAGAGCGTTTCATTGGCTTACGATCGTCCACTCTCTTTCCAATCCTCACATACGGCCGCGGGGCCACGGGGCTTTCTCAAGCTGAGAAAACGTTCTCAAGCACTCATTTAAGTTTCTCAAGCACTCAAAACTTGTTCACAGACGCGAGCCCGTGGCCGTCGTCAGTTTTTCTCACTCTGAGAAACTTATATTGCCAATCAAGCTTTAGTTGGAGCTTTAAATAGGAAATATGTTTTTGATCGCATATTCAAAAAAAAATCAATTATAAACATTGAATACATTTTCCAAAGTGATTACCGAAAAACAAATAGCACAATTCTCCATATTTCAGATAGCCGATCGCTGCGCTTTTTCAACTTTCTCAAAGATTCTCAAAGATTCTCAAAACCGATTTTGTTCCGATTCGACAAACGCTGAGAACGAGGATTCCTCTAAAGCACTCATGAGTGCTTGAAAAAATGAGCGTTGAGAATCCCCATGGCCCCGCGGCCTGACACTACCTTTTAATGATGATTGAACGTTTAAATCTCGTTTTTATAACAAAATACTAACGTTACTTGTACAGCTTCGAGTTACCAAAGCTTGATTTTTGTCTAAGAAAAGTAAAAAATGTAATTCTATTTGAAAAATTCATAATAACGTAATATTTATATTAACTCTGGCAAAGTCATATTATAAGCATTATAAGCAGTCGCATTATAAGCTCTTGAGGGCCGCATGCTTGGAGGCTGTAGTTTGGAGACCCCTGACATAAAAGGAGAGTGAACAAAGCTGTGATTCCAAACCGAGCCACACAGCGCTCAGAGTGTTAACAACGCACTAGTGATAAAATAAAAGACTCGCACTTATCTCGCTCCTTGCCATAATCCAGCAAAAGTTTTTATTTTACAATAGCGCACACGCGCGTTAAAAGAAATCCCACGCTCTTTCTTCCGATTATGGATCGAAACTGACATCTTCTTCTCGTGGCGCCACTCGCTTTAATTCGCTCAATATTCGGGAGTGGCTTCAACCTGGCTGATCGTGGCGGTCTAGTTCAGCTGTCACAACTGTTTTGGCAACAGTGGGTGTGTGCGTTAAAATTTAGCCAGCGTACTCAGTTTGGTGTGCTCGTCGCTGCATGTGCGTTCCCCTGTCGCGCTTTTACAACTTATGATCTCAGCACCCCGAGCTTTCTCACTCTGACTAACGTGATTAATTTTTCAGCGACGCAAACAAGCTGACACTTGGAAAATTTTCTATCTTTAATCCACTAGCGTGTGCGTAAAACAAGTGTTTTCAATGATGTAAACAAACATGACAAAAGCATCATTGTATAACTAGGAAAACTTACAATATCGAACGCTTAAATAAATTTAAGCGTTCGATATTTAAAGTTTTCCTAGTTATACAATGTTTTGTGAAATATGTGAAAAGCTTTAAGGAATGTGCAACTACATTTTAAGAAAATGCAGTGTTTGTGAATTAAGATAAGAAATGGTAACGCAAGTTTTTGTTTTTTATTTGTTGTAAATTGGTTGTTTTTGTTAAAAATGAGTAATTTGTTTTACTTTTTTAAATATTTTATTAAAAACGGGCTTAGGTTCTATTTAACATTAATATTTACAATTAACAACGCAAAACTTCTATGTCAATCACAGCATCATTGTTTCCAATAATGTGGATTGCGTAGTTCGCAAACAAACTTAGGACTTAGCAACAAACTTAGGATATGGCTGCGTTTACCTGCTCTAATGTCATTTAATACAGGCAAACGCAACAAACCGAACAATAACGTTGACGAAGACGAACACCCTGAAATTACAACGCTAATTCGCTGGTGCAGAATCTGCCAAGCATCAGCAACTCTTCTATTGCAGGACAAAACGAACATGACGGAGATGGGACGCGGTTCATTCGATGCACCAGTTCTCCATGGCTGATCTTGCCGTTTATTAGCAAGAAGAGCGTGCTGCATTGAAGGGACGATAAACAGGAACGATGAATATTGCGCCAGAGTAGCCGCCAATTCAATGACGGAAGTGCAACTCTAGCCGAAGGTAGCCTTTGAAAATCCATCAGTGTTTGGCGAATCCAGTGTGTCGTGATGGTGCATGATGGTGGTTGATAGCCAAGTTGCTGTATGACGATACGCAGACACGGGTACGTTGACGAAACAGCGGCGATGTTCGGAGGATTCCCAGCACAAGAAATGTGCTGACCTCCGAGTCGTAGACACCCCTGTTCCGCAACATACCGGTTCGTCAACAGCGCCTTGGCCATGATGGCAGGAAGGTGAAGGTTAAGCCCACCACGGTTACGAGGCAGCGCCAGTTGCTGCAGTGGGACTCGGAAGCCTCCGGATCCATCCCAGAGGAATGAGTTCACGGTGCAGGTCACCTTCGCATTGTCCATTGCACGGGCGCCACAAACCGATGCAACAAACCACAGCTTGGGGAGTAGGAAGGTGTTCAGCAGAACAACCTTCTGCACCACGTTCAAGTCCCTCACGCGATGAAGCCACACCAGCTGCCGTAAATGATGGATCAACAGGTCCCAGTTGAGGCTCATAGCTTCTCGTACATTGTTGCTAAACAATATACCGAGGAGCCTAAGCCTCTCCACGGTACGAAGCCAAGGGACCTGAATGGCATTTGATGTGGTGTATCCCACGTCGAGCGCGATGGTTTGGTCGACGTTGAGGCGGGCTCCGGAGACTCTGCCAAACGCTTCAAAAGCCTCACGCACCAACTCGATTTTTTTGGGATGAGGTAGTCACCACCGAGATGTCGTCAGCGTACGCATTGACCAGGTCATCCTGGTCGCAGCATATGCCTTCTAGTCTGGTGATGAGGGGATGAAGGTATAGGATGAAAAGGTGCATGGAAAGTGGATTCCCCTGACGAACGGATCGTCGGATGGAAATAGGGGGAGATAAGGATCCGTTGATTAGGATACGGGAGGAGGACTGATCACTAAACCTTCTCAAAAGCCCCACAAGCCCAGGATTGAAACCCATAGAGATCATGTTAAAGAGGAAGCCTCTATCGACGCGATCGAAAGCCTGCGAAAGATCAAAGGAGATGAGTCCACCACACTTGCGTTTCATCTTCAAATCAACCTCCCTCTTCTTAACAGAAAGTACAGCTTGAAAAATGTTGCAAGGTTTGTTGCAACACTATTGTGCTGTGGAGATTATTCCCCTTTTCTCGATTAAACAATCGAGACGGGGTTTAATAACCTTCGACAAAAGCTTGTAGTCTGTGTTAAGGAGTGATATAGGTCGAATTGAAGACATGGTATCTCCCCTTTTTCCTCACCAGCACTATGACCCCGTTGACGAAGCTTCGAGGAATTTCTCCGCGGAGTGCCTCATTGATCACGAGCCCAAGCTCGCGCTCGATGACGTCGAACGCGCGGAGATAAAACTCTTTGGGTATTCCATTCGGGCCAGGGGACTTTCGAGACTGGGAGTTTTTGATCGCATAGAGGATCTCACCAGAAGTGATTTCCTCCATGCAACCATTATTGAGCTCACAATCCTCAGGAATGACGCGTGTGCATGTAAATGTGTCGTCTGTTTGTGTGTTGTCTGTGGTGTATAGCTCTGAAAAGAAGCTCCTAATGTGAACATTTATCGCGTCTTTATCAGTTAAGGATGTCCCGTCTTCAATGTTTAGTTTTTCGATCACAGTTAGCCTCCTCCTCCTTTCCTCAAGCTGGAAGGTCGAAATGTTTTCGCCACATACGCGGGTTTCATTGATACGTTTGAAGTCCTCGGAAAAACGTCTCTGAAGGAGAAGCATTTTGCCTTTTATACGATTGATATTCGTCAACTCGTAAGGATCAGACAGATATCGCTCGTATGAGGACTTCAACCCTCTGTAGAGGAGTTCGTGGTGCAAGTGGAAACTTCGGAATCTCTCATTTGTTTTAATAGTTTAATAGTCCAGCGGAAAAATGATTTTATTTAAAGCTTCGCGAACTCCACCCTCCACGAAATCCACGTACCGTAGTTTCGACGCTGTTTAGTCCAGTTATTCCACTTGCATCTGAACTCCTCCAGGTTTCCTTCAGTTAAAACGCGTGGCCTCAGCTGCCAATAATCGTTTAGGTCAAACGATTAGGCGGGGTTGTTAGGCAGAGGTGCACTGTGAGTGCCTTGTGATCCGAAAAGGAGAGCACATGCATATCGGTAGTCCTTAACTGTGTTACCAGCGAAGAGGAGACATAACAACGATCGATGCGTGACCCCGAACCACTAGTGATGTAGGAAAACTTCACAGAGTTGCCTCTGAGAGCCTCCCAGCTATCACTCATACCCATGTTTACGGCGTTTTGCAGAGCAAGGCTGAAATTCCCCCCACCCGTGACATCCTTCGATTTCAACACACAGTTGAAATCGCCCGCAAGAATGACATGAGGACATGCATTCCGCAGCTAGAATGCATCGGTATGGTTGAAAAATTCCTCCCGCTTCGCCCTACGCTGGCTTCCCGAAGGAGCATAAACATTACACAGGGTGGCTATATTCTCCAACCGAACGTAGATCAGACGTGAGTCTAAGCTGCGCTCGACGTGAGAAATTTTTAAATGGTCCCGTAAAGTGATCGCCGTACCCCTCCTCGACGCGTCAACATTAGACAAAAAATTGTATCCTGGAAGCGCTAGATCTGTATGATATACTTCCTGCAGAAATATAACATCCAGATCCATCGTCCTGATAAATGTCTTAAGAGCTTCTAATTTCGTTGCGCTGAATATGGTGTTGATGTTAATAGTAGCTATATTATAGCCACTACTAACAACTGATCCTATATCATTGGTCACCGTATCCATCGCAACGAAATTCAGAGTTTGTTAGTGGTAGTGGCCTTTTTGGATGGTCGACCAGGCTTACGCTTGGCGTAGTATCGTAAAGCTGTTCATAGATGAACTTGAGGCGTCACTCTCGACATCTGACTCAGTGGTTCGCTTACGTGTTACCATTCACGGTTCATCCGTGGAAGGGCCAGGAAAGAGGGCAGGAAGGACATCGAGCGGTACCTTTAAGGCCAATGGAGCACTTGTTGCCTGGGTTGCTAAACCCAGCGACGACAGCACCAGGGACTTCGGCAGTAGCAGGAGCGGCGGCAGCAGCAGGATCATCCGTGTCCATAGCGCATTTCCGTCGCGCTCCGTGATTTTTCAATAATTTTCTTGTGTTTCCTGCGTCGCATCGCATTGTTGCCTTTTCTACGGACTATTAAACTGTTTAACATCATCGCTTCGTCTTGGCGAATTGTTTAGTTGCATCACAACTGTGGTTTCCTGCTGTTTTTTCCTGCTCGGCTTAGCAGTGTTGTGCTGTGATTACGCGTGATTTCGCGATGGCGGCTATTTGCTTCTCGTGTGCTGAACCGCTAGAGGCCACCGGCTGCATCATCAGTTGTGCATATTGTGACGCTACGTTCCACCGCGGCTGTTGCAAATTGCCCCCCGAGCTGATTGACGCAGTATTGTCCAATGTCGACCTGCACTGGAGCTGCATTGGCTGCACTAACATGCTTAAAAATCCGCGCTGCCGTTCGGTAAAAGAAATAGGCGCCCAGGTCGGTTTCCATGCCGCCCTCAACTCAGCTGTAGCAGCTATTGGCAAGCTCGTTGAGCCTATTGTCGCCGAAGTTCGCAGTGGTTTTACCCTCCTTCAAACTGCATCCACGTCTCACAATCGGAACTCTGATCCTCGACCAGCTACTGGTAGAAAGCGGAGGCGTATAATCGAGGATTCGGCATCTCCTGGTGTAAACAAAATTGTAAACAGTCGCGGCAACATCCTTTGTGCCGCGTCATCGCCAAACGCATACACCAACACCACGATTGCCGTCCAGCCGGCACCTACACAACCGCATGAACTGGTGGGAACCGATCCGTTATCATCACCGCTTCAAGCTGCACCTCGTGAGCCATTCACAGATAGGATCTGGATCCGCCTATCCCGCTTATCAACGGCCGTCACTGTGGAACAAGTGGTCGCTTCTGTAAAGCGTCGCTTAGCCACCGATGACGTTATAGCGTATTGCCTGCTGAGAAGAGGGGTTAGTGTGGACAGCATGAATTGGCTTTCATTCAAAGTGAGGGTCCCGGCCATCCTTCGAGATGCGGCACTCACACCATCCACCTGGCCCGTCGGTATCGGTGTACGTGAGTTTTTTCAATCCCGTCAACACGACCACCAAACCTCATCTCCTATAGCCACCCGAAACCGCTTTACAACACGCACACCAGCTACTAGTACTGATCACCGCTACACCACACGCACACCAACAACGACTCACCGTTTAGCCGCACGCACGTCTACTCCACCTGGTCCTGAAACAACATCATCACAACAGTGTCACCCCCCGGTGAATGATACCTTGGAAGCACCCAACTCAACACTTGTTTCTGGACCGCCCCAAAACCACCGTGCTTCATCTCCGCACCTACACCAGTCTACAATCGATCGCTTTTTTCTCAACTAGACGAAGTTCCGCTCATTGCACGCAACAAACACGCCAAGCCTCATGCTCTGACAACGCAGCTCAATTGACTTACCGTATACCCGCTTTATCCAACCGCCACAATGCACAATGGGCAGTTTAGAACAAATTGCGGGATAAAATTATTTTTGCAGAAATTGTTAGTTTTTATCGTTTGTAGTAAAGTATTATGATAGTAAATAACATTTTATTTGTAGTTCGCATCCATACCACCAGGTGGCGCTACATAAAATAGTGTTTTAAGGGATCTTTGCTTAGCTTTATTAATGTTGTGTGTTTTTTTTCTTGTATTATTTGTTGCTAATAGTATAAACCATTTTAAAATATACTGTAATGTTCCATAATGAAGATTAAATAAATAATAATAATAATAATATATAAACAAAACATAATAATTTTGAATAAGATAATTTTTTCTGCTTTGTATAGGACAATTGTAGCTAATTCTCGTCACTTTTACTCACAGGTAGTACAAATATTAAAAATTTACATACACAACTTAGGTGGATGCTATTACAAGCTCCTGACGTCTAGTTCACTTTTCTAAAGACATGAATAAAGGCATTTAAATAATTAGATAGAGCAGGTGCATTGAAATAAAGTACTTCCCAAATTCGTAATGAAAAGCAGCACATATTGTTTGTCTTTGAATATTCATCCAATACCTTTCCAAGTCCTGTACTGCCTTCAGAAGGGGTAATAAAATTAAAAATCCTTCCTGGTTTTACAACTATCTGAAAAAATCAAAATTGCACGATAGCTACAAACTAAGTATTTACTTCATTTGTAAAGTTAAACCCTGTCTTTGTTTTAGTGCGTGTAGCTACTGATATTGAACTGGTTAACGAATCAGAGGAATACAGCTCATTATACAAAATGTCCTTCTGGATGCATTTTCTTTCTTGAAAAATATTCTTTGTAGCATCTCCCCTCTATCCTTATATTTAGTTTGTCATGAGTTTTGGGAGTTTCTTCTCCCAAAACGCCAATAGATGCTACTGCATTCATAACGTTTTCCTGTTATGCGTATAATTTAAGAATTACTTTTCTTATATCCTTCTATAATCTGCAGTAGGACCAAAAGGTATTTGGTTCTGATTTGCTTCATTATATTTAATGATAAAGTTAGGTTAGAATATAAATTTACATATAAGATAAGTACATGAGCTGAAACTAAGATACACAGCTTCGTAATTGAAATGAAAGTTGATCAAAAGCACGTAGAATATATTTTTGTAGAATACACGAAATACGCTACACTAGGCACCTATGGAGCCGCCTAGTTACGCATGTGTCTGTTTTTAGAAAAAGTTGATGTGAAAAAACTTCAATAAAATTCGCGTTCGCAAACTTTCGCAGAATATTTCTTCACAGATTGATAGTATATATGTTATACTATGATGTGACATATATGAGACAACGCCACTCTACGCCACTTTTATAATGGCATCAAGTCAAAAATTAAAATTATGAAAATTTTCAGGAGGTTTCTTCAGTTATTATCGTATATTTTTGCATAAAATTAATTTAGCTCAAAATTTTTCTTGTGTTTATAAAGCTGACTAAATATCCTTTATAAAATGTCTAAATTTATCAAAATCGGTTCATATTTGAAAAAGTTACAAAGGTTTTAAGTTTTCCAAAAAAGTGAAGATTTTTCTGCGTTTTTTAACAAATCTCGACTTTGAAAGGTGTTTTCTAGAGAACTAGAACAGATAAAGAGCTCATATTTGCTATTTTTCTTAGTTTAACCCTTAGTATTAAAACCTATTATTTGGAATTGCGCTATTACAAAGTTGATTTTTTGAATTTCATCCCGGCAAATGCCCATTGTGCAATGACAACGCTACCGCTGAGTATTTAAGCTGCTATTATCAAAACGTTAGAGGTTTGCGTACTAAAACAAAAGAATTTCACTTAGCTGTATCGGAGGCTGACTTCGATCTCATCGCCCTCACGGAAATTTGGCTTGTTGACAACATTCCATCTGCTCTTCTCTTCAACAACAACTTCTCTGTTTACCGCTGTGATCGCTCTCTCAGCGGCTCTAGCTCTCGCGGTGGTGGTGTTTTGCTAGCCGTTTCTAACGCATACGAGTCGATAGAATTACCTTCCCGTGATCGTTCTCTCGAGTATATTTGTGTGCGCGTCGCCTGCAATAACGCACATCTGTACGTCATGGTAGTATACATTCCACCGCAGCTTAGCTCCGAGATATCGACTCTTCGCTCTCTACATGATTGTATCAGCAGCTTCACTCTCACACTGAAGCCTTCGGATCTGCTGTTTGTTATTGGCGATTTCAATCAGCCTAGCATAAGCTGGTCCACAGCTGATCCTTCGTCCTCGCCAGCATACTCATCAATCACGCACTATGAACCAACTGCGCGCTCACTGGCCAACAACACCTTTGTGGATGGATTTAAATTTAACGGATTAGTGCAACTTAATCACATCAATAATTCGCACGGACGCATGCTTGACCTGCTCTACGCTAACAATGCTGCAGCTAAATTGTGTTCGCCTGTCTTTCCAAGTGTTGTTCCGCTTGTACCTCTTGACTCCTACCATCCGGCGTTAGACTTCAATATACGTATTAACTCGTCGACCCGACGCAATTCGACGACTCGACAAAACTCGACGACAACCGCATTTTATCGTTATAACTTTGCTAAAGCTGACTATGTGAAACTGAACGACATGATATCAATGTTTAACAATAGCTTTCATTGTTCCAATTTTATTTCACTTGACGAGGCAGTATGTTCATTCTCGTCCTTCATGCTGCAAGCCTTTATTGTATGCGTCCCAGTTCAGCGTCCTAAACCTAACCCCCCCTGGGCGGACCGCACACTCAAACGACTCAAACGTGTAAAAAGAGCTGCTTATCGTCACTACCAAACGCGCCGCTGCCAAAGATCTCGCTCGATCTACTTTGACACGCACTCTTTATACTGCAGCTATAACAGGTTTCGATATCGCAGATATTTGAGTAAAATTCAACGTAACCTCTGCAGGTGGCCTGACTCGTTTTGGCGCTTCTACAACAGCAAAACAAAATCCACGCATACACCGAAATCCATTACGTACAAAGGAGCAACAAGTGCCAACACTAATGAAATGTGCAATCTCTTCGCGGATCGCTTCGCAGATTGCTTTTCACCGGCCATGAATGATACCGATACCATTGATGCTGCTCTCGTCAACACTCCGGCTGGAGCAATTAACATGAGCACTCCTTTCATCGACAGTGAGATCGTTTTATCTGCCCTAGCGCAACTAAAGCCTTCCTTCGCTCCTGGACCCGACGGAATTCCTTCTACCGTGCTGAAACGCTGTCAAACGACAGTAGCACCTATCCTTGCAAAATTGTTCAATGCATCGCTAGCCAATGGCTACTTTCCCAAAGCATGGAGGAAATCTTGGATGGTTCCTATTTACAAAAAGGGCGACAGGACAGATGCCATCAACTACCGGGGTATTATATCCTTGTGTGCCATTGCCAAGGTGTTCGAACTAGTGATATACAAAAATCTGCTACATGCATGCCGCAGCTACCTAAGTCCGTATCAACATGGATTCGTGCCAAAAAAAAGTCGACTACCACGAACCTGGTTGAATTTGTAACCTATTGCACTAGTCAAATTGATGCCGGAGCTCAAGTCGATGCAATTTACACAGACCTAAAAGCAGCATTCGACTCTCTTCCGCACGCAATTCTTCTCGCTAAACTCGATAAGCTAGGAGTTCCCAGCCCGCTCGTACAGTGGCTTAAGTCGTACCTAATTAATCGCACATACATCGTGAAAATTGAAAAGCACATGTCCAAAGAAATAGTCAGCAGCTCGGATGTGCCACAAGGAAGCAATATTGGCCCGCTTCTCTTCATATTGTTTATCAACGATGTTACCCTCGCTTTACCTCCCGACAGTATAAGTCTGTTTGCCGACGACGCAAAAATTTTTGCGCCTATTCACAACACAGGTGATTGTACATTCCTGCAAGACTGCATCGAAATTTTCTGTTCGTGGTGCAAGCGTAATGGACTGACTATCTGCATCGAGAAATGCTACTGTGTGTCTTTTAGTCGATGCAGGAGCCCAGTCACTAGTACCTACTTCATGAACAGCACTGCAGTTATTCGACAAAATCAAGCCCAAGACCTGGGCGTTCTGCTTGACTCTAGTTTGAACTTTAAACAGCATATCGATGACGTTGTAGCCAGAGGAAATCAATTACTTGGCGTGGTTATCCGGACAACTAATGAATTCCGCAACCCCATGTGCATCAAAGCTGTGTACAACTGTATCGTTCGTTCGGTTCTGGAATATTCGTGCGTAGTCTGGAGCCCAACTACCGCTTCTTCAATTGCTCGACTTGAGGCGATTCAACGTAAGCTCACGAGATATGCCCTACGCCTACTTCCCTGGCAGGATCGCAATAATCTTCCTCCGTATGCTGCGCGGTGCCGTCTTCTAGGCCTTGAACCTCTTTCGGTTAGAAGACGCAATGCACAGTGTTCTTTCATCGCTGGATTGCTAAATGGCTCTATCGACTCATCGCCTTTGTTGCATCGAGTCGATATCTATGCACCATCCAGAAAACTTAGGTCTAGAGAAACTCTACGGCTCGCTCAACCCCGTTCCAGCGCTGGTCGGTCAGACCCTATGTTCCGCATGTCGGCTGTCTTCAACACTGTCTCGGATTGCTTCGACTTCGACATCTCAACTCAGTGCTTCAAGGAACGTCTCCGGCTTTTGCCGTGGCCGCAGTGAATTGCGATACAAATCTTGTTTTTGCTATGTATTTTTTTTTTATTGAACTGTTACATCTTAATTAGGCCATACGGCCCGTTGAAGATTAATAAATAATAATAATAATAATAATAATAATAGGAGTGGAGATAGCCGCAGGAGCGCCGGCAGCGGGTGCGGCGTTAGCTGCATGAGCGTCGGCAGCCACAGGAACGGTGGCAGCCACAGGATTGGCGGTAGCCGCATGTGCAGAGTGACTTGAGACACAAGGGATCGCGGATAAAATGATACAAACGGGTAATAAGGCCTAAAGTACGGTAAGCTTTGCCTGTGACAAAATCGATATGGTCTTTGAACGTAAGCTTTTCATCCAACCAGACGCCAAGATCTTTGACTGAAGTTACACGATTGATGGGAATATCCCTCAACGTGTAGTTCCAAAGTACCTTACGGGTGGAACGACCAAACGAGATGGCGTTGCATTTTAGTGGACAAAGACGCAAGCCATTTTGTTCACACCAAACAGAGAAAGAGGAAAGTACATTTTGAAGATCACAACAATCCTCAGGAGAAGAGACAGGAAAGAAATTTTTTAGGTCATTCGCATACATAAGAAGACCATCGGGGGGAAGCACATTTACACAGTCATTTACAAACAAGACAAATAAAAGGGGGCTTAAAACACTCCCTTGCGGGACACCAGACAGGCCCATAAAGCGGTTTGATAAACAATTTAAGACACGGACTCGGTAAGTTCTTTCAACTAGATAAGAGTTCAACCAGGCGACCATAGATTCAATAAATCCAAGTTTAGAAAATTTGGCCAATAACAAATTGATAGGAACACTATCAAATGCTGCCTTGAAATCTGTATAAATCGTGTTCACTTGACGACTAGAGGCCATGTTGTTGAAAATGAAAGAAACTAGGGACATGAGATTAGAAGAGGTCGATCGTTTGGGCATAAAGCCATGCTGGTGAGGTGAAATATAATGCGCTACACGCTTAAGCAGTGAGAAGTGAATAACATATTCGAAAATCTTGGCCGAAGCACAAAGTAATGACACCCAGCGATAATTTTTGGCGTTAGCTCTTTCACCTTTCTTATGTACAGGCACTAGCCATGCACATTTCCATAACATTGGAAAGGAACCGGAATTTCACGAATTTCTAAATAAACGATACAGTAATGGAACAAAAATCAATACGCATTAAAACACAGATGAAGGAATACCATCGGGACCTGGAGAGAAAGAGAGCTTGAGCTTAGATTTAGCCATAGCAACAACATCGATTGCGACATCAAAAGAAGGAATGATATTTGATGGTGTATGGGTGAGGCCATCCGACAAAGACAAGGGACAAATAGTTGGGTCAACGAATACGCTTGCGAAGTGTTTGGTATGTAGTGTAGCCGCGTTCTTATCTAATTAGGTCATTTAGGTTCATTAAGCTAGATTCGTTAAGTTAGATTCGTTAAGTTAGATGCGTTAAGTTTAATCTGTAAGTGTTAGTGTTAATTTGTATAAAAGAAATTAATAAACCCGAGCGGACTCTCTTTTTCCGTTTGGACGTTCGACTGAACACACGTCCGTACCCCTACAACATTACAGGTAAACAAATTACATTGGTCAGCGGGAGAACTGGCTGACTCGTCGTCCAAGGAAAGTAGGGAAGGTATAGTATTAGGGTTTACCCTAATTACAGTACACCCAAAAAGCTCTCGGATGCATCGAGAAGCGATCTTGGAGCCTAATTAAGAATGCATTGTGACGCCACCGGTTATAAGAGCGATACGCACTAGCTGCATATCTGCATGCGTACTGTGTCCAAAAAGAAAGGTGACATTGGATGTAACATTTCGCGCGCCAGAAGTAGCCCCATGTTTATATTTTTTGTTTGTCAATATGTATGTGTTTGACAGATCTGCCAAGTGTCAAGTCACTACATCATGCCGGCTAGGAATGACAATTTGTTTTCGGAGCTGCGTCAAGTGTTTTTGTCGTTATTGATCATGTCCAAGTTTGTGGAGCAGCGCGCATGCATCAAATTTTGTTTGCGCAATGAAATAAACGCTGCGGAAACATTCCGGATGTTACAAAAAGCCTTCGGGGAAGAATCTTTGTCGAAGAAAAATGTTTACAAATGGTATAGTGAATACAAAAATGGCCGTGAGAAGGTCGAAGACGAAGACCGTCCGGGGAGACCTTCCACCTCGACCAACGACGCCCACGTCCTGCAAATCAAGGATTTGGTGATCAACAATCGTCGGTTGACGATACGAGACCTTTCGGAAAGTGTTAGGATTTCAAAAGGCTCGGTCAACACCATCCTGAAAGATGTTTTGGGGTTGAAGCGGGTGAAGTCTCGCCTGGTCCCGAAATGCCTGAACCTGTTCGAAAAGCGGAATCGCGTTGAAGTCTGCAAATCGATGCTGGCAGACTACGCTGTAAAGATGAAATCAATTATAACTGGCGACGAAACATGGATTTACGAATACGACCCGGAAACAACAGACCAGTCCAGCGAGTACCGTTCCCCAAACGAGCTGAGGCCCAAGAAGTCGCGCCAAAGCCGGTCGAAAATAAAGGTGATGCTGACGGTATTCTTTGATTACCGTGGGGTGGTTCATCAGGAATTTCTTCCGAAGGGCCAAACGGTGAACAAAGAATACTATCTAAGCGTAATGCGGCGGTTGCGGAATTCCATCCGGCGAAAGCGGCCGGATTTGTGGAAAAACAACAGCTGGTTTTTGCACCACGATAATGCGCCCTCCCATACGGCCATCATTGTGAGGGAGTTTTTCGCAAAAACTGGCACCCATATTGTTCCGCAACCGCCGTATTCGCCAGATTTGGCACCAGCCGACTTCTGGCTGTTCAATAAGTTAAAACGGCCGCTTCGGGGACACCGTTTTGATAGAAGCCGCAACGACGGCGGAACTAAAGGGCATCCCTGCATCCGCGTTTTCCACCTGCTTTGAGGAGTGGGAGAAGAGGTGGAAGAGGTGCATTGCATCAGAAGGGGAATACTTTGAAGGGGATGACATATATTTGGCCGAATAAAAACACTATTTCAGAAAAAACCCAAAGTCACCTTATTTTTTGGACCCAGGCGGATCATGTTTCCTTATCGAAACATAACTGCCCTAGGCATTCTAACCGACGTGATACTTGAAGAAGGTACAGCAGTATACGACAAAGGCTGCAAGCCATATTTTCCTCCGCTATACGTGGCTGACGTTGATGTATTCATTCCCGTCGATGCTACTACGGATGTTACAGCACCTGCCGCTGATGGTGCAATGGTCCAGATCACGGTCTCACCAGGAAGCAAAGCTGCCGTATTCAGCAGAATTTACATTGTTTGCCAACGTCGATGTCTGCATTCCGTATATTTTACCGATAGAATGGGTAATAACAAGAGACACAGTTGGTTCATGCACTATAACTGGCACAGCAGGTTGATTCCAGCGGTTCATTTTTCAATTTTACCATATTTTGATCATTAATAACCAACAAATGCTTTGCGGGTGTCGACATCTGTAGTAAATGCATGTTAAATTAACATATTTAACTCATTTCCTTCCTTCTAATAGTAATACATAAAATGACTAACTTTTACTGCTTCTTACTTTCCAGGACAATATCGCTTTTTTGCAAACACACAAACGATGCACGGCTGTAAAATACTATTGTTGGAACCTACAGATTGGGGTCTGTTTTTCCTTTGTGTTTGTGTGTTTGTGTTTTCCGTTGTATTTATTGAGTGAAATTGCAGTGCAAAAAGAAAAACGATACCAAATTCTGATTTCTTACAGTGGCCGGCAATATAAAGTGGCCACTACTTACAATTTTACATTTTTTCCAATTTTTCCGTGAAAAATGAAGTTATTGTACTGCTTTATTTTTTTAAACATTGTTCGTGATAAGCAAAAGAATGCGCAGTACCATAACATGACAAAAATGAGAAGTTTGCTTCAAGAAAAAATATGTTTTCCAAAATTGATCAAAATCACTGTGCCAAAATAAAGTGCCCACTTTATTCATTCTACAGAAAATATTTTTCTGAACAAATATAACACCAAACTTATTATTTATATGCGTTCTTCTTGCATTCTTTACATGTTCGAGGATCTTTGACATAATTTATTTTGTTTTATTTGCACATATTTGGCATTTGTTCTTCCTAGGAGTATTTCAGAGCTTTAACATATTTTGTTTTTGTTATGTATCGGACATAATGAAAGGGCATTGGTTTTTTCAACGCACCATGCACCCGTTGGGCCAAGTTTATGTGTGGTTTGTATGTGTTTGTGTGTATGTGTGTGTGCATGAGTGTGTATGTGTGTGTGCATGTGTGTGTGTGTGTATGTATGTTTGAGTGTGTATTGGTGTGTGTGTGTGTTTGTTTCACAAGTATGTCGTTTCGGATAGATTTGTTAGTAGTTTTTTTGTGTTATGGGTTAGGTTTTTGATGTAATATGCAGGACCACCGCCCTCGCGATCAGTGTTTCTTCGATATATTATCAATTTTATGGTCTTCTTTCGCCGTGGTCTTCTGAGCACGTCCGGTTGACTTGCGCGTTTCGGTTGTCCAAGCGCGGTTTGGTTGTCCAAGCACGTTTCGGTTGTCCGAAGCGCGTTAGCCACAAAAGTGCGCGATATTGCCATCACGAACTCGATCGTTTTGCGCTTAATGCCAGCAGCCGCCATTCGCTTTATGATATGGCGCTGATAATCGGTACAATGTTTACCTCGACCCATTGTTACTAACATTCCTTGCTTGGACCGTCAAGAACACGCTGAACATGGACACGGCTGATTCCGTGCTCTGTCTGCGTTCTGCTTCTATACGTGATGAATTATGTCGTTGTAGAGCAGCGAAAAAAGCGTATTGATAAAAACTATCAATGAGTAAGCGAGTGAGCGTCTACCCATTTAAATCGAGAACAGAATACTGCCGCGCTCACGAAACAAAACGCCAATCACACTCTCTTTCTACTTCTACTACTACTACTACTACTACTACTACTACTACTACTACTACTACTACTACTACGACTACTACTACTGCTACTACTACTACTACTACTGCTACTACTACTGCTACTACTACTACATACACACACACACACACACACACATTAATAGCCTGAAGTACGAGCCACTAGCAATGCCGTTGTACCACAGCTTTCCTCCGTTGACCGTAGCAATCATTCTGCGCGTAGAGGCAGAAGAAGGAGTCTGCAAAAAGGTACGCGCATCCTTTGGCAGTTTCCTGAGGTTATTTTTCCGCAGTTGTAGCAACGAATTCATCAAACGATGCAATACATTGGTTTCCAAAGCCCCTACACGAAGAGCATCCTTGAAGGATAGGTCAGCGCATAGGGCGCAAGCAAGCTTCGAAACCAGCATCATTGTCCTCATCACAATCCGTTGCATCGCTTGTTTCGCCCATAGAAACAGATTAGTCACTGTCCGTCAAAAGTGCAGCTAAAATGTGACAAAAGTTAGAAAGACCAACACTTTCAACTAGCGAATAATTTACCTAAATCGCCGAGCTCCGTTTGCACCTCTTCGTCAACCTGCACCGGTGACTCTGGCACAACCGCTGGCACGGACTGCCACGAAGAAGGCCCTGGTTGCTCTGTAATTAAGTATGGTGCAACATTTGCGATGCATATCATCACGGTGGTGCTTTTCTAATAGTGTGCCGTTAATCACTATTACCTCCATCGTCTTGAAGCGTTTCTTCCCAATTCATCATTCGATGCTTCAAGAGTCGATCACGCTTCTTGTACACCGATCCACTATCCTTATCACGCTTGGCTGCCATCGTTTTTTAGAACTTGTAGAAAATCGACCGAACGCTGGAGAAATAATTGTTGTGTGTTTTGCGCTTCGTCACTGCTGTCAAACGGTTTTTTCAAAATGGGCGCTACCTTCTTCGTGTGCAAAAGAGAAAGAATAATCAAACTAAATTAGAAACATGTTTGCTCTCACAACATGCCGATTGGCAGCCATCCATTCGCATGGAGCGCTCTCGCTCGCGGACCACCGCATTACCACCAATATACCGTCCGTGAGTTGCATCTATGGGAAGGTCGCTCAAAGCAGCCGCAATAACGTAAACATTGCTTGCTGGGTGCAAGTTGTGGATGTTTGCAATCATAAAGGAGAGTGTTGCAATTAGTGCTGGGCATTGTGCGCGAGTGCGCACTGTGTGCGCACAGCACACCTCATTGTGCGCACTGCACAGCACACTTTGTACTGAGCGAGCACACTTCGCACAGTGCGCGCTTTTTTCGCACAGTGCGAGCACACTTCATGCTGTGCGAGCACACTCCGCATAGTGCGCGCACTTTACGCACAGTGCAGGCACAGTCCGGAAGTTTCGCACACTTCGCACAGTGCGAGCACACTTCTTACTGTGCGAGCACACTTCGCACAGTGCAAGCATATTTTGCAAACATCGTGCAGTGCTTCACTTTGTACTGTGCGAGCACACTTCGTACCATGTTATAGGAAGTCAGGTGGTGTAGTACTGAGCATATTTTGACAAACCGCCTTTTTGCATAAGCATCAGTTAGCATTAGCGACTCCGATCCGTTGGTGCAACGAGTAAAAGTCGGGGCGAATCGAAGGTCCATAAATCGCTTGCACACATTCATACCACACACATGCCCATCGCCCCCCCCCTCCTCAGGCCCTGTCCGATGTCCCCATCTCTTTGGTTAATTACAAAATTTGACTAGGGCTCCGACTAAACATTGTAATTTTTGCATTAAAACATGCCACACTGGCAATGAATTATGTTTCTCGCTCTACCCAATGGCTTGGGCCAACGATGATTAACACGTTGTCTGCCACCATACATGCCCACTGAACTGCCCCGTCAGGCCACGGAATCACTCTTTGAAACGAATGCATTTGCTTTTGCATTTTTTCTCTTTTAAATCAAATTCACCAATTCTCTTTGTTGTCTCAGTCGCTCCACAATGTCGTTTGTTGGGCTAATTCCATGGAATTTCATTCTTGGACCCCCCCCCCCTCCCTTCCCTTCCCTTTCTTTACCTCTCGCAAAAGTCGGTGACATTCCGACTCCAACGCTTTGCAACGCTTTGGTACGCAGGCAAACGATGCTACAACAATGACAGGCAAAGCATGGGCCGATGAAAGGCACGTGAAACTGTGAAAAGATCGTTTACGTATTGTCCAAGCTGTCTCAATCAACCTCAACTTTGTGATGAGTGTTTTAAAATTGTGCATCAAAAGTAAAGGATGAATAAATGAACTCCAAGATCTTTTAATTATTGTTCATTCTCATTCTCATGAATTTATGAAAACATAATAGAAACTCATTTTGATATTTGAATCATTTTTTTGAGAAATAATAACCGTGAAAGAAAAGCATTGTGAAAGAACCGATCAAATACGTGCAAATTTATCTCTTGTAACACGTCTTTTACAATGTGTAATGTGTCAGCCACTATGTGGCTGACGTAGCCCGATCGAAAAAAACCCGGAACGGAAAAAAAGTTATACTTAATGCGACACGTACCGATATATGGTTGTGAATTGTGTAAGGTAACTTCCTCGTTTGAACCGTGAGAACGGTTGACTATCTGATTATGTTTGTTGTGTTTCTGAAGCGCGCTATTGCTTGAGGCGTGTTTTGCTTGATATATGTTTACTTGAAATGTGTTTTAATACATCCGCACATACGCTTTTACTTCACAATGAGGTCGTACGCAACAGATCAACTCTACGCTTCTTGCGGTAGCTTATCGGCTGACTCGGGCTGAGTGGCTGGTTTGAATGGTTGATTGTTTAATTGAAGCAATTGTCCACATCTTGGGGCTAACAGAATTATTATTTGTTTGAAACATTGATTCATATGAGAAGTCATCGTCTGTTTAGTCATCAATATACTCCACGGCTCTGTAATGGGATGGGATCCGTAGCCCCAGTGACGTCCTCGTCGTGCAGAGTGGTAACATGTGTCACCACATATCCAAGCTTGGGTACACGGGCTTGACCCAACCCCTTGGGCGGATGGTGGCATATGGCGAACCAGGATATGCCATATGGGGGGGGTGGGTATGCCGGGAAACCGGGAGCCTGGACGTCGGGGGGAGGGGGGTGGGGGCAACCCGACGCTAAACAAAACGATCACGTGGGCGCGGGGCCAGTCACCCAGTCCCATGAATCTACGACTACGGAAAAAAGGGACAATGGAGGAGCCGCTATAATGACGAGCTATACGAGATGTACGGCGACCTCACTGTCGTACAGCGTATTAAGCTCGCCAGGCTCCGGTGGGCTGGCCATGTTATACACACTTAAAAATATTTCACGACCTCGGTTAAAAAACTGCCGAAATCCGTCGGCTCTTTCGATTCTTGCTGATATGTCAGTTAAAAAAACCCAGTAGCCGAAAATCAGTACCATTTAAAACTGAAATATCAGTTAAATAAAAATTTGAACCGAAACTCGGCAACACAACATGCCGAGCACATACGTTAACACTGCTGTCACCGAGATAATAAGTAGAAATAACCGAGATTTCAGCTTTACTACTTGGATTAGCCGAGGCTCGGTATTCTATCTGTCATTCGCCATTCTGTTAATCTCGTGCTAATGAAACGAAAACCTTTCGGAGTGATGTTGTGATGTAAAATAAAAAATGTAAAAAAAAGTGAAAATGAGTCTCTCAGCGTGAAAAAAACGAGAATCAGTTGCGTGCGATCGAGCACAGGTATGGAGCGGGGTTGGGGCTAGGAAACTCCATCAGCGCACGCAACCGGTGCTCTTCAGAGCGTCGCTCGGAGCAGTCCCTATTTAAGGATCAGATGTGGAAGCTAATCCGGTTGGTTCAACCTTTGCCAGACCGTTCAGACTTCCAGGATTCATTTCCGGTCACCTACACGAGGTAAGTATCAACACTCGATCACATGAAATCTAAAAAGGGTTCACTCAGACATGTTTCATTCTGCCCGCTTTACAGAACCGTGCCTGTACCAGTGGCCACTCCTTGTCCGGCTCATTTTCCTGTACCGGTACCACATCCAAACGCTGTGCCCCATCCGGCGGTTGAATCGGCGCCTGTCTCAACGTTTTCCATCACATCAAAAAAAAACCCATTTGATACGCAAATAAAATCACTAAAATAAAAATAAAATGTTTTTATATTTAGCCGAAATCTCGATTTGCTTTAACCGAAAATCTCGGTTAAACGTAAACGTCAAAACAAAATGACATTAACCGGGATGTCGGCAACAGAAATTTATCCGAGATCCTTGCCGAGATCTCAGTTGTGCAGATCTCGGCAAAAATTAACCGAGATTCGGCAAAATTTTTTAAGAGTGTACGCATGGAAACGGACGACCCAGCCCGTAAAGTCTTTTTAGGCCGTCCACAAGGACAGAGGAGGCGTGGTAGACCCAAATTGATGTGTCAAGATGGCTTGGAGGCGTCCGCCATTAAGGCCGGGATAACCGACTGGCAGACGAAGGCGCGAGACCGCAAAGCGGTTTTAGCGCCGGATAAGTAAGTAAGTAAGTAATCAAATGACTAGACCGTAAATAAACAACAATTACAATAGTGCGAGTATATCCCTTGAACCGAAGGAAGAACACCGTACCAAGTATCCAAGCCATGCCAATGAAGAATGCCAATCATCCAAGCACATGACACGTCGACCGGACGAGGTCAACACATCATGCAACGAGGATAACCAACCAACTCCCTCGACGATGAAGGTAGTTTATCTTCAACGCTAGGGTATGGGTAGTCCGTATTACTGTACTGGTGTGGTCGACACGGTCCTCGTATCGAGACGGGCGATTCAAGAAGGAGGCACGCCAACAAGCTCACATGGGTCGAGCCCGATCTCCAGACCAAGTGAAGTCACTCATCTGACTAGGAAGGAGCAGGGAACAAATCCCACATGTGTAAAGGAACGGTCCCCAAACCAAGATGGTTAATTACGTCCCATCCAGAAAGGGACACGCGAACCCTTGCTACACTCAACTAAGTACACTCTTGCTCTCACAAGAGTATCCTCTGTGTCGAAGTGGTCTCCAGACCGAGACACGCTTGCGCACATCAAGGAAAGGGGCACACGGACAAACCACCAAGCATGGGTCGCCTGAGAGGATCGATGCGAACGCATCTCTAAAACTCGCAGCTCCCAGCCTGAAATCCCGTCGTTTGCGGGCGGTTAGTAGGTGTCGAAACTAGGTATATCCACATTGGGCAGAGCTCAAGCCAACGGCGTTCCCAGTTACGGTACTAACACGTGCAGCGAACTCCACTCATTGCGGCCTAGGTATAGCGGGATGAGACGCCGGGCTGCCAAGGCAGACTCCAACGGATCTCAGAGGGTTGTTAGGCCCGCTAGCTTCCGAACACCTAATGGGTTTGAGAAGCGCTATCAGCTCGGATTGGCTACGACATTAGAGGCGTTCAGGCATAATCCAGCGGACGAAGCATCATACCAAAGTCCAGTCGGACTAGTATTGAGCCAGTGGTCCGTACCTGTGGTTCCTCTCGTACTGCACAGGAATTCCGTTAAGATAGCGACTATAAGCACACACCAGTAGGGTAAAACTAACCAGTCTCACGACGGTCCAAACCCAGCTCACGTTCCCTTGAAAGGGTGAACAATCCTACACTTGGTGAATTTTGCTTCACAATGATAGAAAGAGCCGACACTGAAGGATCAAAAAGCCACGTCGCTATGAACGCTTGGCGGCCACAAGCCAGTTAACCCGAGTGTGTTGCTTGGGTAGCCGAAGTATGAGCACATGTGTAAACACGCTCCGTGAACACTCCGTGAAAAAGTGTGTAAAACGACCGCGGATCGCTCTGAAAACCTCAGAATCGTGTTCAGAGCACCCAATTTACCTATAGATAGTGTTATCCGGTCAAATTTCGGTGATGTTTTGCGAACTTTAAAAACCGTGTTTTTGTGTGTACATTAGCCACCACCCCACCCCCCCCCCCCCCCCCCCCCCCCACTTTCGTGTGGGACACTTTTGTAACGCCAGTTTCACGTCGGTTTGTCGGTGTTGATATCCCCATACAATTTGTATGGGGAACTTTTGAACGCTAAACACATTGCGAATATTGACCGGACCGGAATCTTGCCGGATGTGTTTTGGAAGGTGCGCGCAGTGACGCTTAACGTGAATTGTGAAAAAAAACAGAACGAAAATCGGAGAAAAAACGAGTTAAAAAAGTGAAATAAAGTGTTGAACTAACCGGGTGACAGGTGACATCTGCTACCCAAGTGGCAAACCCGTGGTGACAGCCGTTACCCAAAGGGGCAAAATTAAAATTTTCGGCCGAGTGACGGTTGGCCGAAAAACCGATAGCGGCGGAAAATTCTGCAATTTGCAGGGGTGGTAGAGGACGTGTCCCTGATTACGGGAAGATTATTTTCCCCCCTCCCTCCCTCTCCCGCTCCCCCCAGGGGCCAGAACAGAGTAGGGCGCCCGATAAGCGTCAGATAAGGTCGAGCTGGCCCGAAAATTCTGGTTTTTATCAGGGTGGTAGAGTTGGACCCCCGCAGTCCGGGAAAATTATTTTCCCCGTTCCCACCCTCCAACCCTCCCCCCACCCCCCGGCCGGGAAAAAATAATATCGAAAATAGGTCTAAATTGTGGGTGGAGCCGTTAGACCGCGTAAACGTGCCGGGAAAAATCGGGACTGGTGCGGAATAATTCCCCACGTGAGCGACGCACCCTCCCAAATTTTTCGGGTTGCTCAAGGCAACGATCCAACGGCTAGAAGCACAGAATTTCGAGATGAAGGAGCAAAATGCTCGCCTGCTGGAGCAGATAACCGGCATGTGCCAACTGCTGCAGGAGGAGAAGGAGGAGGCAAAGCGCAGAGAAGAGAAGCTGGAGGCGCAGATGGAGAAGCTCGCCGCCGCACATCAGCGGGACCGAGATGTGCTCAACTTGTCACTTGTCACTCATAGCGGCTGGTTGTGCTTTCTCACTCTGCTATTTCCAAGTTGATTTTTACCGCGATTTTTCGGTTTCTTGGTTAAGTGCTTGAACTGTTTTAGTTCGGTTAATTTGCACTCGCGCGTTCACGTATCACAAATTTGTGCGGCACCTGTGAATTGTACGGTTCAACAAATAAACATTGCGATCCGCCTGCGGTTGTTTTGACCACTCATTGTGCAGTTGAACTTTGCGCTATTTTGCGATGGCGTCCGTGATCTGTAAGAAATGTGAAGGTGCTATTAGCAACGATCCAATTCCGTGCTTCGGTCTGTGTGAACACTATTACCACGATAAGTGCATTGGACTTTCAACCCCGCTCCTGCGTGATTTTAAGAAGTCACAAAATCTATTCTGGGCTTGCGCGGATTGTGCTCAGCGTTTGCGGGCCGTTGACACTTTACGCTTTTCGCACGGCCTTTCTCGTGATGCTGCCTACCTGCTGGAATCGTTGCAGTCCGATTTCCGCGATACCTCACGTTCTGTGCAGGCGACATCAGCTGGCTTGCGACTCGAACTTTCCTCTTCACTGGATTGTTTTAGAAACGAGATAGCTTTGATGAAACAGGAATCAGCATCATCAATTCGTTCCGTGAAAGATTTCATCGACTCACTTACTGCTTCTCACTCAATGGAACGCAACTACTCACAGGCTCCACTACTCACAACGCTTGATGAAGTTAAGCATGGCATCAAGGGGCTTGATCTCATGCACCGTGAGTTTCTCACTTCCTTCAACTCACTAATGAACAAGCTCAACTCTCATCTTGCCACGCATACTACTACATCGAGTGCTCACCATTCCGCGATTCCTGCTACGCACTCAACGACCACGAATCCAGTTGCGGCCTCTAAGCTCACCCATCAAGCTGTTGGTGAGAATCCTTCTAAACGCCGATTGATGGATCGCTCTCCCGACTCGTCGCCTACCAATACCGTTACACGCGCTATGCTGTCATCGGGTACAGGGTTGTCCTACAACAATATTACGACCGTTCCTGAACGCCCACCCCGTACTTGGGTCTTTATCTCCCGTATTGCTCCTGATACTCCGATTGAAGCGATCCGTGAAATGGCCTGTTCCAACATAGGGACAGACGACATCTTGGTATACAGCCTTGTACGACGCGACCGGGATCTTTCTACGCTCTCCTACGTATCTTTTAAAATTGGTGTACCGGATTCGCACCGGGCTATTGCTTTGGCTGCTTCAACCTGGCCTCGCGGGATCACTTTTAAGGAGTTCATCAACCTTAATCCCCGCTCCGTCAATGTTTGGCGACCCACTACTGCAGCATCCCATGCACCTTCTGCGCCTGTTACCCGTGAATCGGATCATCATTCATCGCCACCTTCTATCAACCACACGACACAACTGCGAAACGCTGATTTCACTATTTCGCCCGATCATGGTCCTATGAGCTTGCCTTATACGCAGTACTTTCAGCAAGCGTAAACCGGCTGATCCGGCTGAAGATTTTCATGAACTACCGACTTTACCCGAATTGATGGAAGCTAACCCTGCATCTAATACACACAATCCGTCCGACTCTCTTCCGCCGTTAATAACTTGCGGCGAGAGCACTCCCGGCGCATCTCGCTCTCTCATTCCTTCGATCGATCGACTAAACATCTACTATCAAAACGTAAGAGGATTGCGCACAAAACTAGACGAGTTACGCCTCTCTCTATCTGAGCTTGATATGGATGTGTTGGTGTTAACTGAAACATGGCTCGATGGCTCAATTCCGTCCTCTCTTATCTCGGAGGATGCGTATGTCATCTATCGCTGCGACCGAAATTCTCTCAACAGTAACCGTTGCCGTGGTGGTGGTGTACTCATTGCCTGCTCTTCCGTGCTGAACACGTCAACTTTATCACTGCCGTTCGACTCGCTGGAGTCTGTTTGGACAATTGTTAAGCTTCAAAACCTTGCAATCTATATCGGCGCCGTTTACATCCCACCCGATTTGCGTTCTTCCGAAGTAGTCCTTGACGATTTACATGAGAGTGTTAGTTTCGTTGCTGGCAAACTTAAACCAAATGATCTTATGGTGTTACTTGGTGATTTTAATTCACCATCACTCTCCTGGCAACCGTCGGCATCGTGCGTTAATCAGTTCATTCCTACTGGTGTATCTCGTGAAAATGTTTCTCTGCTTGATGGAATGTCGGTAAACGGTTTGCTGCAATTATCCGGCATAAAAAATATACGCGGAAGACAATTAGATCTTCTATTTGCCAATGCTGGCTTCTTGGAATGCTGCTCCCCCGTCATAGCTTCACCTGTTCCACTCGTCGCGCTAGACAATCATCATCCTGCTCTTGAGACAAGCGTGCTCCTTACGCACTCTCGCCCTGCACCCTCCCAACGAATACCTACGGCTCGTATGTTCAATTTTAGAAAATTGGACTACCAAAAGCTTCATCGTATATTAGCCGATACCGATTGGTCCTTTATTAATGCTGACTGTGACATTAATCAAGCTGTAGCAGCGTTTACTAATGTAATCACTTCCGCCTTCCCTTCCTGCTGTCCTCTCCTTAAACCCGCTCCTAATCCTAAGTGGTCGAACAGAGCTTTACGTCTATTAAAATCGGACAAAAACCGCGCTCAACGCGCCTACCGTTTAAATAATACTTTTCACAATCTTTGTGTATATAAATATGCGGCTAAGGCTTATCGTCTTCTTAATCGCCATCTGTATCGTCGCTACGTTCGGCGTCTTCAAATGCGCTTCACTATTGATCCTGGGTCATTCTTTCGTTTTGCGAACTCTCGGCGAGGCTCTGCTAGCCTTCCATCCACCCTGTTTCTTGATCTGTCCTCTGCTACGTCCAATCCTGATATATGTAACCTATTTGCCAAACATTTCTCTAGTGTATTTGTCGATCCTAGTACTTTTAATGTTCCTTTGGACGTAGGCTTGTCTTACACGCCCTCTGATGTGATATCATGTAATTCAGTCGTTGTAAGTGAAAGCCTAGTAAAATCCGCTTTATCCAAACTTAAAACTTCGTTTTCACCAGGCCCCGATGGCATCCCTGCCTGTGTTTTGAAAAAATGTGGCAATACCCTCACTCCTATTCTCACTCGTCTTTTTTCTCGCTCGCTTAGTGTAGGGATTTTTCCTAGTCAATGGAAACTAGCTTGGCTTGTTCCCATTTATAAGAAAGGTGACCGCACACTAGCATCAAACTACAGAGGCATTTCTATTATTTGTGCGTGTTCTAAAATCCTCGAGTCAATTGTCCATTTATCTGTAATGCCTTGTGTAAAAAATTATATTTCTACGGAACAACACGGCTTTATGCCCAATCGCTCAGTGTCCACCAACCTAATGTGTTTTTTGTCTTCTCTATATCACTATCTGTCTAGTGGTAAGCAAGTAGACACTATCTATACCGATTTCAAAGCGGCATTTGACAGTATACCTCTATCATTACTTGTTGCTAAGCTTCGAAAACTAGGTTTCGGTGGCTCTATATTGCCGTGGTTCAACTCCTATCTTGAGAATCGTTCATATGCAGTTAAAATCTGTGGCTCTTTCTCTGAATGCTTTCTTAGTTCTTCGGGAGTCCCTCAAGGTAGTGTCCTTAGTCCCTTACTGTTCATTCTCTTCCTCAATGACTGTACTTCGATCCTTCCTCCTAACGGCTTCTTGCTATATGCGGATGACGTTAAAATTTTTCTTCCTGTATCTTCTACAGCTGATTGTCTAGTCCTTCAATCCTGGCTCTGTAAATTCTCTACATGGTGTGCTTCTAACGGTTTAGTCCTGTGTCCTCAAAAATGTTCCGTCTTGTCTTTCTTCCGATCTTCTACAAGTATAACTCATGCTTATAGTGTCTGTGATGCCCCTATTCCCCGTGCGTCCTTGTCTAAGGATCTTGGCGTCTTCTTTGACCCGAGTCTTTCTTTCAAGGAGCACACGGACTATGTCATCAACAAGGCCAACAAAAGTCTTGGTTATATTTGTCGCATGTCCACGGAAATTCGTGATCCCTTTTGTCTTAAGTCCCTTTATTGTTGTTGGGTCCGTTCCGTACTGGAATATGCCTGTGTCATCTGGTCTCCTGTCCAACTATCTCTGCTCCAAAGGATTGAGAGGATCCAGAGACGTTTTACAAGGATCGTATTTCGTAGGTCGCTGGGTCATCACTCTATTCCTCTTCCTTCGTATGAGGATAGATGCACTTTATTAGGCCTTGCCAAGTTGGAGCACCGCTTCTCGGTCGCTCAGGCTTCTTTCGTCGCTGGCATATTGCTCAATACGATTGATACCCCTTCACTTCTGTCGCGCTTACATTTGTATGCACCTTGTCGCACCTTACGTTATCGTTTTCGTCTCCAGTTACCTATATGTCGTACACGTTTTGCTCGCAATGAGCCTTTTGTAAGAGCTATGTCGTCTTTTAATAGTACTTATGATCTGTTCGATTTCAACATATCCTATCCTGTCTACCGATCCCGTCTTCGCTCCTTTTCCGTACCATAAACTCCTTCCAACTCCTTCGTGAATAATTGTTATACTATAGTCAGTAAGCACTATTGCTGTAACCCAACGTGGCCGAGCAAATAATAAAATAAAAATAAAAATAAAATAAAATAAAATAAAAACTCTCTTCTGGCGGCAAAGGTTGGCGGCGGACAACCGTCAGCTAGTCCGCGTCAACCTCCAACTCCGTTGCCGCGCCGTTCCTCTGCGCAGCAGCAGCAGCAACAACAACAGCAGCAGCGGAACCAGCACGAGCAGGAGCAGCCCCGCGCGTCGACGTCGCGCGCAGTCATGCCGCCGCGCAGCGAGGCATCGACAGCCGTCCACGGAGACGTCGTGCCGGAGTTAACATTCAGCGAGGTGGTACGTCGCAGGTATCGTGGCAAGGCCACGGGCAAGCCACGCTCCCAGCAGCAGCCGCAACCGCAGCAGCAGCAGCGTCAGCCACAGCGACAGGCGGTCGCCGGATCGCAGCAGCAGCAACATGAGCGTATGCAGCAGCAGCAGCAGCAGCAGCAACAGCGTAAGCGAAAGCCGAGGCCCGATGTCATAGAGGTGTCACCCAGTGAAGGCGAAACCTGGGATGGCATCTATGATAAGGTGCGCAAAGCCATCCGTCTCGACCCTGCCTACTGTGACATGAAAGGACATATCAAGCAGGGTCGCCGAACCCATGCTAGGCTGCTACGCATGGAGCTAAGTAAGACGGCAAATGCTCCACTTATGCTGGATGGCGTCCGCAACATCATCGGTGATGCAGGCGTAAGTCAGCTTGTCACCGAAATGGGTGAGCTGCTCGTGGTCGACAACGATCCCCTCGCTGCGGAGGAGGACATCAATGCCGCCCTCGATGAGAAGATTGGCGCAAGTGCTGGAGTAGTCTCCGCCAGTATTTGAGAACTCCCGGATGGATCGAAGCGAGCACGCATCCGGCTACCAGCGAAGTCGGCTCGTCAGCTGGAAGGAGTCAAACTGTTCCTGTGCGACTGCGTTAGTAAGGTACGTGCAGCTCCACCAACCCCTCCAGAGCGACAGCGTTGTTTCCGCTGTCTGGAGATGGGTCACATTGCTTCGAACTGCCGTTCCATCGCAGATCGGCAGAATTTGTGCATCCGTTGTAGACTAGACGGACACAAAGCACGATCCTGCCAAAATGAGGCGAAGTGTGCACTGTGTGGTGGCGCTCACCACATAAGCCACAGCGAATGTGCTTGTTCGGCTCAGCAATGTTCCCGGCCCTGAAAGTCTTGCAGGCGAACCTGGGCCATGGCCGTGATGCCCAGAACCTAGTGCTGCAAACTGCCAGAGAGGAGAAAGCAGACGTGCTCATCCTCTCTGATGTTCTGCGCCCGCCAGAAAGTCATCGCAGTCATCGCAACAGCAGCAGCAGCAACAGCGGCAACCGTCGTCGCGGCAGGGTGCTTCCTCAAGCCAGAGGCGTGTGCGTCACGCTGGCCGTAGATGGAAGACCTCGCAGTTTTCTGTTACCTCATTCCTCGAGGTGCTGTTCGCTGCGGACTTTGTCCAACGTGCAACGAGCCAGGAGGGTATGATCGCAGCCATGTTAAAGGCCTGCGATGAGACGATGCAGCGGGTTACCCGACTGCACCAAGACCCGCATCGGAACACATTCTGGTGGTCTCCCCTCCTGGCACGCCTGAGGTGACTGCGAGGTGACCGGATGCTGCAGACGGCTGATTTGGAGGAGCGCAGCATAGCAGCAGCTGAGCACAGGACAGCAAGGGCGGAGCTCAGTCGAGCAATTCGAGCTAGCAAGCGGAACATGTTCCAGGAGCTAATCGAAATTGCAGAAGAGAATGCGTTCGAGGCAGGATACCGTGTCGTCATGTCTCGGCTCCGGGGTAGTCGGATGCCGTCGGAAGCGGACCGGGATATCCTCGAACGCATTGTGTCCGACCTCTTCCCTGAGCATCCGCCCTGTGACTGGTCGCAGCTGAGCAACGCTGGAAACGACGAGGGAGCAACAACTGCGGCGGGTATAGCACCTGTTACAGACGACGAGCTGCTACTCAACGTGAGTCAGATGGCGAACCGCAAAGCACCAGGGCTTGATGGCATCCCGAATGCAGCGGTGTAGACGGCATTCACCATGTTCCCGGAGGTCTTCCGGGTCCTGTACCAGGATTGCCTCAACCGCGCTACGTTCCCGGCGCAGTGAAAGAGGCAAAGATTGGTGTTGCTGCCGAAGCAGGAGAAACCTCCTGGAGAGAGCAGCTCGTACCGACCCCTTTGCATGCTCGACGCACTGGGGAAGGTACTGGAGCGCCTCATCTTGAACCGCCTCAACGACCATCTCGAGGAGCCGTCTTCACCCCGACTGTTGAACCGGCAGTTCGGATTTCGTCGAGGACGATCGACGGTGAGCGCCATTCAGCGCGTTGTTGAGGCCGGCCGCACCGCCATGTCGTTTGGACGAACGAACGGCCGGGATAACCGTTTCCTGCTTGTTGTGGCGTTGGACGTGAAGAACGCTTTCATCACGGCCAGCTGGCAATCCATTGCCAGCGCCCTTCAGGCAAAAGGTGTCCCAATCGGCCTCCAACGGATGCTACGAAGCTACTTCGAAGATCGTATGCTGTACTTCGACACGAGCGAAGGCCCCGTTGTACGGCATGTTACCGCCGGTGTTCCATTCTGGGCCCCACTTTGTGAAACATAATGTATGACGGGGTGCTGGATGTGCCGCTACCTCCCTGCGTCGAAATCATCGGCTAGGCGGATGATCTGGCGCTCCTGGTTCCTGCTACCACCACGGACGAGGTACGCGCGAGATCAGAGGAGACCGTTGACTAGGTCCAACGTTGAATGCAACAGCACGGTCTGGAGTTGGCCCCAGCTAAGACTGAAGCCGTCCTGATCTCGAGCAAGACGACTCCGCCGCAGGTGACATTTCGCGTCGGTGACGTAGAAGTCCAGTCTTCCAGGAGCGTCAGGTACTTGGGCGTGCAGCTCCAGGATCACCTGAAATGGCGAGACCATGTCACCAAGGTCACGGAAAAGGCGTCGCGTGTGGTGGCAGCTGTAACGCGCCTCATGCAGAATCACAGCGGCCCCAGGACGGCCAAGTCAAGGCTGCTGGCGTATGTAGCAGAATCGGTGTTGCGGTATGCTGCTCCCGTCTGGGCTGAGGCAACTCAGGTGCGTGAGTGCCGACGGATGCTGCAACGAGTACAGCGAAAAGCCGTCATCAGGGTGGCACGGGCATTCCGTACCGTCAGGTATGAGACGGCCGCCCTGCTCGCTGGACTCGTACCGATATGCCACCTCATCAACGAGGATGCTCGGGTCCATCAACAACTCCTTGCTCCAGACCGTACTGCAACGAGGGAGGACATCCGGGCGACGGAGCGGCAGAACACCATCTACTGCTGGCAGGAGGAATGGGATGCCGACGCACTGCAACAGGATGCTAGCCGGCACACGCGGTGGACGCACCGTGTCATCCCATCGGTCGGTGACTGGCAGTCTAGGAAACATGGAGACATGACTTTCCATTTGGCGCAGGTTTTGTCCGGACACGGATTTTTCCGTGACTACCTGTGCCATAACGGATTCACGTCGTCCCCAGACTGCCAGTTGTGTGTCGGCGTCCCAGAGACGGCGGAGCACACCTTCTTCGAGTGCCCACGATTCGCTGCAGTACGTCAGGAGCTACTCGGCGAGGGGGGTCCAGACCCTGTCTGTCCTGACACCCTCCAGCGGCACTTGCTGCGCGATGCCGAGAGCTGGAGCCGTATCTGCGAAGCTGCTAAGCGGATAACGGCCCAACTGCAGCGAGCGTGGGACGAGGAGCGGGCAGCATTGGCGGCCAACGTCATCGAGCGCCAAAATGACGACGTGATACAGTTAGAGGCTCAACGCACCGAAGTGCGACGGGCCAGAAACGAGCGACGCAACGCCAACCGGCGAGCAGCCACAGCACCCCGGCGTTCTTCCGAGCTGGACTTCCCCCAACCCCACCAGCTTCACCACGGACCGCTCAGCGATGTGCAGCGCTTCGTGAACGTCAAGCGCGGTTCAGGGAGAGGTGGCGAAACCGTCGTCTTCTTGGGGTATCCAGCCGGGTAAGAAGCGATGAAGATGACGGCCGAGCAATCGCGGATCACGCTGACGGACCGTCTCGTGAGGCATCGCAACAGGTGGAGGAGGCTGCAGCAGTAGCCACAGACGGTGGCCTTAGCGCTGCTGAACAAGCGGCGGCGGTCGAGGCGGAAGTTGCCTCCCGCTAGACTCGCAGCGCTAAAATTGAAGCTGCGAATGCTGATACGGCAGACTCCAATTGGAGTATGATAGGAGTTAAAGAATTTCAATCTGAATTTGAATTGAATTTAAATAAAATTGGAAGGTGCACAAGCACGGATGTAGACTGGCCAAATATGGCTAAGAACCCCCTTCAGGGAAAACCCTCGCGGGTATGCATTGTAGGGGCGGGTGAGGGATTCTGCATAATAAAGAATTCCATTTAAAAAAAAGCCAGTTAACCCGCGAGTGTCAAACGGGAGGTCGCACTGTACTGACACGTTGTGTTTGGGCTCCGAAAAACGGACGTAAAAATAGTGCAAAATCGTCGCAAATCGACTCTAAAAAATCCTCCCGAACCACAGGGTAGCGCAAAAGTGTCTGTCAGTACCAAACTGACAGTTTTAGTGAAAGTGACAGCTCCTGTCAAAGTGACAGCTGAGGGGAAAAAGTGACAGTTGAGACCCCTCGTGGTAAGGGCCAGCACGCATCTAGGTCTTGGTTCAATTTGACGACCGTCGAACCAAATCCAAAGTGTCAAAAGTGACAGTGACAGCTCCTGTCAAAGTGACAGCTGAGGGGAAAAAGTGACAGTTGAGGCCTCTCGTGGTAATGGCCAGTGCGCACCTAGGTCCTGGTTCAAACTGACGACCGCCGAACCAAATCCAAAGTGTCAAAAGTGACAGATAACCAATTCGTGTGACAGCAGCCAAACGGGCTGTCAGACGGCCTGTCAACCCAGCGAAACAGGTGGAGGGGTCGGAGACCTTTCCAAAGAAGGGTCGAACGCCTACCCGCTGCGCAAAATCGAGCAGTTTTTGAGCTCGGTTTTTGAATCGGATTTTGATCAAATTATACTCAAATTTGGATGTCAAACTTCAGCCCTTTTGACACTGGCTGTGTACTTTTTCGAGCTCATGGCTGCGTGCCGAGCGAGAGGGCAAAGTATATATCTATCTCTTTCTGGCAATTCGAATGCGTGGGAATGCATTTGTGTAGGTAGATCCAAATTTGCAAATGTATTGAAAAATATATAACGGCCAAAAAATATATTTACACACAGTTGTGTGTATCGTACGTATTTGTTTTTTACCGTTGCCCTCATATTTCTCTTCACCCACACCACCGATTCCTTTATTTGGCGCCAACACTGTACACACCATCCTTGCATCTCCTCATTCTGTCTGTGTGCCTCCATCGAATCACATGTATTTTCCTCCGCGGAGTGATTTGTTAAATTCGTGTTAGTAAGGCGTGTTTTAGTATTTATTTATCATTATTTTTTGCTTATATGCCGCTGGACGATTGATTGCTGGTATTGAACTGCTGTCCGTGAAGTATGTTCCATGCCGGTTCCGATGTTACCAATTGACCGCGGTAATCATGGATGCGCATAAACCTTACTTAACTTTTGCGTTGTTGCATTGTTTCAGCAAAATGTTTCCGGTACGAAAAGAGTCTAGTGACGACGATGTCCCTATTCCGACAGGCGTATATCGTCTGTCCGACGCGGGTATGAAGAAAATTTCTAATATATCATATCCGGGGGCGGTATCCGAAATCACCACCAGCGGCATTGCCACAACCACAACCGTGGCAAGAACAATCACCACTGTCGCCACAGCGGCTACATGTGGAACGTTAACATGGGCTACCAGCACCATGGTAGCAAACAGTGTCCAACGCGCTACCACCCTTCGACCAGCTGTGCCATTTCACCTGGAACATTCAATCGGTCCTCCGAGAAAAATAATGGGACTACGTGGTCCTCATATCAACACCAACCATACAACCGATGTCCGGGACGCAGTATCGGTTGACGAGCTGACCACAGTTGTCCCCTCAACTTTCCCGGCCTCTCCAGCCATCTTAACAACTGGGTCGTCGTTTGCACCTGTTCGGCGAGGTGCCACCTTTGCATCAGCGTAGTGCTACCTCTACAGCGGCGGTGCAGCGTAGTACTACAGCTACAGCGGCGGTGCAGCGGAGTGCCACTGTTGCATCGGCAGTGCAGCGAAATGCCATCGTTGAAACGCCAATCCGGCGGGCATCAGCGGTCGCTTCGCCAGTCCGCTACGATAACCAGCCAGTTCCTGCTGTATCACCTGTCCCATCCACCAGCAAGAACCGGTCGGGGGTAATTCGACGTTCGAAGGCAGCTAGTCCTCTACGGTCAACCGCTACTCATTTGGGTACGGTTTCCAATCGCACAGATCCCGTCTCTACTCCACCCCGAGCCACAGTCACCGCCACTGACTATCCTGGTGTCGATCCTTCGACTGATGTGCGGCAGCAAATATCGCACCTATTTCAATACGTAAAACGACGGTTTGACGATATCGAAAACACCCTCCAGGCACACAGCGCAACTCTGAATAAGGAGATCTCCGTCATCCGTAAGACAGTATTGACGACGGAGGTGGTTGTGAACCGGATCAGAGCAGCGGTGTGTGCCGACAAGGAGGGGTGTGCGAGGTCTTTGCCGGACGAGTTTACGCTGCAACCCATCAGATCGAAGGACGAACTCGACAACATGGAGCGGAAGTTGGCTGACAAGGAGTATATGCGGCACTGTGTGTCGTGGCTCAAATGTGAGGTGATGTCGCCGTATTCAATGAAGCGGTTGAACCAAGCAAGGGACTTGCTTTTTTCAAAGACGTTCATGCCTTCCTGCAGGTGGACAGCCAAGAACGGGAAAATACCGCTAAAAAATTATCCTAACATTGTATCACTAATGGCAAAAGTTGGTAGCACGGACGACATGGTGGTGAAGGAAGGATTTATAAAAAAATATTTTATTTTGAAATTGCGCTACGCCGCAGCACGCGTTCCTGAGAACGAAGAAGCCGAAGAAGAAAACGAAGAACATCACCTGAACTTAGCAGATGTTGAAGCTCTTGAAGATCACGAAGATCTGAATTTGGATTTGAATTTGTAAATAGTAGATATGTAGTTTCTTGTCATATTTTTTTAAAATTAGTATAGTATAGTTAGCATAGTTGTAAATAGTAGTATAGGTTTTGGTTAAATTGAATTATGAAGAATTCATTATAGTTTGTTAGTAGTATTAGTTTAGGTGTGTCCGTTTGGTGAACTGTATAAAAATGAATTAAATTATTACAAAACATGAACTCAGAAGAAGAATATACCGAACTTAAAATCCAAAAGCTTTATATTTGCATTCACAATCCGAAAACATATTAAGTAGCAATTATCTTGGTATTATGTGGGGCTCATATTTATAAAAAAAAAAAAAACATTATTTTAAGAGGAGTAAGTATGCGACAGAAAAGCTTGTTTTTGGAGTTGCAGTCTTGTTTGCAAAGATTGCGTACACCGTGAGGCATGTATATGCATGGACTGGTTGTTGAGACCGTTTCGCTAAAGATCACTATTTGTACAGGAGAGCACCATAGGCTCGCTACATGATCCCTAACGCAGCAACATATGCATCATAGGGCACATAAGGTGTAGAATATGGAGCGGAAACAGTGCATTCGTCTATGGCTCGCAATATGCACCATCCTAACGGACATGAATTGTTCATTACTTTGGGATTGTGCACCTTAAGCTGATTCCAAACGCGCTACCAGATACCTGTATAAAATAAATAGTAAAAGTATTAAGTAATATGTATTGCACCCAAATATTACTAATTACTAATAACCTACTTTTTATGACTTCGTCACTTGCCAAAGAATCTGATGCCACTTGCAGACACACGCAGCAAAAGCGGTTCCCCATACCATGCGCTTACCACGCATGACGACATGCAGTATAAATCTCTCCTTGGCTATAGTGTGGCAATATGAATTGCTAAATGTGGCTATAACAAGAGCAATGCATAGGGTAAGAACTTTATCAAACAACAAGATGCTTATAAATACTATTCTTACCAGGTACAACTGCTGTACCCCTACGATTACCGTCGATTCGGTGTCCATTACATAGGCAATGGGCGTGCACAGAACGCATTTCGGTTTAAGGTGTGTTGTTAAATAATATAATAATACCCCGTATAAATACAATTTACAATCTTCATCGCTGCTTTTGGTCTACGCACTGTTCTCCACACTAGAACTCATCGGGAGAAATTTGTCTGTAAAAAATGTGTACACAAACATAATAAGCGGTTCGCAATCCACAGTTTATAATGATTGTAACTTATCGTTCACTTCCATAGGGCCTAAACTTGCTTCGTACACCAGTGGTCATCTAAAACATAGACAAAAGGAACATATTGAGGACACTTTTCCTTAGACCGCACAGCTTAATGTTCTCTTACCCGGGGTCCGGTTCCGGTTGCCCAACAAAACGCATTCGCGTCGCAGTATGTTCGCGTTCCAACCGTGCCATTTGACGCGCATGACTATGGACAGTGTCGGGATACATTAAAAGTATTCTTTTAACACGGCTTGATCCTATTTTCACTCGACTTTATGCAATTATTATTTAATGAACGTCGGAGCACTCTTGGATGAGCAGTCCGCAATGTTTACATTTTCTATCGGCGCTGCAATCGTTCCACATCAAGCATACGTAGGTGTGAAAGAGACGACAATAGACAAAAAATGAAAGCGCACATTGTTTGACACATGATGGCCACCACACGCACCAACACATGCACATCTTTGGCAGCGCGCTCAGGCGAAGGGGAAGAGGAAACGCAAGGGACGCATTGCTCGATGAGCTGCTCGACAAAAACGCCTTAGGAGGGAAAGAGAAAAACGAACTACATGAGCGAGAGGTTCCAATTTTTGGATCGCTTTGCACAGGGGGACATCAAGCATACGTAGGTGTGAAAGAGACGACAATAGACAAAAAATGAAAGCGCACATTGTTTGACACATGATGGCCACCACACGCACCAACACATGCACATCTTTGGCAGCGCGCTCAGGCGAAGGGGAAGAGGAAACGCAAGGGACGCATTGCTCGATGAGCTGCTCGACAAAAACGCCTTAGGAGGGAAAGAGAAAAACGAACTACATGAGCGAGAGGTTCCAATTTTTGGATCGCTAGTGCATTTTGACAATTCGTCACTTGACGTAAGGTCCCCAGGATTCAAACTTTGTTTATGTTATGAGCTGCACTATTTGCTCTTTATTTATACACTTAGAACTTTACATTTATAAATAATATACACGAAATACAAACACGTTAAATCGTAGGCCGCGCGCCAGCCGCACCGAGCGCCCCTGCCGAGAGCTCCTGCTCGATCGGCCTTCGTACACACTCTGCTCGGCGCTCGGCACACACTAAGCCTTGCGCGCTTAGTGTGTGCGACAGTGTGCGTGTACACACTGTCGTCCCCCTGGACGTTGACCGGTGGCAGCGCAACTGCCACGGCAAGTCCAGGGGTCGGCACGCACGGCTGTCCACAACATCTCCCCCTTTATTTATCCGGAGGGGTCGAACCGACACGGGATATTCCACTGAGGGAATACCGGTGTGGTGACACCCCCCGGCCGATGCTGGTGTATTCGGTGGATGCTGTGGCGCGGACGCTTCTGCTTGCTCTACGGCTACTAGCACCCCTTTTCCGCCCCGCCATCACCTTTAATCGCGCTCGATCATCATCGGCTACGATTACTTGCGGCGGCGGTGATGCTCCCATTCCAACCTGCGATGCTGCATCCAGGACTGCTGTTGTTGATGCTGGGCGGCATGGACCCTCGCCCTACCTTTACCCGTTCCTGCTGCCCGTTGCTGCTGGTGCTGATGCAGGTGCTAATGATGCTGCAACCAGGGCGGCATGACACCCTCGCCCTCTTGGTCACGATGCAGCCAGGGCGGCTTGATCCTTCGCCCTTCCTTTGCGCGTTGCTGTTGCTCGTGGTGCTGGATCCAGGGCGGCATGACACCTTCGCCCTCTTTTAGACACTGTGGCTGTCTCCGGGGCGGCATGACAACCTCGCCCCCATAATACAGAGCAGCACCCGGGACGGCATGAGTCCTCGTCCCTTTTCCACACTGCATCCAGGGCGGCTTAGATCCCTCGCCCTCTTAAGACACAGTGGCTCGACTGCTGTTGTAACTGCAGGGCGGCATTGACCCTCGCCCGCTGAAGCTGTGGCTGCAGCCTGGCGGATGACGCTCTCGCCCATAGCCCGGCAGCAAGGCGGAAAGCTTCCTCGCCGATGACGCTGCCGGCGTTGCTTGGACTGCAGCCTGGCGACCTTCACACGTCGCCGAGAGTGTGCAGCGCTGCCCCTACGGTCCCCTTGATGGGACGGCAGCCGGGGGCCTCGGTCTTGGCGGTGGCGGCGGCCCAATCCTTCCACGGGATTCCCGGACCTTTGCCATCGCGATGGCTGCTGCGATGATGCAGCGAAAGACGTGCCCAATCGCGATGGCGTCCGCGAGTTCGTACTGGGATCCCCCTTACGCAGGAGGATCCCATCCTCGTCGCCACTGTTATGAACTGTGTTCTTTGCACTTTACTTAAACACTTATTACTTTATTCACACATATTAAAACATACATAATAAATACTGATGAAACGTACAACACTTTAAAACGTAGGCCGCGCGCCAGCCGCACCGAGCGCCCCTGCCGAGAGCTCCTGCTCGATCGGCCTTCGTACACACTCTGCTCGGCGCTCGGCACACACTAAGCCTTGCGCGCTTAGTGTGTGCGACAGTGTGCGTGTACACACTGTCGTCCCCCTGGACCAAGGATAATGTATTTAGAAGGTTGATTTTTATCGCTTTTGCTGGGCGACATTGTGGGGGACATCTGTCACTTTCTGCATACAAATTTCTTTACCCCGCACCAGCCCTCCCCGATTTTTATAGCGGAGCCCCCGGAAGAGAAATGTCAAGTCGAGAAATGTCATTTTGCTCTGAACAACTTCACCTTGTCATTTATAACACCTTGCCCTGGACGTTGACCGGTGGCAGCGCAACTGCCACGGCAAGTCCAGGGGTCGGCACGCACGGCTGCCCACAACAGTTTACATTTATTAAATTTGTTCATATAATTTATCTACCCCATTTTTTTGATTAAACATTCTTTTAAAATATATTTTGGACTTCGCGAGTTCTTATTTAACATTAAAACATGGATTAAAGTGTGTTATTTTGTTTTATTCCGTGAATTTATTCTATAATTCATTGTGTTTTCGACATTTTCGATGATAAAAACTAAGAAAGCATTATTTTTTTCAATTTTCACATTAATTCCTCATTATCTACGAGCCGCATGGACAATTTACGTGAGATTAGAACTCTTACTCACATGATTTTAAATTTCGTGCATAAACAAATCATCAAATCTATTGTTAATATATCTCATTTTTTCGATAAAACCAATCGACACACAAAAATGCACATAAAACAAAGAATTCTGTTCTATTTGCTAACCTTTGTGTGCGGAAACCAATGGTTAACGGTAAGCTCAACAGAGGAATCTCGAAGTGGTATAACTTCGGCACCCGTCAAGCTACCTCGACGGGAAAGTGTTGCCTGTGAAAGCGATCTTGAAATATTTCAGGGTAGGGTGAAATATTTTACTTTTGAAATATTTCAGATTTTGAAAAAAAATTGCAAAAATAAAAAAAAAACCGTTTTCCATCGGTTTTTCTGACCAACTTAAAACCGGGTGTCGGTTACTGGCGCCTCGTTGGCGAGAGTGCGGGCGTTAGGCAGAGTGCGTCGGGCTGCCATCAAACTCAAAATCACTTCACACACATCTATTCACGAGTGCGATTCGATTCGTCTAGCTCTCCGTTTCAAACAGCTTATTTGCCCGTGAATTACTCGCCTGTGACACGTTTATCACGCAAACTCTGATCACTGAACTTGTCCATCGTACTGGTTAGATGTTGCATTGAGTGATTGTCACCCGATTGCAGGTTTATTTAGTGAATTTAATTTTGGCGTACCGTGCTGGTGTTGAAGATCGAGTGTTCGCCATCATAGCCTGAGGTGCTTCCACACACACACCTGTCTGCACACGCACATTGCATCTATCGCCTTCACTACTATCAACTCGATACGCGTACGCACTTATCACTACACTCACATCCAACTGCACATTTATAAAGCGAGCAAGATGAATTGTGAAATCTGCCTGGAGCTCACTATTAGTGTCCCGTTTGTATGTGATGGTGCCTGCGCACAACACTTTCATCCGTCCTGCACTGGCCTCTCAAGTGAATCCATACGTGACTTACGAAGATTTTCCCAGTTAAAATGGGTTTGCAAAAATCGCGAAAAGGCATCAACTTCACTTATCATCAAGGAACTAAAATCAACAATTGCGGATTCCCTGGCACTAATGAAATTCGAACTAATGAAAGAGTTACCTTTTACGGAGAAAAAGGTTGTTGCCCCGACTAATACCCGTGCCTTAGAGTCAACACGCTCACAGATATACGAAGGCACTCATCTCGGACAACACTCACACATGCAACGGGAAATACTCGATAATCGCAACAGACCACTACTGCGAGGCACTAACACTGATGACAATGGTATTAAGATAAAAACCGTGGCTAATCCTGAGCCTCGTTTTTGGCTATTTTTTACCAACATCAGTCCTGATGTGACTTCCGACGATATGGCAAATTTGGTTAAATCCAAGCTCAATACAAACGATATACATGTTCGCCGGTTAACCAAATATGATGCGGATCTGAGCCGTCTAACATTCGTTTCCTTCAAAGTCGGCATTCCATCAACTTTGAAGAATGTGGCTCTGTCTCAAAATACTTGGCCAGCTGAAGTTGCGTTTCGTGAATTTACCGATTACCGTTCGCAACGGGGGTTTCAGTTTACATACCAACCACACGCATTGCACCAACATCAACAGCAACCACCGGCTCCACAGTCACCGCCACTAATCGACGCACAATCACCAATACTCACCTCATCGCCCCCGCATCTTTCGTCCCCATCATCACCAGTATCCCCGACACTGCATTACAACCTACGCAGCCAAACCATCAACCCACCATAGACGAACATTTTGCTGCAACGTCTATAACAATACGTACATCAACGCCAGCAACAATACCAACAACAACAACAATAGTAACAACAGCAACTACAACAACAGCTACTACAACTAATTCAACAACATCAATATCAACAGTAGCAGCAGTATGTGCAATGCCTGCCTTTCCGTCTACATCGACTGTTATGGCCCCATCTACTATTGCTCCCTTTCTCGGTCATACGCAACATTCAACAACATTCAATATTTACTATCAAAACATTCGTGGTGTGCGTACCAAAGTTAATGAATTGCGGTTATCTATATTGGAGTCCGACTACAACATCATCATACTCGCCGAAACCTGGTTGGATGAGAACATTCCATCCTCGCTTCTATTCGGCTCTGAGTATACAGTAACCCACGGCGATCGTACGGCATTCAACAGTTCTCTCTCTCGGGGCGGAGGCACTCTCATCGCAGCATCTCGTCATCTAAACACCTGTGAGGTTATACCGCCGAGCGCTTGCCTCGAACAGTGCTGGTTACAAATCAAGCTTCCTTCCTGCTCTATCTTCATCGGTGCAATCTACATACCCCCTTCTCTTCCCAAAAATCAAAATACGCTCAGTGCACTTGATGCAACGATCGATAGTATGGTGACGAGGATGAAAAAACATGATCGTATGCTGCTTTTTGGAGACTTTAATCGAGCGGATATTTCATGGATACACGACATAACACATCGTGCACAAGTTTCCCCTACATCCGTTGATAAGTTTTTCGACATTGGGGGCCTTCACGATTCTAGTTAGTTTTTTGTATGGAGTTTGACAGTTGAAGGCTGAAATCATGTAAACAATCCATACAAAACCACACAAAATACTAGCCTGCGATTTTCAGTCTAGAAAATTTTAGCCTAAAAGCTAGAATTAGATTCGAGTACCTGCTCGAAAAGACGGGTTTGTTTACATATATCCCAAGGTGTATTAAAGAAATCAGGTGATCGAATCTGGAATCAAAGTGTATGTAGTCCAGGTGGTCTCATAGCATATTTTTATAACCAATTTTGAACCTCACTTTTTGACAGAACGAGTTAAAACTTTTGCTCCAACGAGCTTTCTGGAGGCTTGATGAATACTCAACACACTCTTACAATCTTCATTCAGAAGCAGAAGCGATAAAAATCAGCCTTCTAAATTCATAAAGCTTGGGATAAGCCCACCTGTATATTATGCTCACTTAGATAGCTGCTCGAAAACTGCTATACAATGCAAACAGCTGACAGGCTGAAATTTCAGCCTACGAGCTTCAAACGGAAAGGGCCCCATTATTCGTTTTTATAACTTGCGTCAGCTCAGTGGCATTTTAAATTATCGGAATGTGCAATTAGACCTAATCTTCTACTACTCTCCTCATGATAACTACGCGTCTCACGTCAGTGTTCCTTCATTAGCCGTTTCTCCTCTATTACCTGAAGATCAGCAACACCCAGCATTAGAATTGTGTACTTCTATTAATCACACATCCGTTAATCAATTGTCGTCTCATGTTAGGAGTAATACAGGGAACCTCAATCGCTCATATAATTTTAGAATGTGTGATTTTCAAAAACTTTATAATTTGCTGATAGATACCGATTGGTCACGTGTGCACTCGGCACCTTCGCTGAACGAAGCGGTCTCTATTTTCACACAGCTAGTGTCTTCAGCTTTCCCATTGTGCTCTCCTTTACGTAAAGCCCCTTCTTTTCCTCCCTGGTCCAATTCAATCCTTAAATCCATGAAACGTGATAAGCAGCGCTACTTACGCGACTATCGTGAATACCGTAATCCACACACTAAACGACTGTTCAAATATGCAGCAACGGCGTATCGCATTTATAATCGGGCCCGTTATAAGTCCTACATAGCTTTCTTGCAATACCGATTTACTTTTCACCCAATACAGTTCTGGAGCTATATCTCTTCCCTTCGTAACAATCATCGTCTGCCCAGTAGTTGGTATGTTCCTTCCAGGTGTTTAAGAAATCGGACTGCTCTTGCAATACTTTTCCGCAATACAGCGTTTGGCATTAACGACCCGTGGCTAATTTGTTTGCGTCAATTCAATGAACATTACCGCGATTTTAATTTCTAATTTTATATTCCGGCTCTTTGTTATTCGTTCTAGTTATGTCTCTGTTATTCTTAATTTATTTTTTGTTTTAAATATTTTCTTCTTATCCGCTGCTTATTTTCCTTTCACTATGGATTTGCATTCTGTTACATCCTTTTCTATTTCCCCTTAGTTTAGTTAAGTTACAGTTTGTTTAGTACCAACAGGGCTAACTAGGTTTTCAGCAATTATATGTTCAACCCCACAGGCAGATATATTGAAATTAATAGATGAAATGAAATGAAATGAAATGAAATGAAACCCTCAGGTAGGTGCGCGTAACGTTGAAACCAACATGTCGGGGCTGGGCGATGATGCCCATCCCCCAGGGAGCTCGGTACGAGTACTTCGCCCGAGGGCTCGATCGGTGTCCCTCAACCGAGTCGACGCACTAAAAGTGCGTGACTCTCCAACACCGGTGGAACCACCACCCACAGCAGGTGTCGTCTATTCGAGTGACGACGACGAAGAAGAACTGAACTGCACGATCCCTTCAGGCCCTTCGGGATTAGCAGTTCCACCAATGGGGAAGGTGCCATTGGTGGTGCTTGACAAGTTGCCCAGCCAGACTCAACAGCGTGCGAAGATGACGGTATCGGCCACCTCAACACCAAAGGCTGGTAAGTGTCTTTCTACTGAACCTTCTCGCTCAGAGGTGAACGAGAGCTTGAAGCTCCTGGCCAAGCAGGTTGTTCAGCTTTCAAAGGAGCTTCAGGCTGCCGTAAGGAGCTCCAGGAAAGCTTGCCGAAAAATGCGGCACTTGAACGGGAGCTCAAAATGTACAGGACGGGCGCCTGTTCGGTCATCGAGCGGCAGCAGCAAGCAGCAGCAGCCCCAATGATGTAGTCCAGGGAGCCCACAGCTCTCGCAACCGTCGTGGTCGCCAAAGACCACAGCAGCAACAGCAGCAGCAACAGCAGCAGGAGCAGCAAGAATCATGGACGACGGTAGTGCGCTGCCGTCAAATTGCACAGCAGCAGCAGCAGTCTAACCAACAGCAGCAGCAACAACAGCAGACTGAGCGGTATCAGCCGCCGCAAATGAGGCAGCAGCTACAGCAGCAGCAGCAGCAACGACAGCCACAGCGACATGTGGTCGCTGCCTTGTCACAACAGCAGCAGCAGAAGCGTAAGCGTCCTAAGCCCGAACTGATAGAGATCTCCCCTAGTCAGAACCAGACTTGGGAGAGCGTCTACTTGAAAATCCGTCAAGCCGTTGACGCTAATGGGGCACCATAAGGATTTAAAGGACTTCATCATCATGGGCCGGCGCACAGACAAGGCGTTGCTACGACTGACGCTTGCCAGATCCGCAAACGCGACCTATATTCTCCAGCAAATCCGAACGATTATCAGCGAGGCTAGAACTTGCCGACACGTGACGGAAATGGCGACCTTCCCGCTGCGCAAAGCTATCGAAAACTTCTCAAACTCAAACTGCAAACATATTTCACAGCCCATAGCCGGCATCGCGAATAAATGAACACATTTTAACAGTCGTTTAAAGTTCATTTTGGTTTAACCGAGTTCATTTGTTGTTCATTCCTGTTAAAATAAACGACCGTCAAAACAGTTAACGACTGCTCGATATCGCATATAGGCAAACACGGTTAAAAAATTCGAGCAGTATAATTAAACGACTGTTAATTTGCATAGCATACGCTCTTGACAGTCGTTTGTTTAACGGCGGCATATGACCAGTCGTTACAATTAACAAATGAACTCAATGCAATCGCGATGCCAAATTCTAGCAATTTTTAACGACTCCGGTTAATTTTAAGCGACTGTTAATTTTAAACCAATTCTTTCGCAATGCCAGCTATGGGCTGTGAAATACGTTTGCAGTTTGAGTTTGAGAAGTTTTCGATCGCTTTGCGCAGCGGGGCGTCATCTTTAAAGGCCGGCGCTGTACCTGTGCCGTCGCGGAGCCAAAGTGCATCTACAGCGCCGTATACACAGCGCCGAAACGCCCAGCCGCTGACTGCCGCGTCTTCTTTAACGGCCGGCGCTGTACCTGTGCCGTCACGGAGCCAAAGTGCATCTACAGCGCCGTACACACAGCGCCGCAACGCCCAGCCGCTGACTGCCGCGTCGATTCTAACGGCCGCCGCTGGATCTGGGCCGTCACGGAGCCAAAGTGCATCTGCAGCACTATCGTCGCCTGTCGGTCCAACGAACGTCGCAGAGGATGTCTCGGGCACATTCACCACCTCTCCCTCCGTCGCTCCATCAGGGGTTCCTCCACTGAACGATGTGCCGCAGCTTATTACGGATTTGAAGGCGTACGTCGAGCGCAGGTTTGACGCGATTGACGCCGCCATCGAGTCCCTCGCCTCGGCTCTGCGGAATAAGGTGCCCATCATCCGTCAAACCTCTGGCACAACAGAGGTGATGGTGCGCGACATCTAAGTAGTGGTGTGCGCGGACCTCGTAAGGACCGCGCCACCCGTACCCGCGAGGACTTTACGCTGCAGCCCATCGATTCAGTGGAGGAACTGCACAGCATGGAGCGGAAGCTGGGAGAGGCGCAATACATGCGGGATGTTTTGACCTATTTACAGTCCCAGGTGTTTGTACCCCAGGTGGACAAGCGGCTGAAAATGGCACGCGGAATTATATTTTCGCCGCAGTTCTTGCGTTTTTCGTTGGACCGACAGGCACAATAATACACCACTAAAAAGGTGCAATAACATGACGCTTTTTGCCAGAATCGGGACTACCCATCAATTGACGGTAACCCAGGGCTATGTGAAGAATTTTTTTATACGTACTTTGAGATATGTAAAGTAGTGGGTAGGTTAGCTTTAGGTAGATGTAGAGTAGCGATAAGATGAAGTTAAATATTTTGGATTTTTTTTTTAGTTTAGTTAGGAAAGCGTTAGATTTAGGGTAGTATTTAGTTTTGTTGATTTTTTTCTAGTTTTAGTTTGTTTGGTGTTAGTTATTTTAGTTAGTTAGTTGGTTAGTTAGTTTTAATTAGCGTAGAGTAAATATTTGTTGCATTTTTTTGAATGAATTTTTGTCATATGAAATCAATGAAAATTTTTAAAATGAATTATCGTTCCAACGAAAACCGACAAAAGTTTATTTGATTTAAACACATCCGAAAAGCTTTTCTCATTATTTAGACCCCAGGTACGAGAAACGCCTGTTTTATGTTTGCAGTTTCAGTGGTTTTATTGCAGGTAAGTGTGGGGCAAAGGAACAAACACATATTCTCCCGGATTTTCAGTTTCCATTGCAGCCAGCTTACACAGCAACGTGCTGCTGGGAAAATGCTGCAGAGCGACGTTGTCCAAATCTTCCATACTGGCCGCATAAATGTTCAGGTCTGCTGAGGAGCAGGGTTGGGTGAAAGCGGGCACTTGGTTTGAAAACGTGTACTCATGCACGATCACGTTTGGTCCAGATGTTATGGCTGTTTCGTACATGACCACATCACCCAAGTTAGTCATGCACCATTGGTCGCGGAAGTTTTTCCGCAGCATGAAACCATGCCGGACAGTAGCAACTGTATCGCTACCAACCGAGCGCACCGGTTGCTTTTCTCGACCTGCCGAACTGCATCCTGGCCTTGCATATTCCACTTGCCACAGTTCTTGCAGGCGATTGGCCGCTTGAACCAAGTAGTTCCTCCCTGAATGCACCAGCTGGTTTATATCGTGCAACTTTGCTTCATACTTTTTCGCAAATATGGTGCGCAGCTCGCCAAATCTGTGGACATCTTCGTACGCGTGAAGCAAATTATGCACGTTGCTGTTTAACAGCACTGGACTATAAACTGTTCCATAGTCTTTCACAAAACGATGCAACAGTGTATTGGCCAGTTCCCATTTCGCACGATGGTAGGAGGTGGATAGTAAGGTAACGGCGACGAACAGCAACATGAAGTGTTGATACGCCGCATTATTAATTCTGCCCTTCAGTACCACAAAACCGGCGACAAGAAATAACATCTTAAACTCGGAAGCTTTTCAAAGTTTGACGTATTGCAGGTCGCGCAGTTTCCGTTGGAAATCTGAGGGCAGTTTCAATGAACGCAGGTGTGCCGACAATTCACGTTGCTGCCGTCGCGTCATCTTACAGCCCAGGTCACGGAACCCTTCCGTCCACAATATCAACAATTTGCACATGACACCCTTGTAAAAAAGGTGCATGGCCTCGGCAACCACAATGTCACATATCATGTCACATTTGTGGAGCCCTACAAGGGGTGTCATGTGAATCTTATGGTCCGGATATTTGTCAGCACAAAACAGACCATGTAAGCGCGATTCGCAAGGCGCCCCATACGGAAAGTATACGCGATTGCCGTCCCTTTCCGTGATGATGGTGCACTTCATACAGACGCTGTATGCGTTGTGCGATTTAACACCTAAAAGAATATAATAAATAAATATATATAATTTGAATTGCACAACATTACTAACTACGATCACAACTCACCTTTGATGAATGCACGCGCCGGAGAATCTGCTATGATACTTCGCAGGTGCACAGTGTAATGACGTTTGCCGATCCATATCCCAACACGCTGCAGCTCGTTCATTTCATCCACAAACTGTCCTAAATATTCCTCGGCGTATAACGGTTTTGACTCGCCGCAAAAGATCGCAACCGTCATCAACGGGGCATTAGGCAGGTTGTGGATGCCCATGAGGATGGGCCAGAATTGTGTCCGACTACTTTTGTAAAGCGGAAGACCGTCCACAAAAAAGTCGACCTCAAAGCGCTCTACGGCAGGCTGCGTGTATCTGTAATGGAAAGAAAACATACACATATACACATGGGTGAGCATAATGCACATTGTCTTATGCATCAATATAGTTGGCTTAGCCTACTTACCGAAAATAGGACCGAAGGCATGTTTATATGCCCTGGTACCATATCTCTCCACCAGAGATAGGGGTAATCGCGGACTGTGTGGATCTTGCCACGGGCGTGTTCAGGAACGTCGGTGCATCCCGTGGCAATTTCCTGCCCAGATCGTGCTGCCTCAAATGCCCCAGCAAGAGGTTTAAGGCACTGTGTGTTTGGCCGGTTTTCAGTGCCCACAGCCTCAACCCGTCCTCATAGGACAATGATCCGAACGGACTATCTGGCGCCGATGTCTCGATGCCGGGATCGCTGTCGTCGGGAACACTGTCCCCACCGATGCTTTCAGCAACCACACTGTCGTCATCGCTGTCACTCTGCGGTTGGGGATTGTCTGCCAAAAAAATTGAACACCAAACTAATGAGCGAAACGCGTAACGGTCAAAATATAACGGTCTTGACTTACCGGCCACTTCCATCGGTTCCGTTCCGGCTTCATATCCTTGAAGTGAAGGGCCCGGTCCAGCGTCATTCCCTTGCAGGGTACTCGCTCGGTTAGCTGAAACATATTTAAGAAAATGGCACAGTGTCCATTTTTAAACACTGACCTTCCACACTGCTCCCAGATTTCACATACCGGGATTGGATGGTTCCGGCTGTTCTGCTAGCCAACGTTCCCACTCCAACTGCTGCAAACGGCGCTTACTGGCGTGTTGCACCCTACCGCTATCAAAGTCCCGTTTCGAAGCCATTTTCACACCAAAATCTGCGGAAATTTGCAACTGGACAGCTGAGCACTCTAGAACAATTTGTTTATGTTTTTTTTGCAAAAGCCGCAACTTCCATTGAAAACATTTTAAAGTTAGAAAGAGATAGCCTTCGTTGAAAAGTGACAGCGCTACGGCTGACGGTTGTTTTTAACGTCCACGCAGCGACATATTTCACAGCCATGGGCCAAGGGAAACGAAGAGGCTTGAGGAAGGGGTAGCTCGATACCCTGCTCGAAGCCTCAGCCATAGGAGGAAAAGAGAACGATAGAGCGAAATATGTCAAATCCAGTGAATTTTTCGATCGCTTTGCACTGCGGGTACTTTCGAATGAAAATATTGTTTTTCCCGCGTGCAAGAAGTTATCGCTCTGACCGATTGAAAATGAAGTGGCCGTAATTCGAAGCAAGACGGTACTTCAGTATTCATTGTAAAGGTAAACACCAACGTAAAAGCAAAATTTTGTTTTCATGTTATGCTCACGATGACGATATTAAATCAAATCGTCCGTATTATGAAACATGAGCTAGGAAAGAAAATATCGTTTAGAACCACCGTTCTTGTCAATAAAAGACAAACGTAACTAGCTTAGCGAAAACGATAACTTTCCGACCTTTAATTTCTTTTGAGTATAGATAAAACCAACTCCGATAATGGCAGGTCAGATTTATTCGGATTGTCAGGATAGGACTAAGCCCATCCATCATCTATCGACTTCTCATTTTAGGAGTTTACTTATGTCCTCCTACCCAAGGTAAGCGCTCTAAACTCCAATGTCCTAAAGGTTTTTATGATCGCCAAGACGATCAAGTGTCGAAAGTCCGCTTCGAAACAGTATCAACAGTACCCAAAATTTGAACATACCACAAAGCCTTTCTGATATTACTGATTGTTTAGTCATTGATATTGATTTAAAATTGGCGAAAAAAAGTATTGAAATTGGGGTTTTTATTGATGCGCGGGTGGTAGTCCATTCTGCTCATGTTCATCTCTGTCTCATAAAGTTTTATACAGATGTGAACTGTATTTTGTCGAAACAAGTTTGTTGATTTGGTATGCACTCACGGTTACCATGAAATTTCAGCAAGAACAGCAAAGTGCTGTGAAGATTTTTCTCAACCAAAACGTTAATCCCGCAAGCCGAATACGCACCTAAAATTTATAGGGCTGTCTGTAAGCGGTTACCAAAATTTTGTTCATCCGAGCAACTGGGCATCGCATTATGTTTTCTTTTGAAGCTCAGACATGTCGTTTTGACAGAATAAATAGCTGCATTTTCAGTAATTTGTTTTACTGATATTCAGTGAAACGATAAAACCATGTATTACTCAATAGCTTTCCGTAAAAAATGTAACTGCAGCAAACTTATAAAATTTGCAGTGTATGCTTCGTACACCAAACCACCCCCCTCCCCTACTACTACTACTACTACTACTACTACTACTACTACTACTACTACTACTTAGATTAAACAATCAATAATTATATTTCATCTGTAAAGGAGAGGGCAATAAAATGTTCAAAATTTTCAAGAATAAAGTTAAGGCTTCGGTTGGATCTATGTCCTATCTTATAAGACGCCATCCATCAATTATGTAACGCTGATAGGGGCGGGGGGCGGGGGGGGGGGTCGTCAAACGTTACGATTTGTTACATGGGGGAAAGGAGGAGTTTAACCAGCAAATTTCCTTAAACTGGAGCCTTAAACTTCCCTTAAACTGTACCAGTTTAGGGAAATTTAGAAAAAGTTCTTTAAAAACACCAGTGATGTGGCTTTTTCGCTGCTTTCTTCTAGATTCGCTCGGTAATGATGTTTCTTATCGTTATAGATGGTCATGTACCCATTTTATTCTTAAATAATACCCTTTTTTATAGAATTACGTAAAAAAAGGCTTTTGTTTTTCAACAAAAACCATAGCTACGAATGAAAAATGAGCTAGACGGCATCGTCCTTCGATAGAGAAACGTCTAATTTACGAACACACCAAGTCTTGGCGCTATCAACACACTGCTCGGCGCATGTGTTCGATAATATTTTATGTTGACTTGGTTTGTTCTTTGATTTTTTGTGCACGGTTCATTGTGTTTTGGTCACTCAAATGTGTTACAAGTTTGTTACATGTGTTGAAAAGAAAAGTGTTCTCACGTACTTTCGCTAAACAGGTGCTCAGTGCATGTGGTACATTTTCATTTTAATCATATATTATTAATATATTTGTCCTGAAGGTAAGTAAGACGCGATAATTAGTTTAGGGGCGTGTATGTGCTAGCGAATTTGGGTTTAAAATTATAATTTGAATTAAGTTTCATCGTTTAACAAATTATGTTTACATTTTTTTTACAACCATTTTTTATGTGAATGTGAAAGTGAATTTGAAACGGGAAGTATTAAAAAAAAACATTGCAAAACAAATTAGTGTTCTGTTCCTAATAGGAATAAAAGCAAAACAAAAGCGTTATCTAAGCGGCACAGAAAAGCGCAAGAAAATAAAGAAAGAAGAAGAATTTATTAACACGCAAAAAATGCTTTAAACAAGTTTCTCTTTCCGCAGTCTTCTTTGAATTCAGACGAAAATAATGATGTTTTTCCGTCTACATCCCAGCAATATTCAACATTAGAAGAAAATCAAAATCTTTTCGAAACCAATGAAACACAGAATAGTCCATTGAAAACACATGATTGTCCGTCCACAAATTAGTCCAATATTAACGATATTGCATTCCGGAAACGTCCCTTTTCGGATGATTTCATCAATGAGGTTGTTAACAAGATACCTTCAAACTATGGCGACATTGCAAGTTCAAAAACGCTTTATACATTTAACCCATTTATCGCAGTCTCACTAAAGATCACTTCTACAGGAAAAAAATGACGGTGGTATTGAAGAGAGAACTTGGCTTGTGTTCTCAGAGACTTCAAAATGTTTTTATTGCTATCCGTGTTTACTTTTCTGCAATTCTTCATCTACATTTGTCGCTAGGTTAAATAACTGGAAATCTTTTACCAGCCTTTTGACGACACATGAAACATTTAAGAAGCACAAAGGTTCAATGTGTACTCTTTATAAAAGATCCCATATATTAAATAGAATCGATACTGACTTAGAATTAGACATAAGAAAAGAGGAAGAGTATTGGAGAAAAGTACTCACGCGTGTAGTTAGTACAATAACATTATTAAGTAGATTAGGGATAGCATTTAGAGGACCCAACGAAAGTGAACAAAGTGACCGGAAGAGAAATTATTAATCATGTCCGGAGTAATTGAATGAATATGACAGTTTTTTAAAAGAACATTTTGAGAAACATGGTAACCAAGGTCGTTGAAAAGTCAACTATTTATTGCATCATATTTGCGATGAGTTTCTAGACATAATGAGTGAAACTATAAAAAAGAAAATAGTCGAAGAAGTAAAGTAAGTAAAATATTACAGTACAATAGTACATTTCACACCAGACATAGCTCACATAGACAACTAACATTCATAACACGTTTTGTTGCATCTTGTGGTAAAGTCAAGGTACGTTTTTTAGATTTTATCCCGATTGACAAACATAATACGTCTTATCTAGAACAAGAAGTGTTGGATAAGTTAGATAATGTAGTGTTGACTATTTCGAACTGTAGAGGACAATCATTTGATAATGCTTCGAACATGGCCGGTACATATTCGGGACTACAAGCTCGCATTAAACAACCTACTGCAAGTGCCTTATTTATCTCTTGTGCTTATCATTGTTAAATTTAGTCAATAATTTTGCAGCCGAAAATTGTACAGCAGCTGTACACTATTTTAATTTTCTGCAAATGTTATCTACATTTTTCTCCTCTTCAACCCATCGATGGAAAGTTTTAACCGACAATTCAAAAAAACACCCGCATCAGTCACCCGTACTGTTAAAAAGATATTCAATAACCAAATGGTCAGCAAGAGCAGATGTCTTGAAAGCGGGTTTCAAAAATATCAAAGATGATTTGTAAGAAATCTATTCTGACAAAGAGGAAAAATATGCGACATTAGACAAAGCAAAAGCACTTCTAAAATAAATAGCAAAACATGAAACACCGCTGCGTTATTTGGAACACACTTCTACAGAGAATCTATGCTGTGAGTAAAGCCCTTCAGACGGTAGAATGTAAACTATTGAAAGGGGTTACACTACTGAATACACTTATTAAATTTGTAGATCATTTTCGTGTTGATTTTACAAAAGTCGAAGACAGTGCCAAAGAGATACCTGATATATCTTCATTTTTTACCACAGAAAGGCGCTCGCGTAAATGAAAATTGTTTTTTGACGAATCGCAAGAAAATAGATATGAATTTTCAGTTCGGGAAGACTTTATAGTAAATTCTTTCTATGTGATATGTGATAATGTTAAAGCAGATATTTCACAAAGTGCTGAAAAGTACGAGGCAGTTCTGGAACCATTTAATGTTTTTATGATTGGAATTTGTCAGAGGTAAACAGAAAAAAATCACTAAACAAACTATCAGAAGTATATAAAAATGATATCAATAGTAGTAATTTGCAAGAGTTTGACCTTTTTTTTTAAATCTTTATTAAAGACAATGAAGGCTTGGCAAAACCTTGTCAAATATATACAGATGGAAAAGATTGCAAGGTAAATTTACAAGCTATGTATGAAGTGGCTAAAAACATGTCGTGCACTTTCCCAAACATGGAAACGTTACTTCAAATATTTTTAACAATTCCAGTTTCAACTACATCTGGCGAAAGATCGTTTTCAGCATTAAAACGAGTGAAACCTTATTTGCGAAATTCTATGGGAGAAAAAAGATTTAATAGTCTTGCGTTGTTGTACATAGAACAAGATGTAATGAATGAACTGGAAACAGAAAAAATATGGATTATTTTAACAATAATTGCTACAAACATAAAACTTTTCATACTAACTAGTAATATTTTACTAGTTAGTAGTAGTTAGTTAGTACTTCTACGTGTACAACATACGTTTACGTATCGTTACATAATTTTTAAAAAAAATTCACAACATTTTAAATGATTGGTTCGTTTTGTCACTTGGCAGATTTCTTGGCTTTCATCGCATTATTTGTATGTACTTACGGTGCTGGTAAATAAATGTTGCCGCCAAGAAGGCTTGTCTTGTTCCATTTAACGCTTAAAAAGAAGAAATGAAAACACAAAGCATACAAAAATCTATTAAGATTTATTCATACCAAATCGAATATACTTTTGATTCAAAAATTAAGCATTAGCATACCTGGAGTTTTCTTCGTAGATCTTTAATACTACTTCATACGGAAGAGTTGACAAGAAAAAAGTTGGAGATGGAGTTGTGCAGTCTGCCGTTTTTTCGTCAGAATTGATCATTGGTCGTAATTTCACCGTTCTAAGGATTCGACTATCAGAATCTTTTTGTATTTGATTACTGTAAGGGACAACTTTTCTTTACATAAAATATTATTTAATTTTTTTGGAGCTATAGTACAAGAATAAAGGAGGTGGGATGGTTCTTCCAACCTTAAAGTTTGTTACACTAGGAGGTCGAATTTTGGAAATTTGGAATAAATATTCGAACAAGTATCCCAGCAGTTTAATAAAGCCAGGCTATATCATTAACGGCAGATGGTTGGACCAATTTAAACAATACAGCTTTTTGTGCGTTGACAGCTCATTCATTTGATGAAGCAGATAACTTACATTCTATTTTGTTATAGTGTTCAAAGTTGGAGGGATCAATATATATATATATATATATATATATATATATATATATATAAATATATATATATATATATATATATATATATATATATATATATTGGGGGATCATTTATAATGCTCAGGTTGAAGAATCTGCCACGAATTCTCAACCTGCACATCCGTTCGTTGGCCACCACCCGATCGCTCTCTGCTGCATCGCACCCAGGACCACGAACGCAGTACCGAGCTCGCGCGTCTCTCCACCGCTCTGGTAGATCGTGCAGTTGCTACGGTACTGGCACACCGTCACGCCTTTTCAGCATGCCTCTTGAAGTGCTACTATTTCGAAACCACGGGCCCAGACCTCATCGAACGCAATTCAGGTCTTCACATCCGATGAGAGGGTTTTGAAGTTCTATGTCCCGAGCTTCCAAACGTAAATCTTTTTCTCATGCGTGGGTCTGAATCGATTGGTCCGATACGGTACTTCTTCTTGTTGACTGTTCGTTGCTTTGGTGTTTTTTACGAGGGTGGCTTGCAAGTCCTCTCCCCTAATCTCCAGTCTCGTCGTAGGGCCTACGCTTGTTGGCTTTTTAGAGTCCTGCTGCGAGCCAAGACGGAAGAAGCCAGCGCAGCCCTTCGGGAAGAGACATACGGTGGGGGGAAGCCGTTCCTAACATGAAGAACAGACGCTCCAAGGTAGAATCATGAAGATCAATCATCTACCCCCCTCTCAATTTAGCCATGCAACCCATCCGCCCAAGGGGTTGGGTTTCCCCGTATACCCAAGCTTGGATAATTGAGAGACATGTTACCGTTCTGTAGCCGGTCTTGTGGTACAGTCGTCAACTCGTACGACTTAACAACATGCCCGTCATGGGTTCAAGCCCCAAATAGACCGTGCCGCCATACGTAGGACTGACTCTCCTGCTATGGGGGGTAATCCATAAGTCACTGAAAGCCAAGCCCACAAGTGGTACAGGCAGGCCTTGACCGACAACGGTTGTTGAGCCAAAAAGAAGAAGAAGAAGTTACCGTTCTGTACGACGGGGACGTATTGAGTAGGAGTAAGAGGTGTAACATTAACATTAAACATTAAATCCGGCCCGCGAAGGGATTTGACTGATTTTGAAAGATGGGAAGAAACGATTCGTACACAAACTACTGAAGATCTTTTAGTATACCATATTAAACCATCGTACTTTTTAAACTTTTAATTAAAGTACTATGGAATAACGGACCGTTCAGTATGTTCGAACTCGAGATCAATATCCCCGTAACTTTTGCATGGAAACAATTGACTTTTTTTCGGCTGGCTGTAGAAAAACACTAGGAGAGATAATTTCTTTACATTTATCAATTCCTCTAATATTTTCGCTACAAAATTATTAGAGTATAATTTTTGCATCACGGGTGTTATATCGAAATTCATTTAGTTTTCGCGTAACTCTTTGCCACTGCAAAGCCAGTCGGAGCGATTTCTATTTCCTGATCTGTTTCTTCATGTTTCCCAGGTATTATAGAGCACGTTGAAAGCTTGCTTCGTTGGATAGATGAAGACTGGATAGATAACATTGAAGCATCTTGTCGCTAAACTAAATGAAAATCATAACGTGACTGTTTCAATTTCAACTGTTTCACGGGCTATTGAAGGTTTCCATTATACATTCAAAAGAATGCATAACGTTGCTGCACGGGCTGTTTTGCCATCCGCTGAGGACGGAAGAAAAGAATATGCTGAAAGTTTCATTCAACTACGCAATGAATATGCAGACGATACCATTTTTTTATTGATCAAATTGGGTTCCAAGTTTCAATGAGAGTTAATTATGGCCGATCGTTGGTAGGTCTAAGAGCAGTCCAAGTGGTGCCTGCTTTACGTTCGCGTAATTTCTCAGTTGTATCTGCTATGACAAGAAACGGGATGCTTCATTATTAGCTACACAACAGAACCATCAATAGAGATAAATTTAAGGATTTTTTTTTTAATAATCTCCACGCAAAACTTTAAAATTCAAACATTCAAAGATGTGCCATGGTGATGAACAATGTGCTGTTTCATCGTAATTGCGATGTAAAAAGCGTTATTGAAGACAACGGCCATAAATTGAAATGAATGCCTCAATTACTTGATTTTCTTTTCATAAGCTTAATGCATCGCGCGGTCACAGAATAAACGTTGCGCTGTAATGAAATTTGCGCGAGCTACCGTAAATTCATAGGTAGCTGAGAGCGATCCAAACGTAGCTGAAAACAATCCAAACGTAGCTGAAGACGATCCAAACGTAGCTGAAAACGATTCAGACGTAGTTGATTGCGACCCATTCTCATGGATTGCGATCCATAGCAACCGGATAAAGATTCAGAAGAAAGTGAGAATAGGGGTAAGTCGATAGATTACTCTTAATCTATGTATTTATGGGGAATATTAATATACGAAAGCCAACCGAACCAAAGTGTCTGTTATTTTGGCATATGTCTTCTTTTTCTTCTTTTGCCTCAACAATCGTTGTCGACCAAGGCCTGCCTGCACCTCTTGTGAGGTTGACTTTCAATGAATTTTGGATTACACGTAATAGCAGGTTAGTCAGTCCTACGTATGGCAACACGGTCGATTTTGGGCTTGAAACCATGTTGTGAAATCGTACGAGTTTTTACTTTTAGCAAAGCGAAATCACCGTTACTTCTGGCTTAGAACCAGAAAGTAAAGTTAAATTGCCAGTCGGTCAAAGAAAGAACACCATTCGGATGATTGTGGGCGAAAAGGAAATATTGTGTTATCCTTTGCCAGTAGATAGTCTTGATAAAGAATTCACGCATATAGTCACTGCTGCAAAGCCGTATCGGAGTGTATCTATACCTAGAACAAACGATGTCGGTGAACCAAAAATGATGCTAACGAAAGTATCTCACTTCAATTCCAGGCCGTCATCAAATATGCTGGAAGATGTACCGAGTACATCACGGTAGAATCTAAGGCCGATACAGGTGCCTCGGCACACCGCTGTTCCACCGGTCTCTGCTGAAACAGGGCAGCGTGATACGTCACGGCAGAATATGAGGTCGGTACAGGTGCCTCGACCTAACGCTGTTCCGCCGGTCTCTGCTGAAACAAGGCAGCCTGGTACGTCACGGCAGAATAAGAGGCCGTTAAAGATGTCGTTTTCCCTGGCACCGTCGTTTCTAGTTGAAAACAATCAGAACAGCATGCCAAAACAAACACATCAGATGTGCACGACCAGGGCTACAAGTTCCGTATCAACGCAGACGGAATCAAAGCATAGTTGCTCAATCTCATCATTGGAAAAAATAGATCATTTGCATCAATATGTGGAACACGCAGTGCAATCAAAAATCTTTGTTCTTCCCAGAACGAGCCAAAATGAAATATTCCAATTCAGACCTCTGCAAAGCAAGGCAGAAATAGATGCATTCGATAACCAGCTTGGATGTGATGGTGTTTTTAAAGGAAATATTTTTAATTTTATTTTGTCGATAGTAAATAACACCAGAATAAATTACATATTGCATCGGGCAATTGATGTTATTTTTTCGCGGAGCTTATTTGCCGATTGTAGTTGGACAGGATGCTATCGTTCCGGCGCGAAAATAGGATTGAGATATTACATCCATATAGTTAGACTTTTGAACGCTTGGGCGAACTTAATAATATTCTGGTACAAAAATGTTTTCAATCAAAAACAAAAAATGCAAAACGGCGAATAGGGTTGCTATGGCAACGAAAACCGAGTCCCAGAGAACCAGTGCTTTCGCAAAATTGGCAATTGCCATCCTACAAGGAAGATGGTGATGTTGTTTAACTGTTGTAATCTTTGTAAGCAGGTTATGAATCAATATTGTTTAAGTTTTTTTTAAAGAAAAATATCTGTGTGAAAACATTGTTGTTAAAACTTTCGCGCGTATCATACATTATATAAATAATTAGTACAGTGTTTTTTTTTTAATTTACACCTACTGGGTTTAAAATTCCAATAGACAACTGTCCACGTGTTTAGAACAATCGTTCACTTGAAGAGATAACACAGCACATAAAGACGCTTATAAATAAATGGACATATGTTTATTCGACTGGTAAACCCTTTACGAACGAATAACATATCACCGTGGTCTTTCAAAGGAACAGATACAAGTTTACATAAAATGTTGGATGGGGTATGCTCAGTTATTTGGGGTTCTACGTTTCTTATGTTACCCTTACTGATTAAAAGTTGAGCACTGGAAAATGAGATGGTAAAGTATTCTTCTTTAAAAGTAAGCTTCTTTCCATGTATCACTAGAGAAGAAGCTACGTTTGCTGCTGAACAATACTCAATGATTTCGTAGTGAGTGGAGAGAAACCAACCATTTCGATTACCTATCTTTAAAATGAAATCTTTACAGTGAAGAGTAACGTTAATGCCTTTTCCTTGGATGTTATAATTAAAAGACTCATTGTCCTCTGGAGCATTGAAGATTTATAGTTCTGACAACCGATTAATCACCTGCTCCAGGTTTTCCATCCACTTCGAATTAGAAGCTTCAGAAGCTGTAATGCATTTTCAAAGGGATATGCCGTCATTGTGTTGAGTGGCCCTTTATCCTCAGCTTCGCTAGCCACACGCAACAAATTGTGTATGTTGCTGCTGATGTATCCTTCCCCATATATTTTAGCAAAGTCAGTCACAAAATTCTTCAGCATTTGACGTGCCACAGGCCACAATCTTTTGTAAAATTAAAATAGCATGAAGTGGTTGTATGCTTCAGGGCTTATTCGATCTTGTAGTACAACAAGACTAACATAGTGCAAAAATGAACTATTTTCAGAGTCTTTCCAATATTTTACATCGTCTAATTTTCGAAACTTACGGTGATGGTATGGTTTCAAGGCAAAGCAATGTTTTGCAATTCTCGGGAAATAGCGTTAAGATCATTGGCCGACCACTGCTCAGCTCCAAACAATCCAAACACATAGGCCTGTATAAATTTGCGCATAACACCTAAATCGTTGAGGTTCAAACGGTCGACGAAAACAACATTTAACACCATGTCGAAATTAAGAAGTTTTTCTAGAGGTGATGTTTTGTTATGGTGTTCTGGACAGGCACGACCTCGAAAATTTTCGTTAGTTCTAGGCGGAGCACCCACCCCCGGGAAACAAACTGCACGTGAAACTGGGTGCCGGTAACCAACCACAGTACACTTCATGCAGCCGTTTTCCCTACGTGTGCTATCACACCTACAACGGAATAAATGTATCAGAATAATTTATTTTAAGTTTCAAATGAATATGTATATATAATACTTTTTTTAAGTACCTTTAAAACCGGTGAATCTGCAATAAAAGCTCGCACGCGTATTTCCGGCATTGCTTGATTACGTCCGATAACGATGCCTTCGCACATCAACGCACATCATAATCTTCGAAAATATTCATCTGCTGAATGTGGTTTGCTGGTACCACAAAAAATTGCTACCGTCATCGGTTTGATGTGGGGCATCCCATGCACACTCATCAACACCGGCCAAAAAGTATCTCTTGCCACTTTTATGCAGTGGTATTCCATCCAAAGAAAGGTTTAGTTCCAATGTAGTGTTAGGTGCTACATTAATATTTCTTTTGAGACCATACAAAAATGATTTAATGCATTAAAATAATATCCACAAAACACATGTGGTGACACAACGTGTAATCGCTTCTTAAGACGCGTTACGCATAGCAAACACATACATAACGCATCGCGCGTAACGTGTAGCACTCACTCACTCACTAACACTAACAATAGCAAACGATTGCACTGCTACCATTAGATATTAGATTAGAATTAAATTTTATGTTAGAAATAAAATTATTCTACGAGTGACCATCAAGTGAGTAACAAGCCAACTCATTTCGTACACCCGAAAGTAGTGAAATCAGCTTGAATAACCCCATACACTGTTGAGCTTCTCGGATTGTTGCGACAAGTGCCTATCAGGCAACACCGAATGATTACCAATCGGGCCACACTTTGCACACCACACACACGAATGAACTCTGAATAAAGATTATTCCTGCATTAAGCGTACAAGCGAACACACGTCTTTTCATTTGGTAAAACAGTCCACTCGGTATTTCCACTTTGCGTTTCTCTTCCAGTTCAACATAGACAATACCAAAAAATTTTACAAACAAAATACATAAATATGTGAAAACATGTAGAACTTTTTATACGTAGTAAAACAAATCTACAAGTTTATGCTCACCTAAACGCATTTTTAAGGCATTTGCCAACCCCGTTATACCAAAATCTGCCATAACCAATGTTTACAATATCCTTTCTGCTTTAGGCCCGTGTCTGTGCTCCATCGCATGCGATTTTATCGCACGTGCTGTCAAACGCTTTTTCGTATAATATTGCGATTATTTGGATGATTTTAATAATATAACGATTATGAAAAATTAAGTTGAGATTGTTCCTATAAAACACCACACATTTAGTTTGACAGATAAAATCGGATGCGGCGTCCGACGATATAAAAAAATTTTGATTCCGTCGTACGACGAAATCGCACGTCCGACGTTATCTGTCAAATCTCATATAAAATTTTGACAGGCCTTCCGATAAAATCGCATCCGATGGAGCACAGACACGGGCTTTATTCAGTCCGTAACAATGTTCTTGCATCATTGGGTGGAATGTGTTCCGTTTTTTCTCTAAAAATTCTTAAAATTATGTTTACAGAAGAATGCGGTGCATTCGTCTTCCGAGCCCAAAAACGAAGACAGTCAAGTAAATAATGATCTCTAAAATTGAACATTTCGTGGCCAGGGTAATCTTCTTGCTCTTCTTGACTGCCGAAGTCATCATTAGCTACATCAAGTATGATTTCCTCTTCTGGAACAACATTTCCTGTTTCGTCCATAACCCAGAGAATGTCATCAACAATATGGGAAATATTATTATTTATGGAAAATGCCGAGTAAAGGAATAATCAAATGATATATAAGTAAACGCTAGTAAAATATTCGAAATTTAAGTAATTTATATTTTACTAAAAATATACATCTTTATGGTAATACTAGCTGATTTACCCGGTTTCACGCAGGATAAAATTAATGTCCCGTTTTTACTAAAAATAGAAGAATTTCTATCTACAATCAGATCCGCTTGGGTACTACTGAGTTTTTGGTTTACCACGGAGTTTATTGGACCCATATATACCATACAGGACCCATATATACCATACCATATATACAGGCACTCCAGGATATATGCTATTAATGCCGACTGGAGGCAATCGCGTATCTCTGATATTAGCGTATGTCGAAATTCGATATTTTCGGTCAAATTATAGCTAACTCCCGTATCATTCTGCTTGAAGGGATAGGTTTTAGCCATTAAATTAGTTATTTGATCTGATTTCAACTAAAAAATTGAAACTTTGTGCTATTTTAAATGGTTTTTAAAATTTTCCGTAAAGAGAATTTATTTTGAGTTTGGCATTTGATGTGCCAAAGTAGTATAAGAACTGTCAAATTAAGAAAATCTAAAGAAAATCAAATTAACCCGCTGCGCAAAGCGACGGAAGAAATCATGGAGTTCTGAGAATTTTATCATGCCTTCCTTTTCTCTCCAACGGCAAATTTGTCGAGCAGCTCGTCGAGCTACCCGTCCCTGGCTCCGCCTCATACCCCTCGCCTGAGCGCGCTGTCGAAGATTTGGATGTGTTGGTGCGTCAGACGGCCAATCGCTGTCAGCCATCGTCCGTGCTTTTTCCCTCCATAGCGCTATCTCATTCTCGCGTGTGGTCAATGCTCTCGAGCTGTTGTGGCGCCTAAAAATGCCGTTAACAAACATTGCGGCGATGAAGTTGCATTTTCCCAAATCAAACCAAAAAAGCGCAATGAGTTCAAACGCTGCCACGTAAAAATGACTATGGAATCGCTAGTTCACGCAGGAGAGTTTGTTGCGCATCGCGCAGAACTCTAATTCGCATTGACACGTTCAGCCCGGCGCTGATTTTCGCACTTTCCGTTCCACCAGCATCAAGAACGGAAGCTGATTGTGAAACCGGCATACTGGAAAGTCCACTGGCAGTCCCTGGGGCCTGCCATCGAACTGAACGTGCTAAGCATTAAGCATAACACTAAGCTGTTGATTTCGTTTGTTGTGGATTACATAGATATGCTAAGCATCCTGCGCATGGTTGTGAGTGTGCGTGTGTATGCAAAACTGTCGCCAAATGTAATTTCTTCCGGAATGTTATGATCCATCGGTCAAAGAAAGGAAGGTGTGCATGATAGTGGCGGATTAGGGGAATCGGGGTCCCTAGGCGGAATGACGTGTTGAGGCGCCTCTAAATGGTAACTGATGACAGGGAGGAGGGGGTACTGGCACACAGCTGTTGGGAAATAGAACAGTATACTTATATTGCCGGCGGGGGAGGGGGGGAGGTGTGGCCATAGGACCCCTACGATCATCGGTCACAGGCCCTAAAATTGTTGTCACCATGGGGAGGGGGGGGGGGGGAGGTGCAAATGGTTCTCCAGCCACGGAGCCCTAAAGACCATCTTTCCGGGGGCCCTTGTCGCTAACACTCTGTCCACTTGTAGACACACGGCATACTACAGACTAGAGATCTTCGGTGACCGCCTAGTCCGCCTACCGTTAGATCCACCACTGGTTCATGACGGGGTCTTTTTTTTACTGTGGATGTGCATCCTTCCCCCTGCCTGCAGCGTATGCATCGAGCAGGAGACAGTGTGGCAGTATGCAAGTTGCACGCTGGATAGGAGCGGTCCCGCGGCACCGCCATCATTCCGCACATCTGCATGCCCGTCGTGGGTTCTAACCGCGTAAGAACCGTTCGCCGTAGCAAGAACTGACTATCTGGCTACGTGGTACTCAAGTCCTGAAAAGGCCGGCATGATCGCGTAGGCCATTACGCCAATAATAATAAGAATAATAATAATAAGAACTTAGCATAGCAGTCCACACTCGGGGAAGGTTTTTGTTTTGACTTTGGTGCTGCCGGGTGTCCCGCGGTGGTGCGACAAATGCACGGAATGCAATCGACCAAAACATGAACCTACCGATCCGAACCCATTCCAAGGCATTGCCGGTCAATCGGCGTCATGATAACTACTCCAAATCAACAAGCCACCAGATTCTGGACGGACAGATGCAGCACCATACGCGCACCGTAATAAACAAATCCAGAATCCTCTTTTGTATGGATTCAATTCAAAATGTTGTTTCCACTTGCGTCCGCTAGCTGAATTAGAAATAAATGTGCAACATATTACACACACGTTTGGTTTGATCGTGTGTCTTTTTGATACCCCCAACAGCAGAGCCGATCGCAAAGATGCCAATGCCAATGGTTTTGTTGTCTCACAGGTAGCGAGATCGAAAATGCGTGGTATTTTGTAGCCGCAGCGGATGAAAATGTACCCATCAGAATCAAATAGTTTTGGGGTTTCCAAACGCACGCACACACACAAACACGCGCGCGCAAACTCACACACAAACACGTGCGCGCAAACTCACACACAAACACGCGCGCGCAAACTCACACACAAATACGCGCGCGCAAACTCACACACAAATACGCGCGCGCAAACTCGCACACACACACACACACACACACACACACACACACACACACACACACACGCGCGCACACATGCATGAACGCGCGCACGCCAGCACGCACGCACACACACACGCACGTACGCTCGCCCGCGAGCATGAAAGCGCGCACGCCAGCACGCACTCACGAAAGCGCGCTCGCGAGCACGCACCCCCGAAGTCGCGCAAGCACGCATTCCCCCCCTCCCCCTAGACCACCTTCCCCCCCCCCTTCCCGCACGAGCGAGTACGACTACCTTATCGGTAGAACGGCTGGTTCAGCTATCTTGTAGCGCATCCTCATTCAAAGCGCCGGGCGGGGTGGGGGATCGCGGCATGATAGAGTGAACAGTCACTTTTCCCGCGATGTGTGTGTGTGACGAGACCCGAAAACGCGAGACAGATTTCGGCACATTAAAAAAAATATTTTATTGCCACTACACACTGTGCTACATGATGCTTAGAAGGTCGTTGAAGCATCAAACATGTTCAAATTAAAAAATATTAGATTAGTGTTAGACGTTCTCCTACGCTTGTTTTAAATAGGCTTCTTCACCCTCAATTGGCAGGGGCATCGAATGGTCTCATCAGCAGCGGCACGAAATAAAATAATCCATCAATACACCGATAACACTTTGAATCCCAATCCAGCTTCTCCCACAGCGTCTCAAGGTCACACACAAATTAATAAATGCTAACACCCACCAATAGCAATACACAACCGCAATGCACATATGAGTATCAACGCATACACCGCAACAACCAATCAGCTGGCGGCGGAAGGCACGGGCTGAAGCGCAAGTAAGGCAAGGCAGGGCGAGGGAGGGAGAAGAAGCGGACGAAAAAATGGGCGCCAATTTTTTTAAATTTTTTGACCGTTTTTTTTGCTCCGCCGCCGCCCGAAATGTCCGAACTGTCCGAACTGCCTGAACTGCGCGACCCAGCGCAGGAATCGCTGAAGAACAGCGCGGGAGACCAGCCAAAATCTGCGCTGGCCAGCGCAGAATTTGGTACATTTTCTGCGCTGGAAACTGCTCGAATTTGCGCAGCGGGAAGATAAGCTAAAAAGCTATCGCGATTGCAAGGACTCGTGCGGGCTCGCAAACTGCTCGAATTTGCTTGCGGGGTTTTAACACCAGTGTAAACTGCACTTAACACCGAGTGTCAAAGCGCTGTATACAACAACAACAATACTGCTCTTGGCATGGGATTAGAAAATTGCTAATAAAATCAGTTTAGTGCAACTTCTGAAAATGATGTGAGTCTTAAAACCTATTCTCATACCACCATAAGGTGTGTGCAAAGTTTCGTTAAAAATGATCCAGCCGCTTCGGAGCTTGCTCGCAACAAACACCGTGACACGAGATTTTTATATACAGTGGCCGGCAATATAAAGTGGCCACTACTTACAATTTTACATTTTTTCCATTTTTTCCGTGAAAAATGAAGTTATTGTACTGCTTTATTTTTTGAAACTATGTCCGTGATATGCTTAAGAATGCGCAGTACCATAACATGCCAAAAATGAGAAGTTTGCTTCAAGAAAAAATATTTTTGTCCAAAATTGATCAAAATCACTGTGCCAAAATAAAGTGCCCACTTTATTCATTCTACAGAAAATATTTTTCTGAACAAATATAACACCAAACTTATAATTTATATGCGTTCTTCTTGCATTCTTTACATGTTCGATGATCTTTGGCGTTTTTTTTTTCTAATTTTTAAAGGTTTATCTAGTTCTGCATCTAGTTTTTGAATCTGGTTCTTCTCAAGCGTTATCAAGAGCTTTAAATTTAAATTTATTTGTTTGTGACACCAGTTTTATCCACCTTTGCACATAGTATCTGCCTCAAATTCTCGATGGAACCAAGATTTAGACTTCATGGAAGACATGCAAGGTGTTTCATACGATACTAGTTGAGAAATGTCTTTTGTATTGATTGTGTGTGTTGAGATGATAGCCTGTAGGAACATGTTTTTAGTTTTCAAACCCCATTTTTTTAAAGAAATATCCCAAAGTATTGATGAAGTAATGTTAAAAAAGATATCAGCCATAGTTGTACTTTCGATTCACACCAGTTTTTACGCTACTCCTAAAGATAAACACCCCCTAGCTATCACATTGCAATTTTCGTAATTTACTGCCCGTTAGATGTGGCGTTCTTCAACTTCCTCGCTCGAGCTACAGCAATCTAACAAAGCCAATTGGCTTCAATATGATCAAGAACATACAGATATATCGTTAGATTGTTGAAAAACTGATATTTGGACAGATGAGTCCAAATTAGAACTGATGTTCAAAAATATCTAGACGTGATCCAACAAACCAATATGTATGAAGAGTGCAATGTGATGACCAGGGAGGGGTTTTCTATGCGAGGAGTGGGGAGCATGGTATGAATCGACGGCATAATGAAAGCTTATACCTGTATAAGCATCTTGTGTGAATTTATCTGTCTTCTGTGAAAAATACGGAGTTAGTAAATAAATTTATGTTACAACAGGAAGACGACTTAAGTTATACACGAAGAATTTTTTATTTATTTATTTTTTTTTTTCATTCAAATCGAATAAAACTTCTTTAATGTTAGTCTTAACTTTAATCCTATCGAGATTTCGTGTGCAAATTTTGATGCAAATGTGGTGAGAATGACGTGATTAGGAAAAACAAAATATGTTAAAGCTCTGAAATACTCCTAGGAAGAATAAATGCCAAATATGTGCAAATAAAACAAAATAAATTATGTCAAAGATCCTCGAAAATGTAAAAAATGCGAGAGGAACGCATATAAATTATAAATTTGATGTTATTTTTGTTCAGAAAAATATTTTGTGTAGAATGAATAAAGTGGGCACTTTATTTTGGCACAGTGATTTTGATCAATTTTGGAAAAAATATTTTTTCTTGAAGCAAACTTCTCATTTATGTCATGTTATGGTACTGCGCATTCTTAAGCATATCACGAACATAGTTTCAAAAAATAAAGCAGTACAATAACTTCATTTTTCGCGGAAAAAATGGAAAAAATGTAAAATTGTAAGTAGTGGCCACTTTATATTGCCGGCCACTGTATATAGACATTTAAGGATTATGTTTACATATACCGATTCATTTCACTCTGCCAGTAAGGTAACAGAACTTTCTGTTAAATTATTATACTTTGTCACTAACCCACACTGTTTGCTACTATTGTTTGTTAACAATAATAAAAATAAATAAATCTAATAACTGCTGCTCTAATAACACTGCTTTGCCCTTGCCCTGATTCGGCGGTAAAATAGGCCAGTTTTCTTCGATGTTTCAACGGAAGAATGCATGATGAATTTCACTAAAATAAATTATTTTTGATAATCACATCATCATCAATCAAATATGAATCTATTCTTATCAAATTACCTGGACATGTTATCAGTGTTCCACGTGTCATTTTGCTAAGCGTTCTAAGTCAAAACGTAAAAACTACGTGTGAAACAATCTCGCACGACAAAATCGAGCAGTTTTGTAGTTCGGATTTTCGATCGCTTTCCGCCAAAAGCGATCGAAGAAGCGACCCGCACGACAAAATCGAGCAGTTTTGTAGCTCGGATTTTCGATCGCTTTCCGCCAAAAGCGATCGAGAAAGCGAGCAGAAATGTCAGGGAAAACGCTTGGATTCCGATCGAAGAAATATTTCAATCCTAAAATTTCAGTGCTGAAAATTAAAATATTTAGAAAAATTTCACTTATAAATTTGCAACAATTTTGAATGCGAAATATTTCACAGCCACGGGTTGTGAAATATGTTTGCAGTTTGAGATTGCGAAGTTTTCGATCGCTTTGCGCAGCGGGATAGGAAGCAGAAATTTGAATCGTTGAAGCGAAATATTGCAGCGCAGCGCAACTTATTCGCAAACATTAAAAATGAAAATGAAGCAGTGACGAAATCTAGCTTACAAATAGCTCATTTAATAGCAAAACATGGCAAACCCTTTACTGATAGAGAACTGATAAAAACTTGCTTGGTGACAGCAGCACAAGAATTATGTCCAGAAAAAAGCAATATATTTGAATCAATCACACTTTCAGCACGCACTATAATTAGAAGAGTGGAAGATATTAGTAATGACATCATTGCTCAATTGAAGTTTAAAGTTGAAAGATTTGATTGGTTTTCACTTGCGATAGATGAGTCGACGGATGTCACTGATACGGCTCAGATGCTTATATTTATCTGAGGCGTTAATAATGACTTTGAGGTGATTGAGGAGTTGTTATCTCTCTTAAGTCTTCACGGAACCACAACAGGAGAGGACATATTTTCTAAGGTCGAAAAAGGTGTGAAAGAATATGGTTTAGGTTGGGATAAATTGAAATGTGTCACAACTGATGGCGCCAGAAATATGTGTGGGAAAAGCAATGGCTTAATAGGACACATATTTAAGGCTTGTGAGAATATTGGGAAACCGAATCCTGTGGCAATACATTGTATCATGCATCAACAGGTCCTATGTTCCAAAAACAAATATATTTCGAGTGTGACAGAAGTAGTAACGCCAGTAGTAAATTTCATCCGTTCTCGTGGCTTAAACCACCGTCAATTTCGGGCATATTTACAGGAAATTGATGCAGCTTACTCAGATATACCTTACCATACAGCTATTAGATGGTTAAGTAACGGAAAAGTTCTTCTGAGATTTATAGAACTCAAAGCAGATATTATGTCATTTTTAGAAGAAAAAAATTACTCACAGTCCTTGTTACTTAATGAAGAATGGCAATGAAAACTAGCATTTGTAACAGATATTGTAGGATATCTTTAAATTTTCAAGGTGAAACAATGCTGATTTGTGAACTTTATTCCATTGCAAAATCTTACAGACAAAAATTTTCTCTATTTAAAACACAAGTAGAAAACAACAATTTTAATCATTTTACCTGTTGAAAAAAAAACAACAGCATTCATCCAACACATTATTTCCAAAAACTTTTGCATCTGCCTTATAAACAGAGCTTAACGAACAGTTGCAACAACTTTTTTCTGATCTAGATTCAGACAAAAAACAATCTTTGTATCCTACAAAATCCTTTCAATGCCGATATTAATGACGTTCCAGCAGAACTCCAATAAGAATTAATTGATTTAAAAAACAATTACAGTCTTGAAACAAAATTTAACGATATAAATCTTATTGATTTCTATCAAATGTTACCCCAAGAACAGTACAGTAATTTAATATCGTTTGCTAAATCTTATATCTCATCTTTGGCAGCACATAAAAATGTGAAAAAACATTTTCAAAAATGAACTATACCAAATCCCATTACAGGTCTTTATTAACTGATGACCACTTGCAATCAATTTTAATAATAGGATGTACAAATATTGAACCCCGCTTCGAAGATATAATTGCTGAAAAGAAACAATATCATCAATCCCATTAATTGGTATTTTTAACCAACAATTATGTATGTAGGACACTATAGCGCAATAATTTTATAAAAATAATAAAAAAATCTGAATTCTCCTGGCCCGCGGCTCTCCATCATTTACCATATTTGGTTCTTTGTCTCAAAAGTTTGCCGACCGCTGCACTAAACTGTACATACATTCAAGAACGAGATGGCATACTATTTGGTGGACCTACACATGGAGGACCTTCGCAAATTACAACACGCGTACTCATCAATCCAAGAATACTTTATATGTATTAGATTTATACACTGCATTAGTACACCGCTTTATGGTAATTGTGTTTCATCAATTTGTCTAGTACATAGTTAATGATATGTTAGTACACACAATGTTAGTAAACTTTCCATTTTTATATTTTTTTATCATTTTCATTCAATCTTCTTCTTTGGCTCAACAACCGTTGTCGGTCAAGGCCTGCCCCACTACTTGTGGGCTTGGCTTTCAGTGACTTATTGATCCCCCATAGCAGGATAGTCAGTAATAAGTATGGCGACACGGTCCATTTGGGGATTGAACCCATAACGGACATGATGTTAAGTCATATGAGTTTCATTCAATGGCTTATCAAAAGCGGTGATGTTGCAAAGAACACAAAGAAAAAAGCGAAGAAAGACAACATTGAACATTGATTATCACTCAGGTGGACTGGAGGAAGTGCAGTGAAAAAATATGCAGTTAATTTAATTATTCGTTTTATTTCGTTTACTAACAACACTCTTTCTTGTATTCTTGGAAGCTCTTCGTATGAAATGTTAGATCGCATGTATAAAAATAAAATACCTATTTTATCATACATAACCACATTTAAAATAAGTTCAAAACTTTATCAAAATCACTGGGAAATCGTAGAAAAAACTGCTTAAGTGCTCTGATATTTGAATTCAACCACAAAAGAAATTATGGTGGAAAATCAGCTACATTATCAAAATTGGGTGTGTTAGTCAAATCTTTGATTTTTCAATTAAAAGTGCGTCTCATTCACATACCAACGGCAAACAGCTAGCAACATAAATTATGACAGGGATTGAAGATAGGTTCAACACTCGTAACTATAAGGACGTTTCATCATTAGCAATACTACTTGATCCAAGATTTAAAAAAGAAGGGTTCTTAGGAAATTCCATAGAATACGAGGAGGCGTATGTTTGTTTGCTTGAAAATGTTTAATTGAAAAATTTACTTGGCGGAAGAGTGGATTAGAAATATACCTTGGATTATAAAAACTTGCGCGAGAGAGTTTCTTCGAAAACAGGACAGATGTTGACTCAAAAAAAAGTCGACTTGGAGGCAGGAAAGTAAAGTAAAGGATAGTATTCGTTCAATTCAACTACAGAATGAAAGAAGCAAAGAAGAAATAGGTTAACATGTGATTTAAACTGTAATAACACCAGATGACGAATAAATAAGAATTACTTACTACTTACTTATCCGGCGCTACAACCGCTTTGCGGTCTTGGCCTGCCTCAGAAGTGTCTGAAACCGCTCACGGTCTCGCGCCTTCGTCTGCCAGTCCGTTATCCCGGCCTTAATGGCGGACGCTTCCACGCCATCTTGCCACCTCAATTTGGGCCTACCACGCCTCCTCTGTCCTTGTGGACGGCCTAAAAAGACTTTACGGGCTGGGTCGTCCGTTTCCATGCGTATAACATGGCCAGCCCACCGGAGCCTGGCGAGCTTTATACGCTGTACGACATAAATAAGAATAAGAATAATGTATTAAATTATAATTCAACTTGACTTTGTGAACTCCAATTGTATGTATTAAAATTCCATAAATATAAACCAACAATCAAAATTAAAATAACCTTGTTGTTGATGATGAGATGTCATTAGTATTGATAGCTTTACTGCACCAACTATGTGAATATTATAGAATTAGTATTGGTACATGCAAGCAGCATTTGTGTCCAAGAAGCTCAATCGAACGCGTTATGTTTTTCTGATACTTTCGAAAAATCAAAATGCAACGTAGCTTCAAAGGAAACCCGCCACCGTTAATATATTTTAATACGGTAATATCACAACAACAAGCCAGCGATAAACCGTCTTAAGTTTTAACGGTGAATAACAATTCACCCTTCTCCACGCCTTTCGATACATTGGATGCTTCATTGAAAAATCAGCAGGCGAAGAAGGTGTCCAGTGGCGTTGTTGAGACGCCCCCCTTGGTCTTTTTTGGCGGGGAAACATCGCAATGTGCAGCGGAAAATCGTAAATTACAACGAGTGTCCAGTAATGTTGTATGAAACAAATTGTATGTTGTACCATATTATTTGTTTAATAAACGTCAATGATATGAACACATAAAAAAGCAATGTTTACTCAGACACCTGTATTTACAACTTATAATACTTAATTACCAACTAATACTATGTTGGGTACAACCAGGTTTACTGAGCCAGCTAGTAATTTATAAAAATGAATGGTTTAAAAATATTTTTTAATAAAAATTGTCTAATTGAACGATTGGAAAGATTTGTAAGATAAGTCTTTGGTTTAGCACAAACAGCTCGAAACCATAAATATGGAAAAAGTCTATTAGATCGCAGGAATGATAGGCCGCGGGGCCACGGGGCTTTCTCAAACTGAGAAAACATTCTCAGGCACTCATTTCAGTTTCTCAAGCACTCAAAACTTGTTCTCAGACGTGAGCTCGTCGCCGTTGTCAATTTTTCTCACTCTGAGAAACTGATAAAGCCACTGAAGCTTTGTTTGAAGCTTTAAATAGAAAATAAGTTTTTGATCTCATTTTTTAAAATTATAAACATTGAATCTATTTTCCAAAGTGATTATCGAAAAACAAATAGCACAATTGCTTATATTTCAGGTAGCCGATTGCTATATCGTCAACTTTCTCAAATATTCTGAAATATTCTCAAATATTCTCAAACCGATTTTGTGCCGATTCGACAAACGTTGAGAACGTAGGTTTCTCAAAAGCACTCATGAGCGAATGAAAATGAAAATGAAAATGAGTGTTTAGAAACCACATGGCCTCGTGGTTATAAATGTCACTCTGTAACCAACCACAGTTAAAAATTTAGATTAACTGTTCATATTATTAATATGTAAAGAATGTTACCCTTTTTCTACAGTTGAGGATCACAATTTCAAAGCATTTATAAAAGAATTGAATCCAAATTTTAATCTACCAACCAGAAAGGCATTATCTAATTCCGCTTTACCAAATATGTATAAAAAATCTTTGAAATATGTGAAAGCCAAGCTATTATCAGATAGTTCTATTGCTCTAACTGATGATCCATGGTCTATTATCAATGGAACCAGTTTTCTTGCCATAACAGCTCACTTTATAAATGATAACTTCAAACCATCTGCATTCCTAATAGATTGCTCGGAATTCGAATAAGATGACACCGGGAGCAATAAAGCAAAATATATCGAATATGTTACCAAAACAATAGAAATTCATGATTGAGTAGCAACTATAGTAACAGACAATGCATCTAATATAATAGCATCAGCAAGATGGCATTGAACACCTTCCATACGGTGAATATTCCATACATTTAGCAGTGCAAAAAACTATCAGCAATACTATAATAAAAACAATAGAAATAGTTAAAAGTGTTGTAGTTTATCAACAGCGGTTCTAGTTTGACACCTGCGTTGTGGTGAAGTGAGAGAGAGGGACAGGTAGCACAGGCGAAATAAACACGGCCGAAATATAGAAAGTAGGAATGGTTCATCCGAAGGAGCTTCGCGTGCAACGGATGAACCTGCGCAAGTTAAGTGGAATGACCGCAATCGGGTTTGCACGAAGTTTTAAAACAGACACCAAGACGAAAATCGACCTCTTTCTACCATCGCGCCAAGAGAAGCAAGTTCAGTGAATTTTTTTAATACAGTTGAAGTGAATTAAGAAAACTGAAGATTAAACTTTTTACTACGCGAAAGGAAGAGCTTTGTTGCTGGACGCAACAAATGTGGTCATGCATTTTCAGAGAGGCAACAAAGCAACGCAAAAACTTTCAGAAGTGCAGCAAAATTTGAAATTACCGCAACAAAAACTAAAACAGGATTGCTCTACGTGATGAAACTCTTCGTATGAAATGTTAGATCGCTTGTATAAAAATAAAATACCTATTTTATCATACATAACCACACTTAAGGTAAGTTCAAAACTTTATCAAAATCACTGGGAAATCGTAGAACAACAAAAAGAAATTATGGCGCAAAATCAGCTACATTATCAAAATTGGGTGTGCTAGTCAAATCTTTGATTTTTCAATTAAGAGCGCTATCATCTAATTTACATACAAACGCCAAACAGCTAGCAACAGAAATTATGTCAGGGATTGAAGATAGGTTCAACACTCGTAACTATAAGGACGTTTCATCATTAGCAATACTACTTGATCCAAGATTTAAAAAAGAAGGGTTCTTAGGAAATTCCATAGAATACGAGGAGGCGTATGCTTGTTTACATGAAAAATTAATTCCATTTAAAACTCAATGCGAAAATGACACATCTACTGTAGAAGAATGTACAGAAATTATACATGACGATGATATATGGGGTGTATTTAAACAGCATGTTCAACCATAACCCAGAGGTGTTACCAATAATCCTATTGTAACAGCTACTGCAGAGCTAGATCGATATTTACAAGAAAAAATCTAGAAATTAATGAAGATCCTCTCAATTGGTGGAAGAGTAGATTAGAAATATACCCTGGATTAGCAAAACTTGCGTAAAAATATTTGAGCATTCCAGCAACTTCTGTTCCCTGTGAGAGAGTTTTTTCAAAAACAGGACAGATGTTGACTCAAAAAAGAAGTCGACTTGGAAGCAGGAAGTAAAGGAAATGGTATTCGTTCAATACAACTACAAAATGAAAGAAGGAAAGGAGAAAAAGGTTAACATGCGATTGAAATTGTAATAAAACCAAATCACGAATTAATAAGAAGTTATGTATTAAATTATAATTCAACTTGTCTTTGTGAACTCCAATTGTATGTTTTTTTTTTTAAATTCTATAAATATAAACCAACAATCATCAAACAAAATTGAAATAGCCTTATTGCTGTTGACTTCATATAATGGGAAGCATACGGGAAGCATAAGGAATTTTTAATGTGACGGTAAATATTCTAAAGGTAACTATTATTGCAAGAAAGAAATATTTAAAAGAGAAAGAAAATTTTTATACCGCATCGTACATTTTGGATGCATTATTTGAAACGGAACACATTCATCACTAACTTTCTTCACGATAGTGACCAGTCATTTTGGGCATTAGTAATTGCATCGCCAACATAAACTGCTCGCCCGGCCTTGACCGGACTCATCCCGACCCATCTAGACTCATCCAGACTGATCCAGACTCATTCTGACTGATCCGGACTCATTCGGACTGATCCGGACTGATCCGAAGTGATCCAGAGTGATCCGAAGTGATCCAGAGTGATCCGAAGTGATCCAGAGTGATCCGAAGTGATCCAGAGTGATCCGGACTAATTCGAACTGATCCAGACTGATCCAGACTGATCCGGAGTAATCCGGAGTGATCCGGAGTGATCCGGAGTGATCCGGACTGATCCGGACTGATCCGGACTGATCCGAAGTGATCCAGAGTGATCCGAAGTGATCCAGAGTGATCCGAAGTGATCCAGAGTGATCCGAAGTGATCCAGAGTGATCCGGACTAATTCGGACTGATCCAGACTCATTCGGACTGTTCCGGACTCATTCGGACTGATCCGGACTGATCCGAAGTGATCCAGAGTGATCCGAAGTGATCCAGAGTGATCCGGACTAATTCGGACTGATCCAGACTGATCCAGACTGATCCGGACTGATCCGGACTGATCTGGACTGATCTGGACTGATCCGGAGTGATCCGGACTGATCCGGATTGATCCGGAGTGTTCCGGAGTGATCCGGAGTGATCCGGAGTGATCCGGAGTGATCCGGACTGATCCAGACTAATCCGGAGTGATCCGGACTGATCCGGACTGATCAGGAGTGATGCGGAGTGATCCGGAGTATTCCGGAGTGATCCGGAGTGACTCGGAGTGATCCGGAGTGATCCGGAGAGATCCGGAGTGATCCGGAGTGAAAACCTAGTTACTAGGTAATAAAATAAACACCGGCATTGACGGCATTTGCATGACAGTTACAGGGTTTTCCATTCCAATTAACAACTGTCCACAGTCAACTAGCAATCCTCGATTTGAAAAACACGATTGTCTACCACTTAGGGGAAGTCGGGGTTGGTTCGACACTGCGGGTAAGTTCGACACCTTGCCGTTTCTGTATTTATAGAACTTTTTGAAGACAAAAAACTTATACATATTATTTATGTCAACTATTTCGAATATTTGAGTCACATTTCACTGATCAGAAACCTGTCAATTGTCAAAAAACAACAAAATAAACACATGGTGGTTCTGATTGACAGCCGATGTAAGTTTTTACTTCTGGGACTTAAGAAATTGTGGCGTTATTTCAACAAAATTATAGTTTCCGTGTTAATAGTATTGTTTTATAAATACTATTGAATAGTTCTGTATCACAGGGCGTAATTTTTATATTAAACTTTATAATATAAAATGTCACTAAAACTTGTGCGGCCAATGGGGGTAAATTCGACACCCCACTTGGTAATGCTTATTTGTAGCGTGTTAACTTTGTTTATATCGTAATTTGAAAGTGCCTGTATTTTATAAAGATGTCCCTTAACGATGTACGACAAACGTAATAATCAAGCTGAACAAACACGCAATTAAAAATACCGTAGAAGCTTTAAAATTCAAGATGTCAACAAACCTAGGAAGTTATAATTATGGAATTTAGCTATTATACTCTCACAGAACGTTTACCAAACTCGGACTCAAAACATGTACTTTGTATATGGTTTAGGCTTATGAAAATTAATATTGTTATGGCTTTGACCGTATTTAAGGCTGACTTTAGGCCGGGTAATCTTAACTGAAGAAAAAATAGTCGCTGGTTTGGAATCACATTGACCGATGTTTGCCTTTTGGCTTTCGAGTTGGCAGAGAAAAATAAAATTGAACACCCTTCGATTTTATAAAAAAAGAAAAAGATGGCCAGGTTATTTTTTTAATGGAATCTTAACCAATTATTCCGTAAACCAGGTGCTATTGCCGCAGCTTCTACTATATGGAGTCTGGTCCGATGCTATTTGTAATGAAATTTTTGTTCTTGCTTGTATCTTCATTTTTTTCGTATATTTCACAACTGTTTTGTGTTAATTTTTCATAAAATTGGTACGAAATACTTTGTTGAACTTCAATGGCAACTACAGGCCATCAGAGTTTGTTATTTTAAAAGCTAAAACCAATGTGACGAAATCACCCCCAAGGTGTCGATTTTACCCCATCATGGTGTCGGACTTACCCGCACTACAGTCGTGACGCAACAAAAAACACAGTTTTTTATTTTTATCAAAATGATATCAAAATCAATCCAGGAACCGTAGTTTCTCGTAAGATGGTACATAATACACCAAAAAAGCTTTTTCGATGTCTGCTAGTAAGTTTACATTGGCAAAAGTATTGCAATCAGAGGAAAACCTTAAGGTGTCGGAGCTACCCCCAGTTCCCCTACAAACAAGTCAAGCCGTTTTTGGTACACTGTCCATTTCAATTGCACAATTGTCGTCTTCAAAAACACACGTCAGATGCGGCACGGGTTGTTTTGGTTTTCGCTGGAACGTGTGTCACTGGGCTGTAAGAATTGAACCATGCTGTAAACGGGTCGTAATCAATACGGAAATATGGGAATATGGCTATATAGCTATATGATACGCAGTTTTATCGATACTTATTTTTTTAATTTTCTTATTTTTTCTGTTTTTTACATTACTCGGTGGATATTGAGTGAATTAATAAAGAAAATTAATAAATGGTCCAAAAATAAATCACTTGATGACTGTTCCCCTATTTTAATCTTATTTTGTAGGTGATTAAAATGGTATCTTTTTGTTGTATAATATTGTTGACGAATTTGCTGTATAATATTGTTGACGAAAAACATGCATGCTATTTATACTTCACTTTAAAGAATGCATTTGAGTCCGTAAATTTTCATGCGTGTGTAATAATTCTTATTTTAGTAAAGAATGCCCTTTGTGCCACGCATGTCCATTTTGCCCAGTGATCCTTTACACTTTACTTTAAAATAGATCATCCGATTACGTTCAACTAAAGTATCGAGTACTGAAGAACTAAAACTATTTTAATAGGTAATGATCTACTTTTATGAGCTGGATATTGTGTGTTGGACAATAACCTTAGGATATGTGTTTCAGTCATGTCTGATTCTGAGATGGATATCGACAATAGTGAGTACGAAGAATCGGTGCAGACTCCAAAACGTAACAATCGTACAACAACAATAGAAGATCGCAAACGAATTATAACAGCATATGAAAAAGGAGTAAGCATTGCAAACATTTGTACATCATTCGACATGAATCGTAACACGGTGTACACAATTTTGCGAAAAGTTTAATTGACTGGTGATATAGAGCCTGGGAAGCGAGGAGGAAAGAAACCAAAAAAACTGTCCGATGAAGGTATCTGCAGTATAAAACAATGGATAGACGAAGACTGCACCTTGTCGCTGCGTAAAATACGACAAAAATTAGAGGCTGAGCAAGTCGCTCAGATAGTTGTTAGCATTACCGCAATAGGAAGAGCCATTGAAGGATTTAATTATTCCTTCAAGCGTGTGCATCGACAGCCGGAGAAAAGGAACGCACTTTCAAACATTCAAATACGCAAAGAGTATGTAATTCAAATTATGGCATTGCCTCGCCAAATGAGCGAGTTAAACATAACATACATAGATAAAGTAGGAATGAAAGTCAGCATCCATGGGACGTTCAGCTGTTGGAAAACCGGCCGTAGTTGTAGTACCGCAACTTCGCAATCGCAACATTTCGATTGCTTGTGCCATGACTAGGCAAGGAATATTGCACTATGAGGCGAAGACTACGGTCATCAACCGCATTTCCTTTAAAAAAAATTTAACAGAGCTGCAAGAGAAAATGGTAGAAAAAGGCATACATGCAGCTGTAATGGTTATGGACAACGTAGCATTTCACAAATGTCAAGAAATTAAAGAATTGGTAACACAGCAGAACAATTAATTGCTGTATCTTCCTCCGTACTCGCCATTTCTCAATCCCATTGAGAACATGTTCAGCAAGTGGAAGAATACCGTGAAACGTGCAAATCCTCAGAATGAAATGCAGCTTATGACAGCTATAGAAAACGGTGCATCGTTGATCACACAAGAAGATTGTGATGGCTATGTAAGAAATATGTGGTCTTACGTAGAACGATGCATTAGGGAAGAAGAAATAACACTAATTTTTTTTTTCGTTACTTACATATTATGCATATCATATTAACTAAACCATAAATGTGAGAGATGGCTGTGAATTTTAAGGTGTAATGAATTACTTAGATTTTAGTATGAATTATTAATCAATTTGTTCCTCGAAATAAAACACTCTGAACTTTTTAAACTATGACTATTGTTTCAACCCGTGACGCATCTGTCGTGTGTTTTCGAAGACGACAATTGTGAAATTGAAATGGACAGTGTACCAAAAACGGCTTGACTTGTTTGTAAGTGGTAGACAATCGTGTTTTTCAAATCGAGGATTGCTAGTTGACTGTTGACAGTTGTTAATTGGAATGGAAAACCCTGTATTAATAAAAAATATAATGCAATTGATTCGCACATGTTTCATCACATTCCGTTTTTCACACTGCGGCTTTTTGACACACGCACATACAGCGCCTACCACAACTATATGGACAGTCTTTTTTCACGATTTGCGGAAAATCCATAAGAGATAGATAAAAACAGTTAATGTATGAGTTGTGCAGAATACTATTTTACATCTTCGTATATTTTTTTTTCAAACTTTTTAAACTCGTTTTTACACGACTTATGGTCGAAAAAACAAACTTATGGTCGTACCATAGCTATAAAGACACTTCGAAAAACAGGTTTTATGTGCTAACTAACGCATTTAAAAATCGTTCAAATGTATGAATAACATATTCTCGAAAGGTTTTAAAGAAATTTATTTTTGGACAATTTTTAAAAAGTGTTTTTATAACTTATTTTAAGGTTTTATAAGTTTTATAAGAGTAATTATAAAAATATATTTTTTTAAACATAGAAAAAAATTACGAAAAAATGTTTTTTTCGCCAGTAATTATTGTTTTGATAATGCAAACCAAAGTATGTAAAAAGATTTTCAAAAATTATTTTGAAACTGCCATGAGAACCTTATCAATTTTGTGAACCACGCTTCAAAACTGACCCGAGCAAACAAAAGTGACACAATAACCTCACAAACGATTTTTTAGCAGAATCTAAATATTTGCTGTTATTACATACATAGTTAAGGAATGTAATCCTAGCCCGATGGTCATGTAAATCGATGAGGTTCGAAACCGTCAACGGCGAAACGGTCACCGGTTTCGAACAGCATCTTTCGAATGCGTTTCGAAAGATTGCGCTTGCGTTCCGAAACGCACCCGATAACCTCGTGTCCCCACGTCAGGTTATCGATACGTCATGTGGGAGCGTGCATGAGAATTTTGTGCGTAAATTCTCTCTCAGCATCCTGGGGAATCGGCTATCGTGGGCTTCGTGCGATCGATCAGCGGATCGATCGAACATTGGTATACGTGTAGTTGAGTGGAATAAATGGTATTATTATAACGTTTTAAAGACATTCTACGTCCTAGTGTTTTTTATCCTTTTTTTTGCGACTTCGTGAGAGATTGATATTGTATTCTTCCCACCACCCACTTCACCATCGATGTTCTTTTAGACCGCTACAAAGTCGCCGGTAACCGTCTGCTTGTAGAGTTTAGTCGTGAATTCGTTAGATAGTTTATGAGCCTAAATAAGGACTGGCTGAATTAGTGATGTGGTATTTACATGTATTAGATAAGTATTTGTACAGTCGGAAAGAATATGTGCAAAGAGTAATACTCTAGGCCCATTGCAATTGAATATCGTGTTCGTCTGCAATTCCTCTAAAACATTTACGGGCGCCTTTGTAGCGGTCTAAGAGAACATCGATGGTGAAGTGGGTGGTGGGAAGAAAAAAATATCGGGCTAGGATTACATTCCTTAACTATGTATGTTGTTGTGTGCGACAGGTTGCCTACCCCTGGAAGCCGACAGGATGAGTGCCGATCGGGAGAGATAATCGGTGATCGGTCTTCTGCATGATGCAAGAGATCGATACACGAACGGGGGCTCTCTCCTACGGACCGCGATAAGGGTCAGACGTGCGTGCTACGCTTTTTTAATTGTTAAAAAGTGAATTTCATGTGTGGCGTTTAAAATAAAGAGAATAAGTTTTAAACAACCCGCTGCGCAAAGCGATCGAAAACTTCTCAAACTCAAACTGCTAACATATTTCACAGCCCATGGCCCATGGTTGTGAAATATTTCGCATTCAAAACTGTTGCAAAATTTATAAATGAAATATTTCGAAAGTTTCGGCGCTGAAAATTTTGGAATGAAATATTTCTTCGATCGGAATACAAGCGTTTTTCCTGACATTTCTGCTCGCTTTTTCGATCGCTTTTGGCGGAAAGCGATCGAAAATCCGAGCTACAAAACTGCTCGATTTTGTCGTGCGGGAATACAACAGTGGCGACGAGGTGAAAAAACCCATTGAATACATCTACCACGAGTGCAGCGATAGTGCAGTGAACGATGGAACAAAAAGACGCTGAAGCGGCATCATCGCGAAACGAACATGCTACGGACGGTGGCAACGTGTGGCTGCAAGAGGTTTTTCGGCAGCAGCAGGAGATGATACACCAGCAGCAAGCAGATTTTTTGGCGCAGCAAGAGCAACTCCTTCGCAGAATTTTCGCAGCAGTAAATGTGCGGGACACAAACGCTGATCGAGGAGTGGAGGCCTTGGCTGGCCAAGTGAAGGAGTTTCAGTACATACCGGAGAAGCGTGTGACCTTCACGGGCTGGTATGACCGATACGAAGATTTCTTCAAAAAGGACGCTGAGAAGCTGAGCGACGATGCGCGGGTAAGACTGCTATTGCGGAAGTTGGGTAATGCTGAGCACGAGCGATATGTGCGCTTCGTTTTGCCGAAAAAGCCAGCAGACTACAACTTTGCCACTACAGTGAAGCAGCTCAAAAGTTTGTTCGGGTTGCAAGAGTCCAGCATATGCAGGCGTTTTAAGTGCTTGCAAATGGAGAAGACGTTGCCTGAGGACTTTGTAACGTATGCGTGTCGGGTGAACAAAATGGTGATTGAAGCTGAGATGGCAGGATTGTCAGAAGAGCAAATGAAGTGTTTGTTATTTGTATGCGGTTTAAAGAGTGATACATATGCAGATATACGTATTAGATTGCTTTCGCGTTTAGAAGAACGAGAGGAAATTTCTTTAAACGAAATATCAGAGGAATGTAAGCGACTTATAAACCTCCGACGAGATACCGCTATGATTGAGGGCGAGCACAGGCAGATAAACGTCGTGAAGAAAGGAAAGATTGAGAGACCCGGTCCGAAGAGTGATAGGGAGAGCCGTGAGGAAGAACAGGAATATTATCGTGAAAAAGCTGCACCGAAGTGTTGGCTTTGTGGTGAAGAGCATTTCGCCAGAAAGTGCAAGTATAGCCAGTACCGATGTAACGATTGCGATCGATATGGCCATAAGGAAGGATATTGCAGCTCAGCGGAGCGCTACAAGAAATCAAAATGGCAAAATGAAAATGACGATGATGATTAAAAATGGCAAAAAAAGGAAGGGAAAAGGAGGGAAACCCTATAGAAAGTGAAATGGCGAACCTGTGATGAAGGTACCATTCGAGGAGGAATATGAAAAAGCTGCGATAAGCCTATTAATGAATTTTAAAAGACATTTGTGAATGTGTGTTAATTAAGATGAAATGTTTTATGGTGCGGGTCACCCAGAAATAACTTAGCTTCAAGTAGAGATATGTTATCGTTGTGTCCATATGTATGCGTGTATGTGTGCATGTGTGTATATGAACCAAAGTTAAAACAAGAGAAACGCGAGTCGTTAAAAAAATAGGAAACTATAACGCGAGTCGATAGGAATAGTTTAAAAAAACGTGATTGTTGAAGAGCCATTTTAAAAACAAAAAAAAATGATAAGCTATTCGTTGGCGTATGCGAATGAAAAAAAAAAGATTGAAAGCAAGTGATCGTAACCTCGATGGGTCACTTTGTTCATCAGTTAGATACGTATACGTTCAGGATTAGCAAATGATTAAGCAGAACGAGGGTACGGTTTCTACTTCTCTCTAGGGTCATTCTTAGAATGTATAGTGGAATGAGCCATACCGCCGGTATTAATTGGGGAGATGTTGTGTGCGACAAAAGAGGTTGCCTACCCCTGGAAGCCGACAGGATGAGTGCCGATCGGGAGAGATAATCGGTGATCGGTCTTCTGCATGATGCAAGAGATCGATACACGAACGGGGGCTCTCTCCTACGGACCGCGATAAGGGTCAGACGTGCGTGCTACACTTTTTTAATTGTTAAAAAGTGAATTTCATGTGCGGCGTTTAAAATAAAGAGAATAAGTTTTAAACAAAACAACATATGTAATAACAGCAAATATTTAGATTCTGCTAAAAAATCGTTAGTGAGGTTTTTGTGTCACTTTTGTTTGATCGGATCAGTTTTGCACCGTGGTTCACAAAATTGATAAGGTTCTCATGGCAGTTTCAAAATAATTTTGAAAATCTTTTTACATACTTTGGTTTGCATTTTCAAAACAACAATTTTAGGCGAAAAAAACATTTTTTCGTAATTTTTTTCTATGTTTAAAAAAATATATTTTTATAATTACTCTTATAACTTATAAAACCTTAAAATAAGTTATAAAAACACTTTTTAAAAATTGTCCAAAACTAAGTTTCTTTAAAACCTTTCGAGAATATGTTATTAATATTCTTGAACGAGTTTTAAATGCGTTAGTTAGCACATAAAACCTGTTTTTCGAAGTGTCTTTATAGCTATGGTACGACCATAAGTTTGTTTTTTCGACCATAAGTCGTGTAAAAACGTGTTTAAAAAAAAATTTGAAAAAAATATACGAAGATGTAAAATATTATTCTGCACAACTCAAACATCAACTGTTTTTATCTATCTCTTATGGATTTTCCGCAAATCGTGAAAAAAGACTGTCCATATAGTTGTGGTAGGCGCTGTAGATCCCGGATGATAACTTTTTTTTTTCTTGCACCATTTCACACATTGATATGTTTATTTTGGTGCCCTTAAATCAATACACCGAATTATACTGCACTTTTTAAATAATATTTAATATTATAATATGATAAGCACTGACAAATAACCACTGATCAGTCTAGGGCTGGACGTTGCGATATTTTTCTTCATATATGTTTATTTTAACGAATAACTTAAAACTAGCCGGATTGCGCACGCGTCCGATCGTTGCCATTGCCGTTCGTAGAAAAAGTTCCCGCTGGCCGCCAAATTAAGGCACTCTAATTATAGCATTTCTCTGATTATTGCAGAACTCTCTAATTATAGCATTGCGAATATTTCATGCGATCTCATACGCAGATCCTAACTCTTACGTATAAACAACCACTAACTTGCTTTTTTACTTACCCATGTTTGGCAGCGTGACAACCCCATCGTTTGCTTCTTGCAGAGCTTCTTGGTACGAGAGCTCAATCTCGTTCATCAGCTTACGGCACTTTGCATAAAAATGTCCATTTTGGCTGCAATTCTGCGAAATTTTTGTAGCACTTTTCTAACACAGTTGAGAAACACTTGCACTTGGCACTTGGCAAACCACACAGAATGACAAAAAAATTGACAGTAGCAACAAAGCACTACTATATACCAAAATATACCTACCTCACAAATACATTCTCATGGCTAAAACGTTGGCGCGTGTCCGTTAGGATGAGTTGATTTTTTTCATAGCACACTTTTTTCATCATCGCTGTTTCTCTCGTTCGCTTCAGCCAAGCAAAAAAACTCGATTTTGCTCTTCGTCTGATTTCGAGAGCGCACGAAGGGGTTTTGGGCTCTATTTCCAACAACAACAACAACCACACGAGAAGGCTCGTGGACACTCATCAAGGGAAAATCGCTCAACTTAGAACGTTGGGTTTCTTTCGTCTCGCGGCAAATATCTCCAACCAACCATTCTTCATTGGAGAGCTTAATTCTGCCGCGATTATATTTCCTCTTGACCAGCTTTGTTTCGTCTATCTCGACAGTTTTACCGGGGCCACCAATCATCGATCCGGTGTACTGATCGAGGTATATTAACTCGGAGCGGATTTTACGGTAAAACGACATCACGGTTTTACGGTTTACATCCGCTTCGATTGCGGCTCTTTCGACGCCTATCTCCATGCTCCAAAAATACATAAGGAGCATTATTGTTTGGAGTGAATGTTTTGACCCAGCGAAAAATGAGCCATTTCGCACACTTAACGAGGCGTTTCGACAGAGCTGCTTCCCACATACCTATCTATTATCCGTCGATACATACCCCTACCCGAAGATTCGTCCGGAGATTCATCGGGTCACCGCATCGCCCACATTCCTGGCTCGGTTACCCCTACCTGAAGATTCGCCCGGAGATTCATCGGGTCATCGCATCGCCGACATTCCTGGCTCGGTTTCAGCAACTTCCACCGCAGTAACCACTCCACAGTATCTTGCGAATCCTCTAAATCCTGCATGATATTAACAAGCCGAATATGCTCCCTGCAAATATATTAATAAAATGTGTGTGTGAACAATAGCGTATGCGTAATGAAATTTTTGTTATTATTGGTTAAGTCAGCTAAGTAAGTTGATGTGTTAAACATTATGGTTGCATGTCTTTTTGTTTTCATTTCCTGTTAGTGTTTTGTTAGCGGAAAATAAAAATATGCCAGGCTCATACTCCAAGTGATTCCTTTCGCATGGCATGCCGGTATCTCCAACATTGATACCGAACACGCACAAACAAGTGCAACCACTTTTGATCTATGGTGTGTGTTTCTATAATTTCGGCACTTTATCGCATCGGAAAATAACGTGGCGCATTCGTCTTAACTTGCAGCACCGGTAGCGTAATATTAATGCCACTAATTCGAAGCATTCATATTCGCGGCCAAATGCAACGGTTATACCCAATTCTCAACGGCTATTCATACTCCATGACCATGAATCGAAAACGAGAAAATGAATGTTTGTCTCGCGCACGATAGCCCCAATTTAAGGAATTAGTACAATCGAGCAAACTAAAAAAACAAAAACACACCGATTTCATGTGCGTGTGTGTGCACATAACCCCACATGAATGTCAAGAGCTAATCGATCATAACAAATAGACCGCCAAAAGCGTTTTATCCTCGCTCTATGCGTTTGAACAATCGTTGCGACAATTGTGCAAATTTTTAACATTACCTTGGAAACAGCATGTAAGTATCATTGATTTTTATTTTTCCTAATCCTACTACCATACGCTAACAAAGTAACAAAGGCGTTACGCATGAAAAATATTACTTAATTAACCATCTAATAAATAAGGTAAGCATCCGAAGAGGCCACCCCCACACGGCCATGAAGTCAATGTTGGAGATACCGGCATGCCATGCGAAAGGAATCACTTGGAGTATGAGCCTGGCATATTTTTATTTTCCGCTAACAAAACACTAACAGGAAATGAAAACAAAAAGACATGCAACCATAATGTTTAACACATCAACTTACTTAGCTGACTTAACCAATAATAACAAAAATTTCATTACGCATACGCTATTGTTCACACACACATTTTATTAATATATTTGCAGGGAGCATATTCGGCTTGTTAATATCATGCAGGATTTAGAGGATTCGCAAGATACTGTGGAGTGGTTACTGCGGTGGAAGTTGCTGAAACCGAGCCAGGAATGTCGGCGATGCGATGACCCGATGAATCTCCGGGCGAATCTTCAGGTAGGGGTAACCGAGCCAGGAATGTGGGCGATGCGGTGACCCGATGAATCTCCGGACGAATCTTCGGGTAGGGGTATGTATCGACGGATAATAGATAGGTATGTGGGAAGCAGCTCTGTCGAAACGCCTCGTTAAGTGTGCGAAATGGCTCATTTTTCGCTGGGTCAAAACATTCACTCCAAACAATAATGCTCCTTATGTATTTTTGGAGCATGGAGATAGGCGTCGAAAGAGCCGCAATCGAAGCGGATGTAAACCGTAAAACCGTGATGTCGTTTTACCGTAAAATCCGCTCCGAGTTAATATACCTCGATCAGTACACCGGATCGATGATTGGTGGCCCCGGTAAAACTGTCGAGATAGACGAAACAAAGCTGGTCAAGAGGAAATATAATCGCGGCAGAATTAAGCTCTCCAATGAAGAATGGTTGGTTGGAGATATTTGCCGCGAGACGAAAGAAACCCAACGTTCTAAGTTGAGCGATTTTCCCTTGATGAGTGTCCACGAGCCTTCTCGTGTGGTTGTTGTTGTTGTTGGAAATAGAGCCCAAAACCCCTTCGTGCGCTCTCGAAATCAGACGAAGAGCAAAATCGAGTTTTTTTGCTTGGCTGAAGCGAACGAGAGAAACAGCGATGATGAAAAAAGTGTGCTATGAAAAAAATCAACTCATCCTAACGGACACGCGCCAACGTTTTAGCCATGAGAATGTATTTGTGAGGTAGGTATATTTTGGTATATAGTAGTGCTTTGTTGCTACTGTCAATTTTTTTGTCATTCTGTGTGGTTTGCCAAGTGCCAAGTGCAAGTGTTTCTCAACTGTGTTAGAAAAGTGCTACAAAAATTTCGCAGAATTGCAGCCAAAATGGACATTTTTATGCAAAGTGCCGTAAGCTGATGAACGAGATTGAGCTCTCGTACCAAGAAGCTCTGCAAGAAGCAAACGATGGGGTTGTCACGCTGCCAAACATGGGTAAGTAAAAAAGCAAGTTAGTGGTTGTTTATACGTAAGAGTTAGGATCTGCGTATGAGATCGCATGAAATATTCGCAATGCTATAATTAGAGAGTTCTGCAATAATCAGAGAAATGCTATAATTAGAGTGCCTTAATTTGGCGGCCAGCGGGAACTTTTTCTACGAACGGCAATGGCAACGATCGGACGCGTGCGCAATCCGGCTAGTTTTAAGTTATTCGTTAAAATAAACATATATGAAGAAAAATATCGCAACGTCCAGCCCTAGACTGATCAGTGGTTATTTGTCAGTGCTTATCATATTATAATATTAAATATTATTTAAAAAGTGCAGTATAATTCGGTGTATTGATTTAAGGGCACCAAAATAAACATATCAATGTGTGAAATGGTGCAAGAAAAAAAACATGTTATCATCCGGGATCTATGTGCGTGTGTCAAAAAGTCGCAGTGTGAAAAACGGAATGTGATCAAACATGTGTGAATCAATTGCATTATATTTTGTATTAATAACTGTCATGCAAATGCCGTCAATGCCGGTGTTTATTTTATTACCTAGTAACTAGGTTCGGTTCGAAAATTTGTTCAGTATTGAAAATTTGTTCAGTGTTGAGTGAATGTGTAAAAATGTGTTTCAAAAGGGCGGTCCTGTGGTACAGTCGTCAACTCGCTCTACTTAACAACATGCCCGTCATAGGCTCAAGCCACGTATGGACCGTCCTTCCGTAGTCGGACTGACTATCCGGCTGCGTGGTACTAATTGTGTATCAAAAACCTGAATAGTCCAGCATGACCGCGCAGGACGTAACGCATAATAAAAGAAGAAGAAGTGTTTCAAAACAAAAATTAGTTTTGAAAAACCATTATGCAAAACCATAATGCCCAGTCATCAAGTGCACGACCTTTAAACATGCCCGTCACGGGTTCTAGTACCGTATGTACCGAGCCTCCTATAGACAGGACAGGGCTAATTTTGTTGAACACACAAAGTTAAAAAGGCTTAGATAAGTGGCTAAAAGCAGTGGATCAGGCTAAGAAAAGTGGCTCAGACTGGCAAAACGGATAAGATTTCTACAGGTTTACCATGACAAATGCCACAAGACCGGACGTGAATCGATTCTTGACTATCCGTACGAAACAAGAACTGACTATCCTGCTTCTGATACCATGAAGTCTCAAAAGCCTTTAACAAGCCATTGCGGTTGACACGGTCTAAATGTAAATTAATAATCGTGCGATCATGATCAAATACATTGTTTGTTGCATTGGTCAATCGGACAAATGATTGGTCCGTTCCTTTTATTGCAGGTAGCTGTTGTAGAGTGGCGACGGCAAAAACACCAAATCAGCAATTCAAATGTCGGATCTCAAAGCAGACAACAAATGTTCGATATCAGTTGACTATAAGTTATCTCCCCAATCAGGATTTTCGGATGACGAAACGGTTCCGGAAGTGTCGCATGGCAAATCTGCGACATCAAGCACTGCCGGAACAAGCGTTGAAAGCGTCGCGGACAATGCTGCAGATTTTGAACATGGGGAAAATTATCCGAACGGTGAGGACAGCGACGATTTTTATCTCGGCTCACCGATGAGAATGACTCTTATGAGATCTTTGACAATCTAAGTTTGTTGGATTGTCTTAGATTCTTTGCAATTCAGAGTCAGCTTCCCCGTTCGGTGGTCAATATGTTACTGGTGATCCTACGGAACAAGGTAGATGCCACTTTTCCAAAAGATAGCCGGACTTTGGTGCGAACACCTCCCCGTGCTGCTGGTAGCATTTATAATATCGGGTTTTGTGTTCTTTGGTAATATTACTTATTTATTAACACATAAAAATATAATTTGTAACAAATAACATGACACGTTAAAAAGGTGGTCTGTTCTGTCCGGACGGTCAACGATCTCTCTTCGTAGAACGATCTGTCGATCGTGTCCTGCACCGCACACACACCTCTACAAGCACAGTACAACTGTCATTGCGAGCTGTCTTGGTACAGCGGTACAGGCACAGAGTGGTTGCCAACATCGGGAAAGGTGACTTTTGGTACGGAGGATTATCGCCAGTCCTGACCAAGTATTTTCAGTAAGTATATTATGATTTGAATTATGTTTCAATTGCTACAAAAAAAAAATCTTCATATTAGTATTTATAGAGATATCGAACCCCGAGACGAAACTTTTAAACTAAACGTATTGGTCGACGGGCTATCGCTACATAAGTAGTGATGGGTAATGCGGAGCGGAGTCATGGATCAACTCCGACTCCGGTGCGCAAAATATGATTCCGACTCCGGATCACTCCGGATCACTCCGGATCAGTCCGGATCAGTCCGGATCAGTCCGGATCACTCCGCATCAGTCCGGATCACTCCGCATCACTCCGGATTAGTCCGGATCACTCCGGATCAGTCTGGATCAGTCCGGATCAGTCCGAATCAGTCTGGATCACTCCAGATCAGTCCGGATCAGTCCGGATCAGTCCGGATCAGTCCAGATCACTCCGGATCAATCCGGATCACTCCGGATCACTCCGGATCAGTCTGGATCAGTCTGAATCAGTCCGAATTAGTCCGGATCACTCTAGATCACTTCGGATCACTCTGGATCACTTCGGATCACTCTGGATCACTTCGGATCAGTCCGGATCAGTCCGAATGAGTCCGGATCAGTCCGAATGAGTCTGGATCAGTCCGAATTAGTCCGGATCACTCTGGATCACTTCGGATCACTCTGGATCACTTCGGATCACTCTGGATCACTTCGGATCACTCTGGATCACTTCGGATCACTCTGGATCACTTCGGATCAGTCCGGATCAGTCCGGATCAGTCCGGATCACTCCGGATCACTCCGGATCACTCCGGATCACTCCGGATCAGTCTGGATCAGTCTGGATCAGTTCGAATTAGTCCGGATCACTCTGGATCACTTCGGATCACTCTGGATCACTTCGGATCACTCTGGATCACTTCGGATCACTCTGGATCACTTCGGATCAGTCCGGATCAGTCCGAATGAGTCCGGATCAGTCAGAATGAGTCTGGATCAGTCTGGATGAGTCTAGATGGGTCGGGATGAGTCCGGTCAAGGCCGGGCGAGCAGTTTATGTTGGCGATGCAATTACTAATGCCCAAAATGACTGGTCACTATCGTGAAGAAAGTTAGTGATGAATGTGTTCCGTTTCAAATAATGCATCCAAAATGTACGATGCGGTATAAAAATTTTCTTTCTCTTTTAAATATTTCTTTCTTGCAATAATAGTTACCTTTAGAATATTTACCGTCACATTAAAAATTCCTTATGCTTCCCGTATGCTTCCCATTATATGAAGTCAACAGCAATAAGGCTATTTCAATTTTGTTTGATGATTGTTGGTTTATATTTATAGAATTTAAAAAAAAAAAACATACAATTGGAGTTCACAAAGACAAGTTGAATTATAATTTAATACATAACTTCTTATTAATTCGTGATTTGGTTTTATTACAATTTCAATCGCATGTTAACCTTTTTCTCCTTTCCTTCTTTCATTTTGTAGTTGTATTGAACGAATACCATTTCCTTTACTTCCTGCTTCCAAGTCGACTTCTTTTTTGAGTCAACATCTGTCCTGTTTTTGAAAAAACTCTCTCACAGGGAACAGAAGTTGCTGGAATGCTCAAATATTTTTACGCAAGTTTTGCTAATCCAGGGTATATTTCTAATCTACTCTTCCACCAATTGAGAGGATCTTCATTAATTTCTAGATTTTTTCTTGTAAATATCGATCTAGCTCTGCAGTAGCTGTTACAATAGGATTATTGGTAACACCTCTGGGTGATGGTTGAACATGCTGTTTAAATACACCCCATATATCATCGTCATGTATAATTTCTGTACATTCTTCTACAGTAGATGTGTCATTTTCGCATTGAGTTTTAAATGGAATTAATTTTTCATGTAAACAAGCATACGCCTCCTCGTATTCTATGGAATTTCCTAAGAACCCTTCTTTTTTAAATCTTGGATCAAGTAGTATTGCTAATGATGAAACGTCCTTATAGTTACGAGTGTTGAACCTATCTTCAATCCCTGACATAATTTCTGTTGCTAGCTGTTTGGCGTTTGTATGTAAATTAGATGATAGCGCTCTTAATTGAAAAATCAAAGATTTGACTAGCACACCCAATTTTGATAATGTAGCTGATTTTGCGCCATAATTTCTTTTTGTTGTTCTACGATTTCCCAGTGATTTTGATAAAGTTTTGAACTTACCTTAAGTGTGGTTATGTATGATAAAATAGGTATTTTATTTTTATACAAGCGATCTAACATTTTATACGAAGAGTTTCATCACGTAGAGCAATCCTGTTTTAGTTTTTGTTGCGGTAATTTCAAATTTTGCTGCACTTCTGAAAGTTTTTGCGTTGCTTTGTTGCCTCTCTGAAAATGCATGACCACATTTGTTGCGTCCAGCAACAAAGCTCTTCCTTTCGCGTAGTAAAAAGTTTAATCTTCAGTTTTCTTAATTCACTTCAACTGTATTAAAAAAATTCACTGAACTTGCTTCTCTTGGCGCGATGGTAGAAAGAGGTCGATTTTCGTCTTGGTGTCTGTTTTAAAACTTCGTGCAAACCCGATTGCGGTCATTCCACTTAACTTGCGCAGGTTCATCCGTTGCACGCGAAGCTCCTTCGGATGAACCATTCCTACTTTCTATATTTCGGCCGTGTTTATTTCGCCTGTGCTACCTGTCCCTCTCTCTCACTTCACCACAACGCAGGTGTCAAACTAGAACCGCTGTTGATAAACTACAACACTTTTAACTATTTCTATTGTTTTTATTATAGTATTGCTGATAGTTTTTTGCACTGCTAAATGTATGGAATATTCACCGTATGGAAGGTGTTCAATGCCATCTTGCTGATGCTATTATATTAGATGCATTGTCTGTTACTATAGTTGCTACTCAATCATGAATTTCTATTGTTTTGGTAACATATTCGATATATTTTGCTTTATTGCTCCCGGTGTCATCTTATTCGAATTCCGAGCAATCTATTAGGAATGCAGATGGTTTGAAGTTATTATTTATAAAGTGAGCTGTTATGGCAAGAAAACTGGTTCCATTGATAATAGACCATGGATCATCAGTTAGAGCAATAGAACTATCTGATAATAGCTTGGCTTTCACATATTTCAAAGATTTTTTATACATATTTGGTAAAGCGGAATTAGATAATGCCTTTCTGGTTGGTAGATTAAAATTTGGATTCAATTCTTTTATAAATGCTTTGAAATTGTGATCCTCAACTGTAGAAAAAGGGTAACATTCTTTACATATTAATAATATGAACAGTTAATCTAAATTTTTAACTGTGGTTGGTTACAGAGTGACATTTATAACCGCGAGGCCATGTGGTTTCTAAACACTCATTTTCATTTTCATTTTCATTCGCTCATGAGTGCTTTTGAGAAACCTACGTTCTCAACGTTTGTCGAATCGGCACAAAATCGGTTTGAGAATATTTGAGAATATTTCAGAATATTTGAGAAAGTTGACGATATAGCAATCGGCTACCTGAAATATAAGCAATTGTGCTATTTGTTTTTCGATAATCACTTTGGAAAATAGATTCAATGTTTATAATTTTAAAAAATGAGATCAAAAACTTATTTTCTATTTAAAGCTTCAAACAAAGCTTCAGTGGCTTTATCAGTTTCTCAGAGTGAGAAAAATTGACAACGGCGACGAGCTCACGTCTGAGAACAAGTTTTGAGTGCTTGAGAAACTGAAATGAGTGCCTGAGAATGTTTTCTCAGTTTGAGAAAGCCCCGTGGCCCCGCGGCCTATCATTCCTGCGATCTAATAGACTTTTTCCATATTTATGGTTTCGAGCTGTTTGTGCTAAACCAAAGACTTATCTTACAAATCTTTCCAATCGTTCAATTAGACAATTTTTATTAAAAAATATTTTTAAACCATTCATTTTTATAAATTACTAGCTGGCTCAGTAAACCTGGTTGTACCCAACATAGTATTAGTTGGTAATTAAGTATTATAAGTTGTAAATACAGGTGTCTGAGTAAACATTGCTTTTTTATGTGTTCATATCATTGACGTTTATTAAACAAATAATATGGTACAACATACAATTTGTTTCATACAACATTACTGGACACTCGTTGTAATTTACGATTTTCCGCTGCACATTGCGATGTTTCCCCGCCAAAAAAGACCAAGGGGGGCGTCTCAACAACGCCACTGGACACCTTCTTCGCCTGCTGATTTTTCAATGAAGCATCCAATGTATCGAAAGGCGTGGAGAAGGGTGAATTGTTATTCACCGTTAAAACTTAAGACGGTTTATCGCTGGCTTGTTGTTGTGATATTACCGTATTAAAATATATTAACGGTGGCGGGTTTCCTTTGAAGCTACGTTGCATTTTGATTTTTCGAAAGTATCAGAAAAACATAACGCGTTCGATTGAGCTTCTTGGACACAAATGCTGCTTGCATGTACCAATACTAATTCTATAATATTCACATAGTTGGTGCAGTAAAGCTATCAATACTAATGACATCTCATCATCAACAACAAGGTTATTTTAATTTTGATTGTTGGTTTATATTTATGGAATTTTAATACATACAATTGGAGTTCACAAAGTCAAGTTGAATTATAATTTAATACATTATTCTTATTCTTATTTATGTCGTACAGCGTATAAAGCTCGCCAGGCTCCGGTGGGCTGGCCATGTTATACGCATGGAAACGGACGACCCAGCCCGTAAAGTCTTTTTAGGCCGTCCACAAGGACAGAGGAGGCGTGGTAGGCCCAAATTGAGGTGGCAAGATGGCGTGGAAGCGTCCGCCATTAAGGCCGGGATAACGGACTGGCAGACGAAGGCGCGAGACCGTGAGCGGTTTCAGACACTTCTGAGGCAGGCCAAGACCGCAAAGCGGTTGTAGCGCCGGATAAGTAAGTAGTAAGTAATTCTTATTTATTCGTCATCTGGTGTTATTACAGTTTAAATCACATGTTAACCTATATGTATATATATATACGCCGGTCTCGTAGTACAGTCGTCAACTCGTACGACTTAACAACATGCCCGTCATGGGTTCAATCCCCAAACAGACCGCGCCGCCATACGTAGGACTGACTATCCTGCTATGGGGGGAATCAATTAGTCACTGAAAGCCAAGCCCACAAGTGGGTACAGGCAGGCCTTGTCCGACATCGGTTGTTGAGCCAAAGAAGAAGAAGAAGAAATATACATATATATATATATATATATATATATATATATATATATATATATATATATATATATATATATACATATATATATATATATATATATATATATATATATATATATATATATATATATATATATATATATATATATATATATATATATATATATATATATATATATATATATATATATATATATATATATATATATATATATATATATACGAGGTTAAGTTAAATATATTACGTGTTTCGTTCTGTTCCTGCTTCTAGATTTAGCTGAATATTCCTTCTTTGCTATGGAGTGACAGTTTGGTTGGATATCTATTCTGATGCGTAGAAGCCGACAAATCTGTCAAATGTTATTCATTGCTTAAAAATGGGGTTTCAACACAAGTTCTCAATTGGGTTCAAACATAAAACAATATGAAATTGTTGCTTTTCGAATCATCTGTTATACAGGGTTTCCCACGATTTATTGGTTGATTCCCATCAATTTTTGGTGCGTTCCCATATTTTTTTGGTGCGTTCCCACGATTTTTTGGTCGTTTCCCAGAAATTTTTGGTCCATATGTATTGATATCCAATCGGAAAATATCAATAAATTATGGGAACGAACCAAAAATTAATGGGATACGACCAAACAATCGTGGGAACGCAACAAAAAATCATGGGAACTGACCAATAAATCGTGGGAAACCCTGTAAGGAAAATCCTGAGGTACGCCGAGCAATCACCAAATAAACTATGCGCCGCAACAAAATTTGCGCGAGCTACCGTAAAATCCAAAGGTAGCTGAGAGCGATCCAAACGTAGCTGAAAACGATTCAGACGAAGCTGAAAACGATTCAGACGTAGTTGATTGCGATCCATTCTCATGGATTGCGATCCATAGTAACCGGATAAAGATTCAGAGAAAAGTGAGAACAGGTGTATTTATAATAAAAAATATGTGTGGTTTTGTGGCAAGATTGTGATTAGCTATGTGTGAAACTGTGCCTTAAGTTTCAATAAAGTGTAAAAATATCAAACGAGTTTGATGTGTTTAAGTTTGATTTCGATGCATGCGATTTTACACCTGTTTTCACTTTCCTCTGAATCTTTATCCGGTTGCTATGGATCGCAATCCATGAGAATGGATCGCAATCAACTACGTCTGAATCGTTTTCAGCTACGTTTGGATCGTTTTCAGCTACGACAATACAACTTCGACCGAATCCCTTTTCCCTGTTTCTACATGCCCCTCGCCTGTAAATTTCGGTCTCTTTGCCTGTAGGGCAGTGCTAGCACAGTGCGGAAGTGCTAGCACTTTTCGCACAGTGCGCACTCTTCACACAGTACGCTCTCACCGTAGCAATAGACGATGTGCAATCTCAGATTGCGCTTATATTTATCTGTCAAACGGGTCGATTTGATATATTTATCTGTCAAAAAAAAAAATATATATATCTCGGACATATAATCTTGAAAATATATGAGCAATCTTGGCGCAATCTGAAAATGTATGGAAATGACGTTTATAGCTCAGGGTTGGCTACGCGAAATGACTTACACCGGTTCTCACTTTCCTCTGAATCTTTATCCGGTTGCTATGGATCGCAATCCATGAGAATGGATCGCAATCAACTACGTCTGAATCGTTTTCAGCTACGTTTGGATCGTTTTCAGCTACGTTTGGATCGCTCTCAGCTACCTTTGGATTTTACGGTAGCTCGCGCAAATTTCATTGCAGCGCAACCGTTTATTCAGTGACCGCGGGACACATTTGCATCCCAAGGAAAGAATTAAATAATTAATGCATTCAATTGTAAAATCTAAGCGTATTTTTTATATGAAGCTTACATCACCATTCATACTTCATTGATTAATTGACCAAGTTTTTCAAACAAACCTGCATAATCTTCTTCTTTTTGACGTAACGACCTACGTGGTCAATCAGTCCTGTTTAGGCTTTCGAGATTTAGCCGGGTATTCCTTCTTTGCAATGGAGGGACGGTCTGGTTGGGAATCTATTTTTATGCGTAGAAGCCGACAAATCTGTCAAATGTTATTCATTGTTTAAAAACGGGTTTTCAACACAAGTTCTCAATTGGGTTCAAACATAGAACAATACGAAATTGTTGCTTTTCAAATTGTCTGTCATGAGGAGAATCGTGAGGTACGCCGAATGGTCACTAAATAAACTTTGCGCTGCAACGAGATTTACGCGAGCTACCGTAAAATCCAAAGGTAGCTGAGAGATCTCATGGATTGCGATCCATAGCAACTGGATAAAGATTCAGAGGAAAGTGAGAACAGGTGTATGTTTTGATAAAACGAATATATGCGCAATCTGAGACTGCGCATCGTGTATTAACACTTTGACCGCCGGCCTGACGTCACAGTTTTTGAGTGAGCACGTAGCGCATGGCAAGAGAGCGATGAGAGCGACAGTTTCTCGTGCCATTGCTATCACTCTTTTGTTTCATGGCGATAAGTGGCGTAGCACATGTCGTTCTCGTTCTCTCTTTCCTACCTCATTCGTTCTCGAGAGAATCACTGATCGTCAGATGCAAAGCTTAACGGTGAGCAAAACCGTCATGCGAATTTATATGACACGGCGCTTAAAGTGTTAATACGCACTAATAAAAAGCGCACTATGCTGAGAGAGCACACTGTGCGAAAGTGCTAACACTGTGCTAGCACTGTGCGGAAGTACTTTACCCAACACTAGTTCCAATGCTCGTTGTTATGCATTTTCTTCGTAGTGGTTGTTACGCTTGGGCCGGTCCCGTGGTACAGTCATCAACTCGTACGACGAAACAACATGCCCATCATGGTTTCAAGTCCCGAATAGACCGTGCCCCCATACGTAGGACGGACTATCCTGCTATGGTAACAATAAGTCACTGAAAGCCAAGCTCACTTCACTAATGGGTTCAGGCAGGTCTTGACCGACAGCGGTTGTTGTGCCAAAGATGAAGAAAACACCGTGGTATACTACGTCAAACCTTGATATTGCCATTTTCTTGGCAGTTTAAATCAATCAAACAAAGCGTTATATGGTAAAGGATGACTAACATCCGTATATTTGAGATGCTTAGGGCAGTTTCTGATGGAATTTGACCATCGAATGTGATGGTCAATGATAACGTCATGATCGATCATTGATATTTCGGAATGTTACCAGTAAACCAAATGTACCATGTAAGGATTATTTTATTACAGCCAGGGTTCGTAACGTTCGAGCACATCCATCCGCGCACGGTCGATTATTTATGTACACACACTTATCGATCTTACATTTATAAATAGAGGGCGAGAAGGCTTTTCCCTCTCTTCATCACCAGCAATTTCTTACAACGGCTTCGGTAATAAGCAGCAAACATCCAAGAAAGAGAAGGAAACTTTATCCGGAAACTATTCGCGACGAAACACGTAATATATTTAACTTAACCTCGTATATATATATATATATATATATATATATATATATATATATATATATATATATATATATATATATATATATATATATATATATATATATATATATATATACGAGGTTAAGTTAAATATATTACGTGTTTCGTCGCGAATAGTTTCCGGATAAAGTTTCCTTCTCTTTCTTGGATGTTTGCTGCTTATTACCGAAGCCGTTGTAAGAAATTGCTGGTGATGAAGAGAGGGAAAAGCCTTCTCGCCCTCTATTTATAAATGTAAGATCGATAAGTGTGTGTACATAAATAATCGACCGTGCGCGGATGGATGTGCTCGAACGTTACGAACCCTGGCTGTAATAAAATAATCCTTACATGGTACATTTGGTTTACTGGTAACATTCCGAAATATCAATGATCGATCATGACGTTATCATTGACCATCACATTCGATGGTCAAATTCCATCAGAAACTGCCCTAAGCATCTCAAATATACGGATGTTAGTCATCCTTTACCATATAACGCTTTGTTTGATTGATTTAAACTGCCAAGAAAATGGCAATATCAAGGTTTGACGTAGTATACCACGGTGTTTTCTTCATCTTTGGCACAACAACCGCTGTCGGTCAAGACCTGCCTGAACCCATTAGTGAAGTGAGCTTGGCTTTCAGTGACTTATTGTTACCATAGCAGGATAGTCCGTCCTACGTATGGGGGCACGGTCTATTCGGGACTTGAAACCATGATGGGCATGTTGTTTCGTCGTACGAGTTGATGACTGTACCACGGGACCGGCCCAAGCGTAACAACCACTACGAAGAAAATGCATAACAACGAGCATTGGAACTAGTGTTGGGTAAAGTACTTCCGCACAGTGCTAGCACAGTGTTAGCACTTTCGCACAGTGTGCTCTCTCAGCATAGTGCGCTTTTTATTAGTGCGTATTAACACTTTAAGCGCCGTGTCATATAAATTCGCATGACGGTTTTGCTCACCGTTAAGCTTTGCATCTGACGATCAGTGATTCTCTCGAGAACGAATGAGGTAGGAAAGAGAGAACGAGAACGACATGTGCTACGCCACTTATCGCCATGAAACAAAAGAGTGATAGCAATGGCACGAGAAACTGTCGCTCTCATCGCTCTCTTGCCATGCGCTACGTGCTCACTCAAAAACTGTGACGTCAGGCCGGCGGTCAAAGTGTTAATACACGATGCGCAGTCTCAGATTGCGCATATATTCGTTTTATCAAAACATACACCTGTTCTCACTTTCCTCTGAATCTTTATCCAGTTGCTATGGATCGCAATCCATGAGATCTCTCAGCTACCTTTGGATTTTACGGTAGCTCGCGTAAATCTCGTTGCAGCGCAAAGTTTATTTAGTGACCATTCGGCGTACCTCACGATTCTCCTCATGACAGACAATTTGAAAAGCAACAATTTCGTATTGTTCTATGTTTGAACCCAATTGAGAACTTGTGTTGAAAACCCGTTTTTAAACAATGAATAACATTTGACAGATTTGTCGGCTTCTACGCATAAAAATAGATTCCCAACCAGACCGTCCCTCCATTGCAAAGAAGGAATACCCGGCTAAATCTCGAAAGCCTAAACAGGACTGATTGACCACGTAGGTCGTTACGTCAAAAAGAAGAAGATTATGCAGGTTTGTTTGAAAAACTTGGTCAATTAATCAATGAAGTATGAATGGTGATGTAAGCTTCATATAAAAAATACGCTTAGATTTTACAATTGAATGCATTAATTATTTAATTCTTTCCTTGGGATGCAAATGTGTCCCGCGGTCACTGAATAAACGGTTGCGCTGCAATGAAATTTGCGCGAGCTACCGCAAAATCCAAAGGTAGCTGAGAGCGATCCAAACGTAGCTGAAAACGATCCAAACGTAGCTGAAAACGATTCAGACGTAGTTGATTGCGATCCATTCTCATGGATTGCGATCCATAGCAACCGGATAAAGATTCAGAGGAAAGTGAGAACCGGTGTAAGTCATTTCGCGTAGCCAACCCTGAGCTATAAACGTCATTTCCATACATTTTCAGATTGCGCCAAGATTGCTCATATATTTTCAAGATTATATGTCCGAGATATATATATTTTTTTTTTTGACAGATAAATATATCAAATCGACCCGTTTGACAGATAAATATAAGCGCAATCTGAGATTGCACATCGTCTATTGCTACGGTGAGAGCGTACTGTGTGAAGAGTGCGCACTGTGCGAAAAGTGCTAGCACTTCCGCACTGTGCTAGCACTGCCCTACAGGCAAAGAGACCGAAATTTACAGGCGAGGGGCATGTAGAAACAGGGAAAAGGGATTCGGTCGAAGTTGTATTGTCGTAGCTGAAAACGATCCAAACGTAGCTGAAAACGATTCAGACGTAGTTGATTGCGATCCATTCTCATGGATTGCGATCCATAGCAACCGGATAAAGATTCAGAGGAAAGTGAAAACAGGTGTAAAATCGCATGCATCGAAATCAAACTTAAACACATCAAACTCGTTTGATATTTTTACACTTTATTGAAACTTAAGGCACAGTTTCACACATAGCTAATCACAATCTTGCCACAAAACCACACATATTTTTTATTATAAATACACCTGTTCTCACTTTTCTCTGAATCTTTATCCGGTTACTATGGATCGCAATCCATGAGAATGGATCGCAATCAACTACGTCTGAATCGTTTTCAGCTTCGTCTGAATCGTTTTCAGCTACGTTTGGATCGCTCTCAGCTACCTTTGGATTTTACGGTAGCTCGCGCAAATTTTGTTGCGGCGCATAGTTTATTTGGTGATTGCTCGGCGTACCTCACGATTTTCCTTATAACAGATGATTCGAAAAGCAACAATTTCATATTGTTTTATGTTTGAACCCAATTGAGAACTTGTGTTGAAACCCCATTTTTAAGCAATGAATAACATTTGACAGATTTGTCGGCTTCTACGCATCAGAATAGATATCCAACCAAACTGTCACTCCATAGCAAAGAAGGAATATTCAGCTAAATCTAGAAGCAGGAACAGGACTGAAAGACCAAAAAGGTCGTTACGCTAAAAAGAAATAGATTGTGAGGGTTTGTTTGGAAAACTTGGTCAAAGAATACAAAAATGTATGAATGATGATGTATGCTTCACATAAAAAAGTGATTAGATTTTACAATCGCATGCATTAATTATTTAATTCTTTCCTTGGAATGCAAATGTGTCTCGCGGTCATAGAATAAACGGCTGCGATGCAATGAAATTTGCGCGAGCTACCGTAAAATCCAAAGGTAGCTGAGAGCGATCCAAACGTAGCTGAAAACGATTCAGACGAAGCTGAAAACGATTCAGACGTAGTTGATTGCGATCCATTCTCATGGATTGCGATCCATAGCAACCGGATAAAGATTCAGAGGAAAATGAGAACAGGTGTAATACAAAAATCGTCACTTCAAGCACCCGCCTTACTGCCTGTATCTGGTTGTATATGTTGAATACTGTAAAAAAAGCATTGAAATAAAGCAGCATAATTTACATATTCATGTAGAATTATGAAAGATTATCGCAGCTTTATTTCAATGCGCACAACACTTCATCAATTGAAAATACGGCCGAGGCCGTAATAATGTGAATTTAAATAAATAACTCTTGAACACTTCACTTCAGATTACATCAGGCGCCCGGGACTTAGGCTAAAACGCCCGCGTCTTCACACTGCGAAGGCTTCAACTGTACTGACGATTTTGTGTGGTAGCAAGAAAGGGAACGCACGAGGAACACTCGCTGCACTAGTGCGAGCGCCAGCAAGCCGCTTCGAGAAAACCATACTGAGCGCGCTGGCTGAAAGTGTACGCACACATACACACATGTTTAATTGTGTGAGTGCAAAAACTGTGTAAAAAGCAAAACACGCTCTCGCCTCCGAGCAATTCCTCGTATTTCCAGCCGTCTCCCCCTGATTCTACATGCCCACCAACAAACCGATTTCGTATTCAACATCATCAATGCCAATGTTTGTCACAATTCGCCCATCAGCTTTTGTATGATTCCACAGCAACCACGCAATTGTTGTATGGATTGTTCCATCCTCTGTTGTATACACCCTAAATCCTGCAATGTACCTTGACGGACAACCGACACTTTTATACACTGTCGACAACCGCACGCTCTTGCTATGTCGATTTCACCGCACGTATTTGTTTCTGCACCACACGCTATTGTCAGGCATTTTCTTCTTTCAATTCTCTCACCGTGCGCGCTTGGAACAATGCCGCCCCTACTAGCAAAGAAAGTGTAAGTGTGCGACTTTCAGGCGAGGGGCATGTTGAAGCAGGAGGAGACGGTTGAAAATACGCGGAATTGCTCGGAGACGAGAGCGTGTTTTGATTTCTACACAGTTTCTGCACTCACACAGTAACACTGCTTCTAGACCAGGGGTCTCCAAACTTTTCAGTTCGCGGACCGCATTTCTTCACAATCAACTTTGTTGAGGACCATTTTGACGCTACCTTTAGAATGGGTGGAAGTTCAAATCTCGTTTTAACACTTTAAGCGCCGCGTTATATGAAATCGCACGACGGCTTTGTTCACCGCTCAGCTCTGTATCTGACGCTCACCAATTCTCTTGATAACGAATGAGGTAGGAAAGAGAGAACGAGAACGACATCTGCTACGCCGCTTATCGAAATGAAACAAAAGAGTGATAATAGTCGCACGAACAATTGTCGCTCTCTTGTCATGCGCTACGTGCTCACTCGCAAACTGTGACGTCAGGCCGGCGGTCAAAGTGTTAAGCAAATACTAGCAAAATACATAAAATTTCTTGAGCTTTCGTTTATTGAATTACAGAATTAAATAAATAAATTTTGATTGATTAGTCAGAAAAGAAAGCTATTTAATTTAACCTTCACCCAGTCATCGCGGGCCGCATTAAAGGCTATTGAGGGACGCATGCGGCCCGCGGGCCTTAGTTTGGAGACCCCTGTTCTAGACGACCAACTTTTTGTACCGCGACAATTTGACAATATCATTTTTTTTTTTCGATTCATTTCCGCACTACAGTAGCGCACCCATATTTTGCGCATACGGCTCGAGCAAATCCTTCGACAACAAACACAATACACTCACCTTCTACGATAAGCTCGCTCAATTGCAACACCACAGCGCCTACTAACACTATGCAACAAGCACCTACTGATCGAGCGGCTTGTATCACTGTGTACTATCAGAATGTGCGTGGCCTGCGTTCTAAAGCCGATGAGTTCCGTTTGTCGGTTCTTGAGACGGAATACGATGTATTGGTACTCACTGAAACTTGGCTCGATCCCTGTATTCCCACCGCTCTCCTTCTAGGAGATGAGTATCGTGTTTACCGATGCGACCGGGATGCCACTAACAGCTCTCACTCTCGTGGGGGTGGTGTTTTAATTGCATGCAACGTTTCTCTTCTCTCTTATGTGCTTCCTACGTTGCCGCAACTGTTAGAACTCACTTGCGTATGTATTCAGTTATGCGACCACCGTTTGTTTATTGCCGCTGCCTACCTGCCTCCTAACCATAGCATGAATGAGGAGAAAATAAGTGCATTGATCGACTTCGTTGCTAATATCTGCACTACTCTTGGTCCGAGAGACAGGTTCATGCTTATTTGTGATTTCAACCAGTCTACGCTATCCTGGACATCGGCGTCAGAGGAAAATGGAGCTACTTTTGATTTCTATGAGCCTCATGCACGCTCCGCGCGCAGTGTCCAGTTCGTTGATGGTTTGCATCAGAGTGGACTATACCAGCTTAACTTCAATACTAACTCATCGGGGCGAATACTTGACCTAATTTACGCAAATTGGCCAGCTGCATCTACATGTTCTTCAATACGTGTCTGTGAATATCCCCTTACTACTATCGACGAACACCACCCTCCGCTTGACTTTGACTTGGACAACGTAGCCCCAGTTACGATCGCTACAGCCATTGATGCTGATAAAAGGCTGAATTATGCTCGTGTTGATCTTCCAAAATTGGAGCGATTGATTTTATCTTTTGACAATTCTTTTAACTGTTCGGACTATTCAATTGACACACGATGCCACAGAGGCTTTTTGTGAGTTCATGAGATCTGCTATATGTGAATGCACTCCTGTTAAAATTCCTCGTCGTGGACCACCATGGGCTGATCGCACACTAAATGCATTAAAAAAAGAAAAAAGAAAAGCCTATTCTGATCAACGAGCACAACGAAACAGCACGTCACGTCTTTATTACAACAGAGTTCATTCTCTCTATCGCCGATATAATAGATCCTGTCACCGAAGTTATTTGAAACAAACTGCACGTTCCCTCTGCAAGTACCCTAGGCGCTTTTGGAGTTATATGGACAAAAAACGAAAATCTGCTGGGCTACCAAGCATTATACGTTATGACGGTGACAGTGCCTGTTCCCTGCCAAAAATGTGTAAATTGTTTGCCTTGCGCTTCAAGGACAACTTCGCTTCTCAAACTACTGGTCCAGAAGATGTGGCCGATGCTCTCTCTAACACACCTGTTGGTGCACTACTCCCTATGCTACCAGTCATCACTGTCGATACGATCATCTCTGAAATCAAACGTGTCAAATCCTCATATACCCCCTGGCCCAGATGGTATACCGGCCGTTATCCTAAAGTGGTGTGCTTCTGCGCTTGCTTCCTCGCTGATGAAGATTTGTAAGGAGTCCCTGAGATGTGGAACCTTTCCTGCCACTTGGAAATCTTCCTGGATGACACCCATCTACAAGAAGGGCTGTAAGAATGATGCTGTAAACTATCGTGGCATAACCTCACTCAGCGTGTGTGCAAAGGTGTTCGAAATGCTAATCTACGAGCCATTGTTGGCCTCGGCCTGCAACTATATTAGTGTGAATCAACATGGTTTTGTACCCAGGCGATTTACAACGACTCATCTACTAGAATTTGTTAGCAAATGCCATAAATCTATCGATAACGGTTTACAACTAGATGCTATTTATACGGATATCAAGGCAGCATTCCAGCAACCTGGGTCCTTTGCTGTTCCTTCTTTTCATCAACGACGCGACATTGATCCTTCCGGCTGATAATCATCTACTGTACGCAGATGACGCGAAAATTTTTCGTGTTATTCGTGAACCAGAAGACCACGCCCGACTGCAAACATCCTTGCATGAGTTCCAGTGTTGGTGCAACCGTAATGCTTTATCCCTATGCACACATAAATGTGAAGTCATCTCTTTCAGTCGTTCTCGCTGCCCATCATTGTATGAATATGCGCTTGATGGACAGTCCTTGGTGCGAAAACTATGTGTTAAGGATCTAGGTGTTTTGCTCGATACAAAACTATCATTTAAGGATCAGCTGGATCATGTAGTAGCCACCAGCAATAGAATGCTAGGACTAGTTATCAATATGACTCGCGAGCTTAATGATATACCTTGCACCAAGGCGCTCTATTGCTCACTTATCCGGTCGTTGATGGAATATGCAAATATCGTATGGTGGCCAACTGCAGCGCGTCCGTTAGCTCGATTGGAATCAATCCACCGCAAAATTTCACGATTTGCACTTCGCTCATGGAACCAAAGGCTCGATTACCGGACTAGGTGTTTACTACTCGGGCTACCCACCCTAAGTGAGCGAATACGAAAAGCCAGGTTGTCGTTCATCACGGGACATCTCGACAGCCGTATTGACTCTCCGTCACTACTGGCTGCCATCAACCTGTACGTTCCGGCCAGGCCGCTCCGGACTCGGGCAATGTTGGCCCTCGACGACCGTAGAACGCAATTTGGCTCCTCTGACCCGTTCCTACTTATGTGCCGTGCTTTCAACGCAGTCAGCGAAGCTTTTGAGCCGAGGATTTTGCCAACTGAGTTTAATGATCGTGTTTCTGTGTTAAATTTGGTTCCATAGTGCACATTTTTATGTTCAATGTTATTGTTATCCATTGTAAAGAACTCATTGTAAAACATTGCTAAAATGGTTCGAGAGGGCATTATTGTCCATCGATAGACAAATAAACAATAAAACAATAAACAATAAACAATTTACAACTGAGCACGCAACGTCAGTTTGGAAAAGTTGCCAGTGGTTGTGCAGAAAAATATGAATAATTCACTGTTAGTAGGGTAGGTGTACCAATTATTATATTTTGTCACCAAGATACCGATTTTATGCCTGTAAAAATAAGTAATGGGTAAAATTTTAAAAGTCTATATGTTTTCTAGAAGCCTATAAGGTGTAGAACACGAGAGTAGTTTTTATTTTGACTCAATGTTTAACGAAACAATAGAAAATTTCGATTAAAAATTGCGTCTCAAGTTAGTTATGGCTATAGTGTTCCTAGTAATTCGCCATAGCTGTACCAATTGTGGTTTTAAGCCAAAACTTGTGGATATTTACACCGAAAATCTATTTTGGACATTATTTTAACTCAAATTAAGTAGTAATAAGTTCACTCAAATGTCCGTTTTGTACCACTATTTGTATTGATATCCACGCTCAATTAATCGCACAATTTATGGGGCGATACAGCAATTCCCCCCCCCCCCCCCCCCCCCCACTCCACTGTTGTATCTGTGGCTGAAACCAGTTCGTGTAAAATGTTATGGACTTATTCTACTGATAAAACTTCATATTCCTTCATTTGGGAGCTATACCGAAACTAGCTACCGTTTCAGCTGTTTAAATTGATTTAAATCGTAGAAAAATTGTAGCCATTGCCCAACTATCTTGAAAGTACTTCTGGTCAAATATGCTTTATTATCGATCAGAGAAGAACGCACTTGGCAATAGTACGACACGAGCGGCATTCAGATTACACCTTTTTTCGTGAAAGTCATTCAAGACTGCGTTATTTCGATGAAACTCATGCTCGATGTTGTATGATTTTAGAAGAGAATGATGCTTAAAACACAATATACAGTGAACCCTCTCTTATTTGACACCTCTACAATTTGAAAAACCTCTCTTGTTTAAACATTTTCCACAGTCCCCTTATTTCCAGTACATTTTTGTCCCTTTAATTTGGAAATCCTCTGAAATCTGTGTCCCTCTTATTTGTGTATGGCGTTGCCATGGTTATTCAATGATGTATGCTCAAATTGGCAATCGTGTTCACAGTTTCCCATAACAACAGTTAAGGCTGCATACTAAATGTTCTGTCTCTTTCTTTTTAGTATGGACCTTTCATTCACTTTCAACCTCGGTAATTTGAAACCCCCTCTTATTCGACAGACCCATCGCCTCTCAAATAAGAGAGAGTTGACTGTTATACTTTATACAACTTCGATTCCCTGCCAGCTATTAAATACGTGCTTTTTAGTTGGCACGTTTTTCCATACAAAAAAAAACATTGAAAGAACTTTTTCTGGGCATGCCATGAGATTTTTGAGAATTTTTCAGAAACCGGTTTTCCCATACAAACGCATGCTTTTTAATTGAACTATCAGCCAACTATTGAGCGTTCAACTAAAAAGCATGCCAACTAAAAAGTGTTCAACTATTTATATCTGACTGTATTTCGAAAATAACAACGAGAAACCCGCATTTTTTCACTTGTCAACTAAGCACTACGAACAAAACGACACTTGTCAACAAAGCATCCATAGCATGCTACGATATTTGGTACACCGAAGGTTAGTTGTACCAATTATAGACATACCGGAAAAAAGGCATATTTTCGCTGAAATTTAGGTAGATTTTGATGTGTAGTCATTAAATAACTAATATTTTGCACCAAAATGATGGTTTAAAGAAAAAATATGGTTAGGTGCTTGAAAATCGCTAATATCCTGCAGTGCTCTAAGCAAAATGATAAGAGATACCAAAAATCTTGGCAACACAATTTATAAGGGTGATATTTAACAAACGACAGTGAGCAGTACGGAACCAATGAAGCACAAATGTGTTAAAATGTTCATATTTGAAATGAAAAATCCTTCTGTGGGTTTAGAGTGCAAATAGACTGTTTTATAGCAAAAATAGTATTCGTTATAGCCATAATTGGTGCTATAGCCACAATTGATACACTTACCCTACATGAAACAAACAATGAAAACACTATCAATAAGTGGACTTAGTTTATTTGCTCTTTTGTTTCGTTTTTAGAGAGCAAACATGTCTCAGGAAGACTCTTTGTTCTTCATACAGCAAAAACAAATGCGTGAATGCTTATGGGACCGACGTGATTTACACTATAAAAATAAAATACAACAGGCCGACGAATGTGCTTCAATTGGAGAATTTAATGGGAAGCTCGTTCCGACACTTCAAGGATGTATACAAAAACAGCGAACAAACGGGATCTGGTAAGTTAATTAAGTGTGCTAAAGAAATAGATTACGTTACTGTAGGCTAAACAAAACAATTGAGCACCTTGAAAACCATGCCTGGCAGTACTGTGTATTTCAGTAATTTCATAATCGCAATACTTTTTTTTTCAATCGAAACCGATCCAATGAATGGTTCCATTGCACTTTCTTTGGTGTATAACTGGCCGACTGCTCTATCGATTTAAGGGAATCACAAACCGTTATGGTAATTTTATTCTAACCTACCAAAAAGCTAACAGTGTGGAAAAGTGGGATAAATAGCCAAATTTGTTTTAAGCGAAAAATTCGTGGCTGCCCCTGCACCGTTGCCCGGTAAACGGATTCCCAACGGATGCTTCCTCCAGACCCAGCTTCCCGCTCTTCAGCAGATGATCGGTTTCGCATTCCTCCTTCTCGTCGTCGAGGTCGAACGATTTGAAACTAAAGCTGGGAACGTAGCTGGACTTGGAGCTAAAATTATGACGTCTCCTAGGCATCAAAGGATAAGGAAAGGATGCACACCATTACGCATGATGCATAAACATTATAAAAAAACAACTTTTTAACGAAATAAGCAATTTCTATCCAGCTTCCTAGACGATGTTTAGACTAATATTATTATTTTATTTTATATTAGCTGCGCAACCCAATAGGAAAAAATGGTTTGCATATGATGCAATGAATTTCATATCGGTGACCAACGAATGTGGAACTACAGTAGATACGTTGGTATGTATATAAAATCAATCTGGTATTTATTTTAAGAAAGAAGGCAGATCTAAGCAGAGAGAGCTTTTTCATAGGTTAACGGATACGCTGAATCGTTCTAGATATGCTCATACTTTTACACTTATAGTTCACGATGTGATATTATCCTTTCTCTCCCTCTCCATTCGGCGTAACTAAGCAGCCGGATAGGTGGTATTTGCTACGGGTAAACGATCCGAATGTTCTTAAGGGGAGGAGTCGTTTATCTTATTGGTACACATACACTTGCTGTATGTTGTGAATTTATGTATTTATTTTGTTATTCAAGTAGTGACAGTCCAGCTGTTTTGCGTTACATATTCATAGAATGAATTCATTCCGTAAATAACCCAGAAAATCATTATGATTAATAATATGATACCGACGAAAAACTATTTGCAAGATACATTGTTATATCATTTACTAAACTATATATAGAGTATAAATACTAAATTATCACTAGCCTCTTCGGATAAAGTTCTGCAGGTAAACTGCCGCTAGCGTTACTTAGCTGGCTATGCCAGGTTCCAACTCCATAGCCTTTCTTAATACCCTAAATTTTGCGCTAAAAATCCCAAATGCTCTTTCTACAACGCGACGAACTCTAGAATGCCGTTCGTTAAATTTCCGCTGACTTTGATTGTGCCGTTCTGGGTCGCCTCCACAGAGTCTTATACAATAATCTGTGAAAGCAAACGCACTATCACCGAGTAACATAAAAGGCACTCTTACATGTTCTCCTTCTCGTATTGGTCATGGTTCAGGTATATGTATCATTCTTTTTTCTAATAGCTCATATAGCCGAGAATGCTTTACCACCCCACTATCCGAAATTCTTTCCTTTGCACCAACATCGGCAAACAAAAAAACCGTTGGCGTCAACAACGGCAAGAAGCACAATGCTGAATATTTTTTAATTAATATAATCACTTCCACTCTCACTCTCATTTGACTTGAACATGCTTTCCATCAATAGCTCCGATGGCATTAAGGAAACCGTATTGTTGCTTAAAATCATTGGAAATTTTCAACCATTGATTCTCATTGATTTCTCATTGAACTCATTGATTTGATGAATATATCCATATTAAATTCATATTATCTATATCATCCAGCTTAAAAATCAAAATCGTTTTAAAAATTGCAATATAGACACTCATGAATATTTTTTAGAGACCTCTACGTGTAATGCCGACTTCACAAGAACGCCATCTCCGAAGGAATCGCTAGAAATTGAATGGCATTGTCCCGAGGAAAACTTGATAGAAGGAACATATACAGAGGAGCAAATGACCAACACGCAAGACTCATTGCATCGTTCGAGTTCGGCTATTCAGGACCCACAAATGGCCAACGAGTCGTCGCCTTCGTCACCAGCCAACGAGCAAACCGCTGTCCTTGAGCCACCTTTGCTCGCAATTACGCTTCACCAACAGGCTGGAAAAACGAAGAAGCGTCGGGTAGAGGCAAATTTGACGTACAATGTAGAAGTCCTTCAGACGCTAAAAACAGTTTCATCAGTTTCACAAACTCTCTTGAATTCAATAAATGACGAGGGCAGTGAGGAAATGCGTTTCTTTGTCAGAGCTGACAAAGAAATTGAATCATGGTCTCCAAAGAGGCGTAATAGAATAGTAGCCCGTGTTGGTACTATGCAATCTATTGAACGCACGGCACGTTATGAAAATTATTGCAACTAAGAATAAATTCCAATAAATCCCAAAAAGATTTGGGATCCTTCGAAAGTAATATTAATGTTTTTTTTTTTAACAAAATTCTGGCTAAACTACTTTCGTTCATTGATCAAAACATATAAGTCTTTGTAAACGAACATTTGCGGTACATACACACTACTTTTTTATTGTTCTTCAGTGTACAAACGGACGCCTTTTCTTCTTCTGAATACATACTTATCTTTAACATACATGTACATAACTGCCAAGAACTTCGATAAAAGCATCGCAAATCTCTAGGATAAACGTAGATATTGATTATGCCGAAACCTATTGGATGACATACAATACAGATATTAGTTGTTGGTTATAAGATTTATTTTACAGGAAACGCACTCGATGCGAGGCAATCGGAATGGATTCCCATCTGTGGGTGCTCCGAGTGTACTCCGATCTGGTCCGGTCTGGTTGTACAGTCGTCAACTCGTACGAAGAAAAAAATGCCCGTCATGGGTTTAAGTCCCGAATAGAGACCGTGCCCCCATACGTAGGACTGACTATCCTGCTATGGTAACAAAAAGTCACTGAAAGCCAAGCTCACTTAACTAGTGGGTACAGGCAGGCCTTGACCGACAGCGGTTGTTGTGCCAAAGAAGAAGAAAAAGAAGTCACTGCGATGGATGCAAGAAACCATGATCGACTTGCATTCCAACTGTTGTCTTGCAGTAACTGAACCTACTTGTACCTTTAGGGTCTCTGGAAAGACTCCGGCAATATTCTTGTTTGCAGTTGTACAGAATACAGTTGCCAGCGAACGAAGCTTCTACGTTGCTATACGATTTAAAAATATTTTGAAGTCTTTTATTTTGCCAACAACATTAGACCATTGACTAATGGATGACTCCAACCCGGCAGACAGGTTGATCCGGAAGTCAGTAAATATCTACTTACATAAACATGTCAATAGCTAAATACTTACGTTGAATGTATACTCCAAACTTCTATAATTGTCTCCATTTGCCAAAAATCTTAAAGTTATTATCAAACGTTCTCTAGCACTTATAGCATTTCTCATCTCCGTATCTTTTTTGCAATCATTGGAGTGATTAGAGCTAATAAATAATCAAAATTTTCTCTTGAAAGTCGAAGGAAATTCACGACAGTGTTTTCCAATTCTTCTTCTAATATTTTGTTGTACTTATGTCTTATGTAGTAATGAAGATGTACTACCTCGTAGAATAGGTCGCATCCACAACCGCTTTTTGTGTTGTCTCAGTTGCAGTGTATGCGACCGAATAAAATTGATCCATGCAGCTGTATATCCCAGCAAAACATTTGTTAGATTCATTTTCCTGCTAAGTATATTTTAAATTAGGAAAACTAATACAACATTTCATTAGATGAGTTGTGTCTACATTATATCTGCTTATACCGAACAATCAATTCAACATTGGAAAAACAGCTTCATCACAAGTGAATACAATTTTACAGCTCTAAAACGATTTGCGACATTTGCTTTCTAGACGTCCATAGCAAAATTCAACAACATTTTCGATATTGACAGCAGATTTAGAACAAAGACCTGTCAAAAAAATTGTCAACGAAAATTGTCGCGGTACTAAAGTTGGTCGTCTAGACCAATGCTGGTGTCGATGTCTCGCTCGCACTAGTGCAGCGAGTGTTCCTCATGCACTTCTTTCTTACTACCACACAAAATCGGCAGTACAGTTCAAGCCTTCGCATTTTGAAGCCGCGGGCGTTTAGGCTAAAGTCTCGGGCGCCCGATGTAATATTAAGTGAAGTGTTTAAGTGTCATTTATTTAAATTCACATTATTACGGCTTCGGCTGAATTTTCAGGCGTTGAAGTGTTGTGCGCATTGAAATAAAGCTGCTTTAATCTTTTATCATTCTTCATGTATAAGTGATTTGCGCTGCTTTATTTCAAAGTTTTTTTTTACAGTATTCAACATAAACAACCAGATACAGGCAGTAAGGCGGGTGCGCGACATGGCATTCTATGGCTACTATGGCGGACTATACGAATTCGACCGAACCTCTTCTTCCTGTTTCTACATTTCCCTCGCCTGAAAATTTTGCTCTCTTTGCCTGTCGGGGCACGTTGTGCTTCGCTCTCGGCGGTAGCATCAACGATGTACTCACACATACTTTTATCGTCAAGGCCAAGCTGTTGCGCAATTCGCTGCATAGAGTAAAAGAAATCCAAAGCAGATTACCCTTTTTTCGTCACCGTTATGCAATTTGACGATGAATGTCCATCGGACGCACTTTTTCATCGAATTTTGCTCCCAGCGCCTTTCAACTCGTTTCGTGAAAATCAATCGGTCACAGGAACACTTTCATTTACTTTGACTGATTTTGCTCACTTTACAAACAGCCAAATTGAGCCAAGTCAATTGATCACAGGATCACTTATCTTTCACTTTAATTGACTTTCACTCCATTGAACAGAAAGTTGAGTCTTACTCTAATCACCAAATCAATTATTCACGGGATTACTTTCCCCTCACTTCAATTGATTTTCTTCGATCAATACACTCAACGTTCTCTTTGATTTACATCCCACAAAACTAGGGATGTAAATTTAAATAACTTTTTTCTGGATTTTAACCCCACAAGCTAGGCGTAAAATTACTCTTGTCTGGATGTTCTTCCCACTTCCGACCCCAAATGTGAAGTTTGTTCGGTTTAAGAAATGGAACAATTTTAACTTTTTTAGTCGCTTTAGTTCAACCACAACGGGAAGCCGGAAATGCTCGAGGGAAAGCTGATAGAGAACTTTAGTGACGAGATACACATAAAGGTTTGAGTTTCGTATGGCCAGAGTCATCGATATGCAAAAGAGAACATCTTGCTATGGATTAATAATAAATAAGTATTAAATAATCGAGTCCAATAGAGGCACGTCTGCGCCGACCAAGGTCTAATATAAGTTTAATTATTTTAGTATATAGTATCATTTATTAGCTAAATACAGTTAGAAACAACAAGAAACCATTGAAACCTGCACCTCTGATACCATGGATCAAGACGAAGTTCGAAATTCGAAGTATTGTAAGATTAAGAATTATACTTAAGTATAAACTAAGGATGAATTGCAAAAGTATGTGTAAGAGAGGTAACGCGCTAATGTGTAAGGGCACCGCCTTTACGACAGAACGAAATAAGGAGCTAACGGGTACAGTTCAGTAATGAATTTACTGTAGTAACTCGTCGGAAGAAAAATAACTTCATTCGAATGTCTACCGAAACATCCACCGGCCTGCCAGTCCATCCACCTGCAGTACCTATCGCTCCATTGGCTGATCGAAATGAGTGTACATCCCCTGGACCAACTTACAAACCACTACCAATTGTTGTGAAAACAATATCCGTTACTGAGCTTCGACCGGAGCTTCTATCACACGGGTTCAGGCCGACATTCCGGCTCAGCGGAATTGGTACTTCAATCATCTCGTGTTAGAAGACTGAATATGAAGGTGTTATAAAATACCTGCATGAGCGCAATGCTAAATTTTTCACCCATGATGCCAAACAACATAGTCCATTCAAAGCCGTTCTACGAGGACTTCCAGAAATGGAAATTCACGTAATAGAAGAACTCCGGGGAGTATACCAGCTTGACGTCTTTGAGACGTTTGAAATTAAAAGGCATATTAATACAATTAATTCCAGATTGTATCTTGTGCATTATAAGCGTGGAACCTGTTCACTTAAAAAATGGAGATGGTCCGAACCATTGAACAAGTAATCATCAGATGGGAACCATACCGTGGAAACAAAAAGGGTCCACAACGCAGAGTCACCGATGTCAGAACTTCGGTCACGGTACGCGGCACAGCTAAACCAATCCACGAGATGCTCTATGTGCAGTTCAGCCCATCACTGACATATGTCCAACCGAAGACCAACAGGAAGCATTGAAATGTTCAAACTGCGCAGGCCCTCACCAGGCTGATGATCTAACCTCGTCGAACCAAGTATGTAGAGATTAGACAACAGGCGACTCGTCGTCCGACAAAACATCAGAACTTGCCAAACCTGGGAATTCGGCCTATAAATTTGAGATCACTAGCTTTAGCTCCACCAGCGATAACATCTACTCTAGTGACACCGTCTCCCACCGTTCGACCGTCCTCTCCTCAGAGTAGTATAGTGTTACCAGCAAATCGTACTGTACCAGAAGTAGCACGCTCCCCACCTGGCTTCACCACACTCGCTCAACGTTTAGAAAAACTCCCGAAACTCCCCAGACGTATCAACGTCTGCTGCTGATGGGGAACTTTTTTCTATGGAGGAGCTTTTTAACTTTTTTTTAAAAAGATGATATCGAAAATCCTTTTATGCCGCAACAAGACTGAGCAACTCGCCGTTATCGAAGAATTATTCATGCTTAATGGATAATCTTTGAATTGCGCTATGGAACGCGATGTCTGTGAGGGCTAAAAAATCCTATAAATGATTTTCTTCATCGTTGAATTGATTTCTGATCAACACTGTGATCTTGCAACCATTAGCTGAATTGTATTCAGATCACTTCTCGATTATAACTAAGTTTGGGTTTGATACATCCCGCGCACCACCAGTGAGTCGCTAAAACTATTAAAATGTTGATTGGGACCGATTCGGTGCATTAGTTGACCGAGGCATTTCATCAACCAAAATACTTCAGGCGCCAACGGCAATTGAATCTGCCATTACTATGTCGTAGAACTCCATCAAAACAGCGATAAATATGTGTCCTTCAGTGGCAATTTTAACGGTAAGCAAAGTAAGCAATTGCGGGGGCCCCGTCGATGAGCGGCCCAGTGTATCTGTATCCCAGCATCTATAAAAGTTGGTCGAATACAGCACTGTATTAGCGAGGCGGGCCCCGTGGATGATGGACGTTGGGGCCCCGTGTTAGACGAACCCTAACCACCATCATCACTCCTCCCCCTCCGACAGCAACAAAAAATAAGTTAAAATGTTACATTATTCAAGACGGGTGCTGATTACCCCTCGGTAACCATGTAAAGACGGCCTCAACTAATCTTACTGCTTAGGGCCCCCAACACTGTAAGCCCGCCACTGGTGCTTCTATTATCAGAGTACGTGGAGGGCTTATCACCCTGGATGATCATACTCATCAACTGAACCAACGTCGAAGTACACTTCGACGTCAATTCCAAAGAAGTGGAGACCAGCAAATAAAACAACAAGCGACTATGCTCTCGCACATCATGTCAGACCGAGTCGCTATAATCCGCAACACAAACTTTGCAAGGCAAGTTGAACAACTCCCAGCACATTCACCTGCCTTTTGGAAGATGCCAAAATTATTGAAGGAAAAACCTCGTCCGATACCACCATAAAACAGCGCGATTGATAAAGGGTTTCACAGTTTATCTCAAGACCGCGGGACTCCTTCCCGAATCTATCTTAGTCAATGCCAAGACTGCGGTATGATGCTTGAAAACGTTGATGATACCTGAATTCATCGGATGCAATGCTGAATCTGCGGCACATTTCTCGAACATACTGTTCGTGCCGAGGACATACGGTCGAATAATTTTTTACACGTATAACCTTTGTGTACATCAGTGTATTAGAAACACGCAATTATGTGTCTGAGGTGCAACGTGTTCCAGCTGGCGTACCACAAAGCAGTATTCTGGGGCCGCTTTTATATTTGCTGTTTATGGCGAATATCCCTGTTCTTCCGAACGGCATTGAGTTGTTTTTGTTCGCAGACGACACAGCTATTGCATCAAACGACAGAGCACCAGCAAAACTAAGGCGTAGTGCGCAACGATCCTTGGACATCTTGCAAGACTATGCTTTTGAATAGAAGATCCGAATTAATAATACCAAAACACAAACCATGATTGTCCCCCATTGCCCAAGTCATAAACTAGTGAAACCCACAGCTGATTGTGGGTGGAATATCAATCCATTAGCTTCAGAAGGTGAAATATCTGAGTATAATCATTGATAATAAGCTCCTATATAACCATCACATTAAAGAACTTTCAACTCGAATGATCACACTACTGAAAAAAACTTTACCCTTTGCTGAATCGTAATTCCCGGCTGTGTCCAGAAAACAAAATTGCTGTACATAAGCAGATAATCTTACCAACGGCAACGTACGGCATCCCTGTATGACAACGTAGTGGTTACACAAACATCCACAAAGTCTAGGGATTAAATCGTTTTTTGCGTTTAATCACGAAGGCCCCACACTGGATGAAGCTCGGAGAATTGTATGATACTTCTGGCAATAAACCTCTAACTGAAATCGTCTATGAAATGACCGAAGAAATCAAAATAAAACCCAACAATCTGAATTCCTTCTTCTAAGGGCTCTTTTTGATGTAAATAATAGTTCATAATTTACTTTTTCGTTAGGTTAAGCTAGAAAATGTAACATGACTCTATGAAAAGGCTACATGAATAAATCAAGTTATACGAAAACCCCATATCATATGATGTGCTAACTTTTTCAGATGTCAGGAATGAATATAACAAAAAAAACAATTACCACAACAATTGAACTATATTGTACTCAGGCCGTCTAAAACAAAATCAATCCGTATTCCTATCTGAAGGATGAAACAATGCAGCCCGACGCTCACGCAATTGTCTGCAGAACGCCTCTCTTACTGCACTTGACAAGTAGTGTGCTTTATGATGACATGCACATATCGTTCTGTTGGCTCGCGTGAGATATCGTTCCGGAGCCGAAGATCGGAATCTACTCATAATGCAGCCTTCTTCAACGCATCTATTGGCTGACTTGTATAATAGAAACCTCTGTTCATTAAAAAATTGTTAAATTGTCCTATGTGATGTATTTCTTTCTCATGTTTGGCCCAGCAACCGTTGCCGGTAAGGCCTGCCTATACCAATAATGAGTTTGATTATCCTATTGATCTGTTAATTATCCTTAGCAGAGCTGTGCTGTACTGTCAATACGAGATTTGAACCCAAGACGGGTGTAAATATCTGTAAAATTATCATCTTGCAAAGTGGCGTTATGCACAAGATTCGTACAAACCTTTTACATTCTATGCTCATTACTTTTCATCGGTGGCAGGTTTAGATTCATTTAACTTTGCGAGCAAGATAGGCAAGAGGGGGGATTGTTTGAGGTAGAATTGTCGCACCTGGCTCTTTTTGCTGATGGTGGGGACAGGGATGTTCAGGGTTCCTCGGTAACGGGACATCATCGTCGTTCGTCCACAGGAAAAACCTGTTAGCGCTTCTAGAGTGCGAAACTACTCTATCCAGTGTAATACAGTTATTCAATCTTCACTCCTTAAGCTTCCGCCGCCAAGTGTTTCAGGCTTGTTTTATTGGTGGCTTATTACTTTCTGCTACTTATGCTCCTGATTTACTCTCGTCCATCTCGCTGTATGTTCCCTCTCGTTCTCTTCGTCCACGTGATCCTCTGTCAATTGAAACACGTCATACTCTTTATACTTTCAATGACCCTCTTCTGTCCTGTTTCAGGTTGTTTAACCACTTTTACTATCTCTTTGATTTCGACTCCTCTCTTAACTCTTTCCGTAACCGTATTTTTTCTTCTAATTCCCTTTAATTATTCTCCTTAGTTTTCTATTACTCTCTTTTTTTTTGTTTTTGTTAAGTTTATGATAGTCTCTACGCTCTACTCTTGTTTTTTTTCTTTTCTTTTTTGCTAGGTCAAGACTAGGTTAGTTAGGCTTAGTTTTTCATGAATTATTTTGTTTATTTGTTAGTATTAAATTAGTTTTAAGTCTATTATATTTAGCCTTGATGGCGGATATTGTATGAAATAAATGAAATGAAATGAAATGAAATGAAATATCAACTAGATTTATCATCCGCGGAGCCCTCAAATCGATAAGGCCCCATGCGGCCACTGAATCCAGACTTTTTATATTCTTAATTTTCTCTTCTCTCATTGGTCAGTATTCGATACAATTTCCTGCGTCAAATTGAATCAACCGCCCAGTTTGTTCAAATTTTGTCACACGTGCTTGTATGCCAAAGACACATTTTTCAATCCGCCAACCGCGAACTGTCATTGGCGCCACAACCGGTCTGTATGACATTCACTTGCGATAGAAAGACAACAAGAGGTAAAGAATGAGTGCGAATCATCATTGCTGGCTCAAACACCATTCAGTTTGGACAAATGAGTATGGAGAAGCTTGGTGGCGGGGTGATCAAAAGCTCTGCTCGAGTCGAACGCTGTTGGAGAAAATGCAAAATGCAGGGGTTTTCGATCACTTAGCACAGCTATGTTTCCTTGGGTTTGTTTACAAATGAGCACACCAGTTGGCACGATAAAGCGATAAAGCTTTCGTGGGCGTTCTGTATTGTTCTATATCACAGTTACATGCTTACATTCACAGCTTATAATTTGCGAGTTTCAATCCAGATTCTTCAAACCCTTGTTTTCGTACGAAGCCAACTGAACCCACCCGGGGTTGCTACCCAAGGAAAATTTTAAACTTTGTCATAGTTTTAACGATGTTGCTACTGTTATTCCATTAAGTCTTCCTTTTTTATCTGAATGTCGTGTATGACCTAATAAGACTATAATAAAACTAACTTAAGACTGAAAGGGCCCATCTACAGACCTCTGTTAAGACTACTAGTTGAAACCATTTCTAGACCTTTAAGATGTGAGGCGCAAATAAAATTACATTAATCAAAATTACAACATATTGCTATGGATATGTTCTTAAGACGGCAATGAAGCATTAGATATGAAGTCATAATAATGGTTGCGAATTATTTAAGAATTATTATGTTGTCTTGACATTTTTTGTAATGAAATTGCTCGCGTATGACTAGAAATCCATGCCAAGAAAATTGCACTGTTGAAATACATTACAATAATTCGAAAAAATCAAAGCGCCTCAGTAATATGCATATTTTAAGTAAAAAATTACAATATTTTCTAAATACAAATTTGTTTTGAACACCCCTAATTTTCACCTAAAAGAATGTCATAATAAACATGAGGTTAAGGTCGTTTTGAAAATTGCCATTTATTTCTATTTGTCATATAAACTATGAATTTGTTTACCAAAATATAAACATGACTGGCACATATTGGACACAAAAATTAACAATCATATCAATAAAAATGGATTCCATTGGCTTAAGATCAGAAGGACTTTCCTGATCACACGACGTTCAGTTGATTTGTAGTGCAATATGTATGGTTAAAATCGTTTTAAAGAGCACATAGCTTTAAGAAGCGCTTGTGCAGACTAACAAGTTTAAGACTCTCCACGTACAGGCAGTGTCAGAGATACGCGGAACCTGGTATAAGCATATTTACATAATCGTAATTTTCTCAGTTTTATTCCGTTCATATAACATGTGAATTTGACAAATATAAAGATCTTTGCAGGGAATAAAATCACCCACTGCAAGCAAAATAAATATATTATAGTTGAAAACTGCAAAATACTACTTACGCTGAAGATACAAATACTCGGCTTATCCTCGTTTTGGGTTAATAGCGTATTTCATGTACAACCTGTATAGTCTGTTCCTAGCTCCCTTTATCCATGACTTTATAACAGTTCTGTTTTACTCCAAATTATTCAACTTTGCAGTACTTACATCATAATTAGTAAAGGTCCCCGAGATACGCGGACCTTACCTCAATATAAAATTAAAAAAATTATTGACTCTAATTTCTCATTAAATGCTACATTACTCGAACCTTTGCTTTATTTTGACTGAAAACTGCGTTATTCGGCTTCCGAAATTAGAGATACGTGGTTTGACCCTCATTAATGGCCTATCTCGAGGACAGCCTCTAATTTCAATCGCAATCCCAATTATATCGCAATCAGAATCCCAATCGCTATCGCATTTCCAATGTCAATCAGAATCCCAATCGAATCCCAAACGAATCCCAATCCCAATCGAATCGCAATCCCAATCAGAATCCCAATCGAATCCCAAACGAATCCCAATCGCAATCGAATCGCAGACGAATCCTTATCCTAATCAAATCGCAATAAAATCCCAATCGCAAAGGAATCTTTTAGGGATTCAAATCCTTCTAACGGGATCCGATCCGATCGAATCTTTCCAGGGATTGAATCCGAATCCTGAATCTCCCAACACTACTCGAATGGATAAATAAGTAATTAAAAACAAAACCCACTAATGGTACAGACAGGCCTTGACCGACAACGGTTGTTATAAGAAGAAGAATATGTACTTCTTCTACTTGTCCTAACATCCTGCGTGGTGAGACTGCCTATACCAAACCCACTTTCGACTTATTCAGTGCCACGCAGCCAGATAATCAATCCTTACTAAGGTGGGATCCTGTACTAAGCTACAATCAACGACGGGCAAGTTGACAGCTGAACCACGAAACCGTCTCGTCTGTATTTCAAGGCCAGAATTATTTTAAATGCACGATGAAATGAACAAAGCAAAAAAAATCGTCAATTATGCTAATAAAGAATTATTATGCTAACACTTATTATTTTAATTTTAATGCTTATTATTATTTTAACACTAGAACCGCCGGTCTTTTCAACCTTACTAAAACCGCCATATGGGACAATTTTGTCCCATTCGTTATGTGTACATATTTAGACATGTTTATTATTTCCTAAGGGGTTTATGTTGCAAAATAATTAATAAACTCCATAATTAGGTATAATAAATCTTTATAAGACGACGAACCAGTGCTACTAATAAAATTGCGCTAGAGTGTACGGTAGAATGCTTTTATGGACTAGCCGATTGAATATAGCGAAAACATAAGCACGTAGTAAGCAAGAGTAAAAGCACGTATGTAGTTAAATACTTTCGCGCACTTTTATTGTTCTATTCGTATTGACATGCCTTGTCACGAAAACGTGTACAAGCCAGTGCTGCCAGACTTGCAGAAGTACACGCGTCACTCGTTGACAGCAGGGATGCCAGCCATCACAATTAATTTTGCTTATGGGACAAAAATGTCCCATATGGCGGTTTTAGGTTGAAAATGAGTTTTTTTAATTAACATATGAGATACAATTTTGTTTATATGTGCATTCAAAAGATTGTTAAAAATAAATAAAAGTCAGAAATTTTCAATGAGTTGTCACGATGGCAAGCAGAATAACACACCTTTCTCGAATACGATGGGACAAAAAAGTCCCATCGGCGGTTCTAGTGTTAAGTATCGCAGTTCCGTGGATCCGTTACCCGTAGCAAAGACTGACTTTCTGAGTGCTTGGTACTTACAGGGTTTTCGATGATATTATTGACATGATCAGCGAATTGTTGATTCGTTCGAGCATATAATTGACTCTTTCAGCGAGATATTTTACTGTTCGAAAGCAGGCGTTGACATGTTCGGCGATACTATTGAGCTCTCGTTTGTTTTGTTTACACCCTGTGCCGAAGCGTGTTATTTTTCATTTTTAGATGTCCTAAAATTAGCAAATAGCCATTCCCCAAGCATTTTAATAGATATATCAGTTAAAACCAGAATATTTTACGTAACCGTTTACCTTCTGATGGGAAAGATCCAAGCTGCAGTCCAAGGGGTACTAAAGTGACAGCGAAAGTGAAAAACACCAGATGGCGCTGTTAAACAGACAAGGACAGAAGGATAACCCTTAAGGCGAGACAACAAGCGTATCAAAAATAGGGCCAATAGGAACAAAGTTCGGCAGCGGTCGCGAAACAGGTTCAAGAGAGGTCAAGGCTGATAAGCTGATCGAGAATAGGCGCCATCGAGAAGGACAGTAGCAAAAGTGATTCCAAAGAAGAAAGACTAATTTTTAAACTGATCGGCGAAAATCCATACGCGAAACGACAGTGTTGTGCGAGTTGCGCATTGCGTTTGCTGCTTGGGCAAACTGACATATGTCAGTCAGGGATTGGGTTTGTCGCTTGGGTTTGCATTTTTTGTGACAGTAGAATTCGGAGTGCGACACGCACACATTGAAGTAATAATAAATGAACTTGAGTCTTGCATGCGACATCAACGAAGAAAGATCGTCTTGTCCGTGAGGGCTCCCGATTTATGGTGAAAGAAAACTACTACCCCACCCCCTTAAGTTACAGTCCACCGCTAGAGACACAACAGACAGTTCTAAGAAAGTCCAAATAAAGCTACTCACATACTGTTACACACGTAACAACAGAGTATCTTCCGGTAAACTAATGCAACTAAAAAAGTGCGTGGATAACGCAAACCATCTTTGGAGCCTGGTTCCACTACAATTTCATCCCGGCTGAAAAATAATTTTCAAATGAGAATAATCTGAAATCTAAGATGTTGCTGCTGCCTGATAATTGCACTCCTCTTTACGAAGTGAACCAAGAACTGACATCAAATAAAGGCCATACAATTTTCACTTTTTTATGTCCCTTAAATCCCATGATACAAGGAAGAACTGAAAAACCGTGTAGGCCTCATAGATATCTATGTAGTTCTTTCTTCATCAGGACATCCAACTATCGCTTTGCATTTCTAACTGCGCTATTACATCGTTTTTTCGTTTCAGTTGCATCCAGTGTTACAAATTAACTTCATAAATAGTAAAAGATCGTCACGTGGATCTTGTATCCATGATTTCTATGAATGATTTTGATGTAATAGCAACAAAATTATCAGCGAAGAAACTAACCCGGGTAATCTAAGCACACATTATATTGAGGAAAGCAAAAGTAATTACAATTGAACGAAGTTCAGAAAAGCTTCAGAATTTTAGTTGACCTTCAAATGTTTACTTAGAATTGAATAGTTATCAAAAGCAACTTAACATTGTTTACATGGGCTCGACAACACTGTATATGGACTTTGGAACCGTCGATCAATTCATGTGCAAAAATACAAATTACATCTACCAAGAAAAGGAATATTGGTAACGGAGGTTACATTTTATTTAAGAAGAAAATCTATACATCCAGTGCAAATATATATTCAATATTCATAATATTCAAAATTGATGGCAAATAATCTTGAGTCTATCATTATAGAATAGCAGGTGAATCGACTGATTTGATGGAACCAAACCGCAAGCTAACATAAACGATACTGCTTTTGTTTTATACACGCAGATGGAAAATTCCAATTCGATTCCGAATGGTTCTGTAAAAAAAAGAATTTAAATTTCCCCTATGAAATAGTCAAAACTATTAATGATTAATGATTAATTGATGATTAATTAATCTGAGCCATTATTTTAATTGAGTGAGTGAGTCAATTCTCATGATACGAAAAAATCTACTCTTTTGGAGTTGTTCATTTTAAACCTAGTTCCTTTAAAAACCAAAACCATTTTTTATACCAGCATCGTTCCAAAATAATAATTCCCTACTGCGAATAATACAGTTATTTACTCACTTGAATAAACCAATTCATTTCGGCAAGGAATTAGCAGTGTCATTCTGCAAATATTCTACTCCGAAAAGATTCAAATCCGCAAAGATTCAATCCCTCTAAGATTTAATTACAAAGTTAAAAGTTAAAAGAGTTACAAAGAAATAAAAAGATTCAATTCCAAAACGAATCGCAAAGGAGTAACAAGTTTCAATTCCGTAAGTAGTAGCAAAGGAGTAAAAAAATTCAACTTCAAAAGAGAGTCAATTCTGATTGAGATTAATAAGGGAGTCGTACAGAGCAAAGCGCAGTAAATTAGTGAAATGGAAGAACACCGGCAAAGAGAACTGAAAATGAGAGGATTTCTCTTAAAAACAATGCTTTTACGCCCCAAACCAAGGATCACAGTGAAACACGAAAAAGTTATATGCAGGTGACGTCGGTATCTGACAGTTGCTAATCGAAAGCGAATTGTGCCGAATCTGACAGTTGATAATCGAAGCGAAAATTGTGTTATTAAATTGGACAGAGTAGCTTACACCATCTGCCGTGTGAGCAAGTGGTCGACAGCGGTGTCTATTCAAAACTACTATTGTTATAAACAAGTGGACAGTTGTTTATTGGACTGGAAACCCTGTAATGTTCGATTACGTATTAATTTTACTCCAAAAGCCGTTTACACGATTTAGATATTCAAGATCGTGTAGTTGGGGAATCGTTGGAAATGTGTGTGTAACGGGTATCATCTCAACGGTTGTTGAGTCAAAGAAGAAGAAGAAGAAGAAGGATTAACCGGCGGGTGGCTTAACCGTGCGACTAAAATTTACAGTTGTTTAAATGTGGAGAACATGAGTAGCGATATACAGGTTGGTAAAAATGATTTTCCTGAGCTTATGTCAAGATGCTTTTTTAAATTTATATTAAATGTGCATCAAACCGTGAAATAATACTTGGATTATGTTAATACATGATTTTGTATCATTCGATTGTTTACATTCCGAATGAATATAATAACATGTTAGTTTCACGTGAGCTATTATGTTGTCTTCTGCGGTTTGATGCAAGCCTATAAGTCACATTGATTTTGTTGAGGAACCTTGATGATAAATTATAGCCATGTTGACCCGGCGCTCTAGCACCAATCGGACACAACATCGAACATGAAAAATGTATGGGATTAAACTTGTTCGACATGTTGGTAATCAAATCGAACAAGGAAAATCTCATACAGTTTTCTTGTTCGTTGTCGTGTTCGATTGGTGTCAGAGCGCCGCTCGACTTGCAGATGTTAGTTATAAGAGTGATTTTATAAAAAAACAGGACAAAGGTTATTTCATGCACAGATAAAATAAACAATTTATTCCGCATTCAGTGTTTTGTACATGACAAAATAATTAGACCTGTTGCAATTACGACATCGAGTAATCACAATCATCGATCATCATCATTTACCGCATTTACTAGCATGGAAAATACCAGTGTGTTAAAAAGTAAGAGAGTGGTGTTGTCTGTGGAAGAAAAGTTCAGCTTCATTCGTAAATTGGAGAAAGGCATATCAACATCAAATCTCGCCCACGAATATGGCGTATCACTACAAACAGTACGTAACATTTTAAAACAAAAAAATCAATTGCAAACTTTTGTGCAAGATTGCGATAGTTTGGCTGGTCCTTCCAAGAGAAAAAAAACCATGAAGATGTCGTCGTATAAACATCTCGATACCGCCGTTTTAACCTGGTTCAAAGAAAAGCGTTCAGAAGGTGTGCCCATAAGTGGTACTATTTAGACTGAAAAGGCAAAAGATTTTCACCAAAAACTAGGGTATCAGGGGAACTTTGAAGCTTCGACTGGATGGCATAAGAGGTTCAAATGCAGTTACGGGATCCGAATGCTCTCGACGCAAGGAGAGATTTTGAGTGGTTGTGTAGAGAATGCCGAAGATTTTTGTCAGAATTTCCAAACATTTCTCGAAGAGGCAAATTTAACCTTAGATCAAATTCACAATGCAGACGAGACAGGACTATACTGGAAATGTCTACCAAAACAAACACTGGTAACTGGTGCTGAAAAGTTTGTACCCAGATTCAAAGAACCAAAAGAAAGGCTAACTGTATTGTGTTGTGCAAATGCGTCAGGAACGTATAAGATAAAATTTGTTGTGATAGGGAAATCAAAGAAGCCAAGAGCGTTTAAAAACATAAACACAGATGATTTACCCGTTGTCTACTACAGCCAGAAGAGTGCTTGGATGAATAAAGACGTATTTACTGAAAACAAATGGGCTCCAGAAGTCAAGGCGTTTTTGGCATCAAAAGGCATACATCAAAGAGCCGTTTGACTATTGGATAATGCTCCATCACACTCACAAGAGTCGCTTCTCAATACGGATGATATATTTTCGATAAAATTTCTTGCGTCAAAAGTGACCAGCCTAATTCAACCAATGGATCAAGGTATGATTAGTTTATTAAAACGATTTAACCGATCAACAATATTAAATATGCTTCTAAACCAAAATGATCAGGTGCTAGAGTTTCGGAAAAAGCTCACCATTTTGGACGCTGTATACGCTTTATCGAGTACATGGAATAAAGTAGAACCCATCACTCTGATACGATCCAGGAAATACATTCTGCCAACAATGATTTCGATAGTAGATGATGAAGAAGAGAATGAAAATCATGTACACAAAATGTTTGCAGAACTCAAAACGTTTTAGCGAATCTCTTCTCATTGAACATGTAGAAGAATGGCTCCTTGTTGATGCAGATGCCCATGGCTTTGAAACTAAAAACGATTGTGACATTGTAGCAATGGCAAATGAGGAGGAAGATTCGAGTGGATCTGAGGAAGAAGATATTGCCTATGAAAAAAATGACTTCAAGACAGCGAAAATTCATGTACACGGCCTTCTAACTTTTATGGATCAGAAAGGCTTTGAATATTGCGACAAAATAGCCGTATGTAAGATAATAACTGATATCAATCAGATGATACAGTCTGCCCAAACACAATCAAAGATTACGGATTTCTTTGATCATAATAAAAATTCTACTTAACATGAATATAAGCAACGTGCATTCCGACAATACAGTAATGAATTGAAAATAAATCTTAGCTTGGAATGCCTATATAAAAAAAATCATCTTAAGTTACAAACATTTTTGAGTTTTCGATATTTCTGGGACTATTATCCGTGCAAATCGATTAACCGGAATCCGTTCGGTCCCGAGCATGCCGGATAATCGACGTTCTACTGTACATTAGTTTCTCCTCAATGACAACTTTTAACTGTCAAAATCAAAGTCGTCATATCTGGGAATCGTCGCATCTGCGAATCGTCGAAACTCGGGGGACGCTTTTACGTTGTTTTTTGTGATTTTTTTTACGATAGCAGTTTGAATTAGCAACTTTTAATTTTCTTTTCATACATGATCTTACGTTTTCGGAATATTAATCCCAGTAGATTACAGACACTTTCATGTATTTCCGGATCTAAGTTATAAAATAATCGATGCAAAAACTAATTAAACTGCTTTGCTTTGAAATTAAAATTGATTGCAGGTCGTCTTATTTTGTCGATCACTGTATAAGAAACATTTACTTAGGCAGCGGTAATCGCTGATGCGGGCGTGCGTGCGTTTTCTGAAAATGTATGGAATTTGACACCCGCAGCGGGTGACAGTTTGCAATCGCATGCGTCAGAATCAAACAATTTTGATTGTTTCGCACGCACACATCAGTCATTACCGCTGCCTTAAGTTGAAGCAGAACATGTGTGTCTTTTTCTTTCATCCAGGGTATTGCCCAATCCAACGTGGTTAAAAGAGGCGGGTAACATTAACCGTAGTGATTGTAGTTTCCAAAGCATAATCGATTAGTGATGGGAGCTCGGAATCGAACCTACCAGATTTCGCGATCAGAATCGGCTTCGGAATCGGAATTGACCTGGGAATCGCAATTTGCCCCGATAACGGAATCATAATTGACTCAAGAATTAGAATTAGCTCCTGTAACGTCCGGACTAATATCGCCCACTGTGCACTCAACCCGGACCCCGAACGCAGCAGTATAAACGTATTATACTTTGACCGCTGGAGCACCCGGTGTGCAAGATGAACTGTCATGGAATAAAGCTCTTCTTGGCGCGACATTGAACTGAACAGACGTAAGCCACTGACTTCTGCGTCTAATTATTTATGTGCTCTTCCGAATCGTGCTATATATTATTGAAACGGTCAATTAACCTTCTGCTACCCGTGGAACGCTTGGTCGTTACACTCCGGAATGTGAATTAGTTCTTGAATTTAAAATATAAGTTTTAAAAGCGAAATCAGGCCGGGAATAAAGATCAGGCCGATTTCGCTCAAGCCGTGTATAAGAATGATTTTTTTACAAGTAAATTTTGATTTTATGCGGTTATCAATACGTAGTATGATTAAACCCAAATGCCTTTTTTATGGCGATGCCGAAACTGATTCTGTTTGGAAGCCGATTCTAATTTAGGAGCCAATTCCTATTCGAAAACCCATTCCGATTCCGGAGTCAATTACGGAACAAATTCCGTATCCGGAGCTGATTCCGGAATCTATTCTGGAGCCGATTCCGGAATTAATTCCGGAGTCGATTTCGATTCCGAAGCAAAAATCGATTCCAGAAACTGATTCCGGATCTACTATCCGGAATGGATTCCGGAAAACTGCGGAGCTAGCCGGAATCGATTCCGACAAAAATTTCATTTTCCCATCACTAGTATGGTTCATACAACAGTTCAATTGGCATGAAAGAAAAGAATGTGCTCTTATCTTTTTGGTGAATTGTTTTTCTTCAAAAATAACCTAAATGCTGATATACGTTTGCGACATAACATGTTTTTACGCAGTCAGATAACCGTTAGATCATAAAGAAATTAAAAGAGTTGATTTGAGATTCAACGTTTATAAAAGAGTTATTAGATGTGAGCCCAACAATCAACAGTTAATTTGAAGCGCATACGCTTAATGCGTTCGTGAGGTCAATATCGATCAATTATTAACAACTATGAGGGTCCTCTCCGTCTTAAGTTGATAGGCTGAAATTTCAGCCTGTCAGCTGTTAGCATTGTATATCAGTTTTCGAGCTGCTATCAAAGTGGGTATAATATACAGGTGCCCTTATCCCAAGATGTATGAATTTAGAAGGCTGATTTTTATCGCCTTTGCTTCTGAATGAGGATTTTAACAGTGTTTTGTTTAGTCGTCAAGCCTCCAGAAAGTTGGTTTGCACAAAAATGTTCACCCATCGTGTCAAAAAGTGATATCCTAATTTTGTTATATTAAACATGCTATGAGACCACCTGGAATACTTACAAATTGATTCTGGATTCCATCACCAGATCTCTTTAATGCACCTTGGGATAAATGTAAACACCACCTTGTTTTGCCACTTTTCGAGCAGATACTCGGATCTAATTCTAGTTTTGAGGCTAGAATAATCTAGATTGAAAATTACAGACTAGTTTTGTGTGTGGTTTTATACAGAGTGTTAACATGATTCCATCAGTTAAACTGCATACAAAAAACTTACTAGAATCATAAAGGGCCCCATGGTTATGTTTCAACGACTGTTAATTTTTAACTTTTTCTTTGGTAATGCCGACTAGAATTAGTCGCTGGTTCCAGGCGTTCAGAAGGTTTAGTGGCAGTCAACGTATGCAACTTACTTAACACGATATAACAATAAAAAAAACATGAAAAATATATTTTTAGTGTAGGCTACCAATCAGCGCAACAAATATACATATTTATTACAGTAGAACGTCGATTATCCGGGCAGCTCGGGACCACACGGTTGCCGGTTAATCGATTTGCACGGATAATCGTCCAAGAAATGTCAAATTCATATAAAAAATATAAAATTCACTAGTTTTACGATTAATTTACCTTGAATCTATCGATTAATCGTTAGTAGAATATTATTTTAATCAATAACAATAGGTTTAACAACTTTTCACGAACAAAAATGAATTTCGAAAATACCACTAGACACTACAGAGCTGCACAAAAAACTGGTTGCTCACTTGACTATCGCTGCAAATGTTCGCTGTACGTTTGAACAGCTGTCACATTTATGCGCACGGTTAAGCCGCCCGCCGGTTAATCCGCCCCCGGATAATCGACGTTCTACTCTATTTACAAAATTGCACGAAAAATTTGCTTCAAATATCACAAAACTAAGAAATAATGCTATTTTGACACTTTCAGTGGCACCTTCAACATGTTCAGCCCCAGGGTCTGTCAGTGATCTTTCCCGTATGTCGATGGCAGGCCCTGGGATCTGCCATTGGTCTTGTGCTAGGGAAACAAACAATATTATGAATAACTGTACTCTTCACACATGAATAGCCGCAGTCGGCAAGTAAAAGAAAAATGTTCTAAGAATAATTGCAGTTGATAAAAACGTCATCCCACACACAACAGTATTGATGAACAAAGTAGGCAAAATATAACATGAAACTCACCATAGGTTATGAATTTCCACAAATATAACCCAAACACAAAAACAAGCAAAAACCGTGGTACAATCCTGTCATCAAGATAGACTGGTCGATGCAACACATCAGCAAGCATAACAACAATAGTTTGGTCATACTACAACACTTTATCGAAATAGCCGATAAATACGAAAACCACTACAAAATTTACACCGATTGGTTCCGTTCTACCACCCAACGCCGGTTGTGCAATATACACACAAAATAGAAACCTAAAACTCAGACTACCCTGTCACCACTATCTTCTCAGCGAAAGCGATAGCTATCATCAAAGCAGCCGAAGAAGCAGCGCCTCAAAACACCGAGTGTGTTATTTTCACAGATAGCGCATCCGTCCTAAAAGCAATAGAACACGGACATTTCAACAATCCATACATCCAACATATAGAACAACTTCCCAACATCAAATACATCAGCTTCTGCTGGATCCCCAGCCACAAGAAGATTCCAGGAAACGAACAGCCGGATAGACTGGCCAACGAAGCCCGATTGTTACTCGCAGTACAAAGCAACAGATTGTCCAGAGCCGACTTTTGTCGTTGGCTTCACAACCAGACTAAAATGCACTGGACGATATAATGGCAACAATCCCACAACAAACAGCTTAAATATATAAAAACAACAATAGATCCACCAATAGATAGACAGACCACCCTTCACGAAACCATCTGAGAATCTTTACCAGGTTAAGAATAGGTCACATCTAGTGTTGGGCATTGTGCGGGAGTGCGCACTGTGCGCACAGCACACCTCATTGTGCGCACTGCACAGCACACTTTGTACTGTGCGAGCGCACTTCGCACAGTGCGCGCATTTCGCACTTTTCGCACAGTGCGCGCACTTCGCACTTTTCGCACACTTCGCACAGTGCGGGCACTTTTCGCACACTCCGCACAGTGCGCGCACTTTTCGCACAGAGTGAGCACACTTCATACTGTGCGAGCACACTCCGCACAGTGCGCGCAAGCCTGCGACGCGAATAACAGTTTTCGCGTGAAACCAGCTGTCTGTTTTATTGCACAATCGCAAAGCGGTGGCTCCGAGTACAAGCACAGACACGTCTCATCTCAGCCAAATTCAAGAGAAACCTCAACCCACTGGAGCGTCGTTTACCTACGACATTCACAGTTCATAGTAGTTTTAAAGAGACGCGTGCTTGGTGTCAGCCGATTTTTCCTGATAATTTCTCCGGCTACGGACCGCTGTGTTGATATTGTGTTTCGGGGCCTTTACATTTTTGTCTGGGTGTGTTGTATCCTTGTGTTTGTGTAAAGGGTTTTCAATGGTGGTCAAGCGCAGCATTCTGTGTATTCGATTCTCGCAGCAAATGTCTCCGCGCGGTTTCGGTGTGCTCGTGCACCGGCCATCCACACTTGCAAAGAAATATGTTGTTTCTCGCTCTACCCAATGCCTTGGGCCAACGATGATTAAATTGTATTGATTTCAGCAGTGCGCGCGTGTTTCAGCGTTCTGCGCTTTTGTCATGCGTAAAAGGGTGGAAAAGAAGAGCGTGGAATGAAGTGCAGCTCGTGGAATGAAATGGCCCTCAACATAGTTATTTTAGCGGCTAGCGAGCTGAAAAGTTTGGAGGCCCCTGCTTTAAAGGATTGTGTGTCACATGTATGTAGGTGTATGTCAAATCGATGGGGTTTCCAATATTTGCATGGATCTACACATGCTTTCTGTTGGGACCAATAATAGCCATCGTGGATGGGCGGGGGGGGGGGGGGGGCTTGAAGAGGTCAGGTGTCCGCCGAGTTCATCCACTGTTAGACGAACCCGATGGCTGAGTAAATGAACTCTAAGAGAAAAAGCTGACACTGGTCGTGTGTTCGTGGTCTTTGTGTACGTACCACCATGGTACGAAGTGTGCTCGCACAGTGCAAAGTGAAGCTTGCACTGTGCGAAGTGTGCGAAAAGTGCGGAGTGTGCTCGCAATGTGCGAAGTGTGCGAAAAGTCCGGACTGTGCTCGCACTGTGCGGAGTGTGCGAAAAGTGCGCGCACCGTGCGAAGTGTGCTCGCACTGTGCGAAAAGTGCGGAGTGCACGCACAGTGCGTAGAGCGCGCACAGTGCGAAATGTGCACCGCACACTGAGATGTGCGTGCGTGTGCGCACAGCACACCCAATTGTGCTCTTTTTCCCAACACTAGTCACACCCGTCTCACACATCGCCACTTTTAAAACAACGAAAGCCCTTCAAACTCCCTATATAGCGCCGCAGACACAACAGTCAAGCACTAACTAACCGAATGCCCAGAATATGAGAGCATAAGAGCCAAACTCAACCTACCAAAGAAAATCGAACAGCTTCTAAAAAACGACACAACTATAGAAATGAAACTTATTAATTACCTGAAAGAGACAATGCTACTGAATCAAATATAACCATTGAAAAGAGGCGAATGAACTAGACCTCAAAGTCTCTATAAAAATAAGAAAAAGAAAGAAAAAAATACAGTTGAAATTATAGCGAAAAAACTCCTTTTTTGTACATGCATCTTTGGATCAAAATCCACTGCTTGCGCTGTAGATGCCGGCGGAACGGAAAGTTGATAAAAACAGCGCCGGATTGAACCGGGCTGAATATGTTAAAGCACTGTAAGATTTCAGAAAACGTAAATATCGGTTTTGGCGTTTTTTGGTGTAATACAAAACACACTTAACATTCCACTCTCGTTTTTTATTTACATTAATGGAACATCGAAAATTGAATCAACTTCTATTTAGTTGGCACTAAATAACTGGCGTGATACAAAGATACTTGATATAAAACTGATACAACTTGATATCAAACTGATGAAGTAATTGACAAACCAATTTGTTTATAGACTATTTACCTGTTCTGATTGCCTTGATGAACTTAAACAGCTTCACAGAAAAGCGTCGCTTCATCGTTTACACACAAAAATGCACCGCTCCAACTACTTATTTATAGCTTTTGTGGCTTTCTGAATCCACAAAACGGGAAACGTTTACCGAATCCATCCTCTTGCTATACATTGTACCGAGCACTATTGTTACAACTTCTCGAATCAAGCAAATTGCAAACGGCGAATAAGTGCAAATCGTCACCCACATGACTAAATCTGCCAGCTGCCAGCTAAATCAACAAATCTTTTCGTTAGCCTGCTGAGTAAGGCGGCGCTCTAGCAGCAATCGAACACGACATCCGACACGAACAAACCCATATAATCATATGGAGGTGCACTGTCAGACACAAACAAACAAACAAACAAGACAAACGTCGAGTCGAACATGTCAGTTGATTCTGTCTGTGATGTTCGATACCCACCTGTGCTGTGAGTATCGCTACCTTGGCTGTCAAACGCTTCACAGCTACAGTAGATAGAATTCATTTCGGGACATTTTTAAGTTTGTTTACGTAGTTTGTCTCTTTTTCTTCTTAAAATTGCGTGCGAAATATTTAAAATAGCTATCAATAATTATTGTTAAACTTTTCAATCAATTATAACATCAAATATAAAGGATTGAAACGTATTAAACTATTGTGTGTACATAATCCATGTGTATGCACTGTATGTGTTTTGGCATGGACGTTTGTTCACATTTTTCAATATTAAATTTGAATGATTTCTATGTTATTATAGATGTGAATAACTAGTAAATTATGAGTTGAATCTTCCCCCTGTAGGTGGATATTCATATGAACTATGAAAATGCTTCATTTTCGAGACGAAAAGAAAGGCGTATTGCAGTGCATCATGACAGGGCTATAAGACATAGAACAGCTGACGAGCACCTATCGAACAGAGTCGTGTTTGTTTGTCTCGTTCGATTGGTCCCAGAGCGCCGCCTAAACCGAACGAATTTGACAGTTTGCACGGCCGCACCAAGGTGGATAGAGGAGATCAGGTGATAACCCAATAAATAATCCCGCTAAACAAAATCAATCAGTCTGCGAACTCCCATAGTAAAAGCGGTGGCAACGCTTTTTCGCATGCGATTTTATCGCACGGCCTGTAAAATTTTTGTATGGGATTTGACAAATATCGTCGGACAACGAAATCGCACGTCCGACGTTATCTGTCAAATCCCATATAAATCTCGTACGATAAAATCGCATGCGAAAAAGCGTTGCCACCGCCCTCATCGCATGCGATTTTATCGCACGTGCTGTCAAACGCTTTTTCGTATAATATTGCATTTATTTGGATGATTTTAATAATACAGCATAACGTCGATTATCCGGGGACGGATAAACCGGCAGGCGGCTTAACCGTGCGCATAAATCTGACAGCTGTTCATGCGTACGTCGAAAGTTTGCAGCGATACTCAAGTGGGTAACCAGTTTCTTGTGCAGCTCTACACTCAAGTGCCACAAATCCACTAAACGACCACTAAACGGCTTCTAAACGACTCAAGCACTCTACCTAAACGGAATATAGAAAGACTTCGTTTAACAGACGGCAAACGACTCATGCATTCTAAAAATAGCAAAAAAGCTGGTGGCGCTCTCTGTTGGTGGGATACCCCAACCAGTTGAGCTTCATCGCTTGGAGGAGAGCTTTCTCATTTCCTCTGTACTGTTGTATGGTTTCGCATTGAAGTTATGCATCGCTAGAACCAGAACAGCGATACGATTGTTTAAATACTAAACTCCAACAGAAACCACCAGCACTGAAGCAAGAGAGATTTGAGTAATGGTCGTTGGTGTTGATACCCACGTATCTGACCACACGACCATTCATATAGATTTTTGCTCACAAAGTTAGAAGGCTATATAGGTCATAATAAATTGAAACTTGTCGAAACACATTGCAAGAAAAGGATAGCAATATAATGATGAGTTGTAATACGCCATCTATTGTTCAAACCAATGAAGCTGTGGAGCTTTCATTTTTGTTCTATGGATATTCAATTTTCCAGTCGATTAAGCTTCATCTGTGGCGCTTGGGCAGTGTCTAGTGGTATTCTCGAAATTCCTTTTTGTTCGTGAACAGTTGTTAAACCTATAGTTTTTGATTAAAATAATATAATACTAACGATTAATCGATTAATTTCATGTTAATTAATCATAAAACTAGTGAATTGCATATTTTTTATATGCGTTTGACATTTCTTGAACCATTATCCGTGCAAATCGATTAACCGGCAACCGTCCGGTCCCGAGCTGCCCGGACGCTCTACTGTATAACCATTGTGAAATATTAATTTGAGATTGTTCCTACAAAACACCACACATTTAGTTTGACAGATAAAATCGGATGCGGCGTCCGACGAAATCAAAACAATTTGATTACGTCGGATCGTCGCATCCGATTTTATCTGTCAATGTAATCATGCAGTTTATGTAGGAACAATATGAAATTATTTTTTTTATAATGATAAAACCATTCAAATCATTGACATTTTCGCAATATGAGCCGAAATAGCGTTTGACAGAAGCGTCCGATAAAATCGCATCGGATGAGCGTTGCCACGGGCCTAACCGTTCACCGCTCAAAAAGACATACAGCGACAACACCGCGCGCGACAAAAAGTAGCTCAATTTTGCAAACAGAGCTACTCGTCTCGCGGGACATTTTTGCTTCATTAGAAATAATCGAATTATCTAGTTTGTTTACAAGCCAGATTAATGCCAAATGCAAAAAAATAGATTTGAACACATTGTAACCTATTTTTGTGTGTTTTCAAATAAAAAGTTGGTTGATTGTGTCAAATGAACTACTTTGATCTCCACAAAGTGAAATTTTGAGCTATTTTTCGCCACGCGGGACGTTGTCGCTCTATGTCAATTTGAACGGAGGTAAAAGTAAGGCTCAGCCCTCTACGTTACGCTAGCGTTACGCGTAACGCCTGTTAATCACAAACCCAAGCAACATTTTTGAACGTTTGTTTTAACCGCCGTGGATGAACAAATTAATAGATAATCATGTCTTATTATTGTTTACTTTTATATGATAATTAGAAAAGCTTTGTTGATAATTACAAAAGTTGTCACAACTTCAAGAATTATAATTTTAACAATCTTATAAATAAAAGATGTAAATAATACAAAAAATGATTATTTTTTTATTTACCTAGTTATTGATAAAGTAGTATAATGAAATACTTACAAGTATTTATTAACTTCATTAACCTCATTTTAAAAAGAGCCCTTGCATCTAAAGTAATTTTTATTCAAAATGGCCAGAAACATAGATTGAAAAGGTAATAGTTATATTTCACATATATGTATAATTTAATTAAAAATATTTTAATATTTTATATTTTCTAATCATAGGAAATGTTACTCCAATTGAAAGCTTTTGGGGTGTTCATGAGCTTCCTTCTTTCAGACTTTTTTTCATTAATCGTAGTGCAACAATGAAAAATATTAAACCTGTTATTTAATTGTTATTTAAAAATTAAATCTCCTTGAAATCGGTTCATCTTACAGCAATTAACTTTTTTTTCATCTCAATTTAAAATATTTTTTATTCAAATAATGTACACTGGTCGGTCGCCTGGATGACAAAACTGTAGTAAAAATGTTGCTTGGGAATATTTTAAGGGATGTAACGCTTCTCCAATGTAACGTAGAGGGCTGAGCCTTACTTTTACCTGAACGGATACATGTTCGACTCTGTAAAATTGCGGTATTTTCGGAACGGAAAAGACGAAGAATCGGAAGGTGTACGCTGTTCTGATTCTCGATCACGAATAGGCGAAAGGCCATGAGAGTGACAAAATGCTGACAACTTTTCCAAAACGTGAGCTTTTGTAAAAAATTTGTAACCTGGAGCAGCGCGATAAGTAAAATATAAGGAAATAAAGTTGACAAAAGTTGACAAAAAATGACAAAGTTTTACGTTCGCGAAAAAAAACGTAAACAAACAGCTATTTGGCGCAATTGTGACCCATTGCTATGATAATAATGCTAAAATGCATGATTTTAATTGATTTACGTATCTATTTCGCGCTTCTTAAAAGAAATATCGATGATATTCAGATGTTGGATCTTTTTTTCGTTCTTGTGCATGTTTTTGGTGCGGCAACAAGAAAAGCTCTTTTTTGCACTTGACAAGCAATTTTGACAAACTTGAAATTTTTTTCAACATTTTGTCACCTCCATGGCAACTTGCTAAATGCCGTTTTATTTTGGCGTTTATGCGTTCGATACTTAAATATTAACGTATGACCGCAAACAAGGTGTTCATGTTTTCGAGATGTATTCACATACAATTTTCGCTTGCTATAACTCGATGTTTGTTTTGATTGCTTGTGTCTGACAGTGCACCTCCATATGATTACAGCAATTTTCCGCAGTAGCATACATTGGGTTACGAGCGGCGACGAGCTGACAGATCGAGAACAATGGAAATTTGTAGCTGTCATTTGTAGCCGCATACATGAATGCAGCGTGTAGGGCCAGCTTCAGATTGCGCATATATTCGTTTTATCAAAACATATGTCATTTCGCGTAGCCAACCCTGAGCTATAAACGTCATTTCCATACAATTTCAGATTGCGCATAAATTTTCAAGATTATATGTCCGAGATATAAAATTTGCTATCCTTTTCTTGCAATGTGTTTCGACAAGTTTCATCTTATTATGACCTATATAGCCTTCTAACTTTGTGAGCAAAAATCTATATGATTGGTCGTGTGGTCAGATACGTGGGTATCAACACCAACGACCATTACTCAAATCTCACTTGCTTCAGTGCGGGTGGTTTCCGTTGGAGTTTAGTATTTAAACAATCGTATCGCCGTTCTAGTTCTAGTGATGCATAACTTCAATGCGAAACCATACAACAGTACAGAGGAAATGATAAAGCTCTCCTCCAAGCGATGAAGCTCTGCTGGTTGGGGTATCCCACCAACAGAGAGCGCCACCAGCTTTTTTGCTATTTTTAGAATGCATGAGTCGTTTGCCGTCTGCTAAACGAAGTCTTTCTATATTCCGTTTAGGTAGAGTGCTTGAGTTGTTTAGAAGCCGTTTAGTGGTCGTTTAGTGGATTTGTGGCACTTGGGTTATGTTTTGATAAAATGAATATATGCGCAATCTGAGACTGCGCATCGTGTATTAATACGGTTAGGAGATTCGGGATTCGGAAAATTCGATGATTCAATCCCTAGAAAGATTGAATCGGATCGGATCCCGTTTGTAGGATTTGAATCCCTGAAAGATTCCATTGCGATTCGATTGGGATTCAGAATGGAATAAGGATTGGGATTGCGATTCGATTGGGATTGGTATTCCATTGGGATTCTGATTGGGATGAGGATTGCGATTCGATTGGGATTGGAATTTGTTTGGGATTCTGATTAGGATAAGGATTGCGATTCGATTGAGATTGGGATTTGTTTGCGATTCGATTGGGATTCGATTGGGATTAGGATTGGGATTCATAAGGGATTGAGATTGGGATTCGATTGGGATTTTGATTGGGATAAGGATTGCGATTCTATTGGGATTCGATTGAGATTGGGGTCCTGATTTCGATTGTAATTCTAATTAAGATTGAGATTCTGAATCGATTGGGATTGGCATTCGCTTGGGATTCCGATTGGGAATCTACTTGGTATTGGGATTGCGATTCGGTTGGGATTAGAATTGCGATTGAGATTGGAATTCTGATTGGGATGAAAATTTGGCCCAAACAGCGATATTTCTAACACTCGCAGTGTTTTCATGCAGCACCCTTGAAATGCTTACTGTAGAGTTGCGTGCAAGTTCAGCAAGAGAGAGAGAGGATCGCATGAGTGGATGAGCGCTGAGCGCACTGGCTCAAAGAGAGAATTGTGAGGGAGAGGAATTGATGAGAGCGTATATAAGCAGGTGCTCAAAGCAAAGAAGGGGCTTTTTAGGAATAAACAGTTGGACAGACAACTATTGAACGCACCGAACTAACGGACAGGATTCTACAATTGGCGCAGCCGATAGTGAAAATTTTGTTAAAATAAAGGAAAGATGGAAGAAAATTGGCCATTGCAACCGTTCAATGAGTCGGTGGATGCTTCGGATTTACGCCGTGAGTGGGAGGAGTGGCACCGAGCATTTGAGCTAATAATAATTCTTAAAAAGATCAATACGCAAGATGAGAAGTTGGCGTACATGCTGGCACGTGGAGGTCGAGGATTGCAGAGAATTTATTTTAATTTGGCTCCGGTATCAGGAGAAGAACAGCCAAGTCCAGCAGTAGTACCCTTTCAGCAACCACAAGTTCCGGAGTACGACAATGCTATTAAACGTTTAAATCATTTCTTTTTGGGAAAGAGAAACGAACGCATCGAGTTGGAGCTTTTTCGTTCTCTAAAACAAGAATATGAAGAATCGTTCAACCAGTTTGTGTTGCGACTAAGGACTCAAACTGCACGATGCGATTTCCACGAACGAATGGTAAAAGAAATAGCACACCAAATAACTGTAGGAGCAAAGGATGAGCGAGTAAGAGATAAGGGGTTAGAAAATACGATGGAATTGGATGAACTCATTAATTATGCAATCAATAGAGAAATTCTGATAGGCCAAAAGATGAAGATGAAGGATAAGGAGCAGGAATCATCAATAACATATGTAAAATCAATGCCAGTAACAGAAAAAAAGGAAATGGCGTGAGTCTAGCTGCTATCGATGCGGTTCGTGGCGACACAGTGGGGATTCAAGTGAGTGTTATGCGCGTAAAGCACGATGTAACTCTTGCGGACGAGTAGGTCATTTTGGTAGAGTTTGTAAGAAAGACGGACGGAACCCGGTCAAAAACAATTATCAATGGAAGAGAGCAAAGAATGAACCAACGGATCGACGAGAACAAAATCAACGAAATGAAGCGAATGAAAAGGACAGCCTTAATGAGGTATTATATCACAATTGAGAGGGCTAGTAGAATCCTGTATGGGTGTTTGTAATGATATCTTATTTCCTTATTAGATTTTTACCACGACGCGACTATTGGACAACGGTATGGTTAAATGCATGTTAGATACGGTTCATGTAGTTTTCCTAATAGGTTGCGGTGGATCAGTAAACACAGTGACAGAACAAGTATGGTTAGAATTACAAAAATCAAAGGCAAAAATTCAAGATATATCTTACAATTGCGATAAGCAAATCACAACGTACGCCAGTAATCAGCCTCTAAAATTAATTTCAAAGTTTACAGCAGTAATATCAATTAATCAGAGTAAACCTACAACTTTCGCTGAATTCATTGTAGTGCAAGGCAGTAATAAGTCGTTGTTAGGTAAAGTGACGGCCGAGGAATTAAAAGTTTGGAAAGTAGGCTTGGAAGTATAAAATATTGAGTAACCGTTTCCGAAATTCCCCGGTATTCAGATTCGATTATCTATTAACAAAGAAGTTCCGCCGAAGAAAATATCCTATGTTCGCATTCCCATTGCACTGGAGAAAAAGGTAGAAAGTAAAATTCAACAGATGTTAGAAACTGATATAATAGAACCAGTTGATGGTCCCCCCGAATGGATATCACCAATGGGGGTGGTACCAAAGGGCAAAGACGATATTAGAATTTGCATAAATATGAAGTATCCAAATCAAGCCATACAACGAGAGCATTTTCCACTTCCAGTTATCGAAACTTCATTGAACAAATTACAAGGATGTCTGATTTTCTCAAAACTTGATATAACTTCGGCGTATCACCACATAGAACTCCATCCAGACTCGAGAGGAATCACCACTTTTATGACAAACAAAGGATTAATGCGTTTCAAACGATTGATGTTTGGAATAAATTGTGCACTAGAGATCTTTCAGCGGATTATGACGCAAATGCTTCTAGGAATAGCTGGTGTAGTAATCTACATAGACGATATAGTCATTGCAGGAAAAGATAAAGTGGAACATGATAGTCGATTAAATCAGGTGCTAGAAATACTAGGAAAGAATAATGCTACACTGAATAAGGATAAATGTTCTATGGAAGTAAAAGAATTGGAAATCCTCGGCTACAATATAAGTGCGTCAGGTATTGGTCCCACAAAAGCTAAAATAGAGGCTATAAAGAACTTTAGGAAACCAATAACAAGAGAAGATACTAGAAGCTTCTTAGGTTTAGTTAATTTTGTTGGGCAGTTTATTCATCACCTTTCAAGTAGATCAGAACCATTACGAAAATTCATTAGAGGAGAAATAGATGTATTTGGAAAAGAGCAAGAAGCAGCGTTTGATGATTTAAGACTGGAATTGTCAAAAAATGTACGTAAACTGGGTTTTTTCAAACCGGAAGAGGACACGGAACTGTATGTTGATGCTTCTCCAACAGGATTAGGTGCCGTGTTGACCCAGAGGAATAAGAAAGGCATGTCTAGGATTATAAGCTTTGCATCAAAAGGCTTGACGAAACCTGAAAAGGTCTATCCACAAACGCAAAGAGAAGCGTTAGCAGTAGTATGGGCTGTTGAAAAATTTTATCCATACTTGTTTGGTACTACATTTACCATCTTTACAGACCATAAAACATTAGAGTATATTTTTGAAGGAAAGCATCAAAGCGGCAAACGAGCTTGTTCTAGAGCGGTAGGCTGGGCTTTAAGACTACAGCCATATAATTTTGTAGTAAAATACATTCCAGGCTCATCTAATATTTCAGATAGTTTATCAAGATTATGCCCTAATTCAGATAAAGATAAATCGTTTGATGAAGCTTCTGAACATTATGTATATACCATTGAGAGCAAGTTTGAGGCAATTACGTTAAACGAAATTAAAGCGGAAACAGATAAAGATGAAACAATGAGAGAGGTTATTATAGCAATTGAAAATCAATCTTGGAAACCACAACTAGCACACTATCAGGCATTTAGTAAAGAACTAGGAATAGTGCAGGGTATTGTAGTTAGGGATGATAGATTAGTTCTACCAGAAAAATTGCGTCAAAAGGCCCTAAAGATAGCTCACATAGGTCACCCTGGCGAAGAAACTATGAAAAGAAAACTTAGGGAAAGGATGTGGTGGCCATATATGGACCGAGAAATCACATGTTTTGTAAAAGCTTGTGCTGGTTGTGCAGCAGTGAGAACTATGGGTCACGCAGAACCAATGATTAGAAAAGAAATGCCAGATCGTCCTGGGCAGGATATTGCAATAGATTTTTTTTTCGGTTAAGGAATATGGAACGTTCCTGGTAGTTGTCGATTACTACAGCAGATTCATAAAAATCATTGAGATGAAAATTACATCAGCAAGTAAGACTATCGAGGCTTTAGAGACAATATGCAAGGATCAATCATATCCAGAATCTATTAGATGTGACAATGGGCCACCTTTTAGTAGTGAAGAATTTAAAAACTATTTTAAACGTAAAGATATAAAAATAATTCACACAATACCGTATTGGCCACAGATGAATGGACTTGCGGAAAGGAATAATAGAGGTATACTTCGTGCTTTGCGAATTGCGAAAGCAGAAAAAAACAGATTGGCGCGAAGCAATTATAAAATATGAAAAGATGTACAACACCACTCCACACTCCATTACGGGAAAAGCTCTGCTTGAGCTACTCACTGGAAGACCAATCAAAGGCCTATTGCCATCGTTAAGAACTACAGAGGTTTGGAATTGGAATTGTGAAGTTAAGGAAAGAGATGCTATAAAGAAAATGAAAGGAAAACATTACGCAGATAGATCAAGGAAATCCAAACAGTCTGGAATTAAAGTAGGAGATAGAGTGCGGGTATGGAATTACCAGCAAGGAAAATCGGAGCCAAATTATGGAATTGAGATATTTAAGGTGTTAAGAAAAGTAGGAAATGATACGGTAGTTGTAAGTAGAGCAGGTGTAAAATATCGCCGGCCCGTGGCTCATTTAAGTAAGGTTTGTGACGAAGAAACGCAACAAAACAATACGATAAGTTCACAACATAAACAGCAACAAAAGGATAAGAAGGAATTTAAACGTCCCACGCGCATTCGAAAAATCCCAAATAGGTATAATGATTAGTTTTTTTCTTCTTTTCTTGCTTTAAGTAATAATAATTAAAATATATTTGTAATGTACATATTTCACTTCCGAGTAGAAAAGGGATGTAGAGTTGCGTGCAAGTTCAGCAAGAGATAGAGGATCGCATGAGTGGATGAGCGCTGAGCGCACTGGCTCAAAGAGAGAATTGTGAGGGAGAGGAATTGATGAGAGCGTATATAAGCAGGTGCTCAAAGCAAAGAAGGGGCTTTTTAGGAATAAACAGTTGGACAGACAACTATTGAACGCACCGAACTAACGGACAGGATTCTACACTTACAAACGGTGTAAGAATGCGATTACGATGCTCTGTACGTCCTGGTTGGTAATGTCATAACCAACAGTGTTATTAAGAACATGATTGTGAATAAGAGGGGAATGACGACGACAAAAAGAGATGACGCTACATTTACTAGGACAGAGCTCTAAGAAGTTTGACGCACACCAGGAAGAGAGGGAGTTAAGAAGGGATTGGAGTGCGCTGCAATCATCCTCTTGCATCACTGGAACAAATACACTACTCCGTGCCACTGAAGCGTTTGGACGTGTTTCTGCGTTGCTCCTGTGTGCTGTCTGTTTTTGGTGTGATTTTTGTTTGAAATCGTTCGTTTTTGAATTTGTGAAGCTGTTCCTGTCGCAAGTTTTGCTGTGTTGCTGTGTTGAAGCATTTTGTTCCTGCATCGTACGAGAATTTCTACGAGAACGCGTACCTGAATTATATTTTCTACGTGATTTGTGTTTCATCGGCGACTGCGGTTCAGTGTTATTGACCCTGCTTCATACACTCAGAGAGTAATTCGCACCAGCTCATCAATCAGTGTCCTCTCCGTTCACTCTCATTGCTCACCTAAGTGATCGACACTCTCTCCCATAATGGACTGTGCAATCTGCTCTACTACTATCAACAAAGATCCGGTTGATTGTATTGGCAATCTTCCTTTTTCGGAGTGCAATTCTGCCTTTCATCCGGAATGCATTAAACTTGCCGCCACTTGTGTTAAGGAGGTGGCACGTAATCGTGGTCTCTGCTGGATGTGCGAGAAAAGCCGTGACTCGAGATCAGATTTTTTCTGATCAATTTCGTGCTTGATGAATACACTGAAAGATGAGTTGAGAAATGCAATACGGAGTGAGCTTGATCAAAGGATATCTCAGCTGGATCCAAATAGAGTGATGCCGCAAGAGCGTGAGAAAATCGCTCCGACTGTGAGTACCATCTCTCTCACCGATAAAACATTCCACACATCCACCGATACTCCTATGTCACCAACACCAACTCCCGTCAAACAGAACTCATTACCACACTCACAATCGCGTATGCTCTCTGATAATGAACACATTAATCCAACACAAGCAATTCTTCACACCGGTACTGCCAATGATCACATCAACACAGACACCATACAATTCATTCCTGCACCTGAGCCAAAAGTTTGGATGTTTGTAACTAGGATTGCACCCACTGTAACTGAGGAGAACATGAAAATGTTCATACTAGGAAGGCTAAAATGCACTGACTGTTCGGTGAAGTGTGTCATACCAAGAGGTCGTGTTACAAGCTCTCTAAAGTATGTGTCCTTTAAGATCGGCATTCCATCGGAGTTTGGCGAGCTCGCTTTCTCTCCTTCAACTTGGCCATGCGGATTTGTTTACCGCCAGTTTGAATTTCACCAACGTACACAGAAACAATTCACACCAACACTCCCGGTATCTTGCTTTCCTGCTTCAAACAATTCAACTGCCAGAAGTTTCTCAAATACTAATTTTATGCATAATGATGTCAACTGCATAAATGTGATCCCACCAACACACACAACACAACATAGTCCATCACCGAGCCATCATCTTAAAAATGCAAACTCACCTGAAACTCACCTGACTCAAAATAATTCCTCCGGTTCAACTTTTTTAAGCCAACATTAAGTCATTCAACTTTACCTATGGAGCCAGTACTAAACACATTCAATATCTTTTATCAAAACGTGAGAGGCTTATGTACTAAAACCTCTGAATGTTTTGCTAATACTGCAATCGCCGACTGGGATGTTATCGTTCTTACGGAAACGTGGCTAGATGACAGCTTTCCATCTGAGCTTTTGTTTGATAACAACCGCTTTAAAGGCCTGGCTACATTGATCGTACTCCGTAGTGTAATTTCGATTTTCACTAGCGCATCTGGCGGCGGCTGGTGGAAGCTTTTTTTGGTCATCAAGGGAATGGTCGTGCCGGATCTCAAATTTAAGTTGTTTTTTCACCGTTTTTTGATTCGAAAATGGCTGAAATACGTGAACAACATATTCATCTATCAATAGCATAGCTTTTCCAGTCCAGTTTAACTAAAAAACATGGAAAAATACCATATTTTCTGGAGCGGCTCCAAATTGTTTGGCAAAATGCTTCGGTCAGCTGCCGCCAGATGCGCTAGTGAAAATCAAAATTACGCTTGCGAGTACGATCAATGTAGCCCGGCATTAATACATTCCGTACGGATCGTTCTGCAGCAAACAGTAACAAATGTAGAGGTGGTGGTGTCCTCGTTGCGATCAATGCAAATTATGCTTCCTCTTTGTGCTCGACAAACACATCTACAATTGAATGCCTTTGGGTTCGAGTAAAAGTTCTTAATGTTTCGTTAATCATCGGATCATTTTATTGGCCTCCTGATCAATCAGCCAACGTGGACACCATAAATGCATTCTGTAATTCATTGCACTTAACGAGAGAGAAATATAAGAATGACTTTTTTATTCTGTTCGGGGACTTCAATCAACCTAATCTTAAGTGGGATATCAACGGCAAATTTTCGACACTGAATCTTATGCTTACCCGACTATCCCCTACCAGTCAAGCTCTACTCGATGAACTAAGCTTTGAAGGTCTTCGCCAACTAAACACTGTTCTAAACCACAACAACAATATGTTAGATCTAGTGTTTGCGAACGACAAAGTTACTGATTACATGAGGCCAATCGAATTATGCATCGAAAGTATTGTTGAACCTGATGGACATCATCCAGCTTTACTTACATACTTCACGCTCCCGCAATGCAGTGTACCGTCATCTCAACCCCCACGTCTAGCAGATTTCAATTTCAGACGAACTAATTTCACTGATCTTGTTTCTGCACTTAACCAAATCAACTGGGTCTGGGATCGCTGATTATGACGACATCAACGACAGTGTGGCTGAATTTTCTTCTCAAATGAATGAACTGTTTTAACAATTCATCCCACGGTTTAATGTTCGTGCTCATCCACTATGGACCAATTCTGCACTACGCTTGGCTAAACGTCGAAGATCACGAGCCCTTAAAAAACTGCATCGACTAAAAAACAGCACTAATCAAAAAAATTTTGCTCGCGCCTCAAAAATATATAAGCAGCTGAACCGAACCGCCTACGCCAACTACGTCAGGAAAATTGAAATCAGTATCAAAAGACATCCACATCATTCTGGAAATTTGCTAAAGATAAGGAATCCTGCGGACGACTTCCTTCCTCGATGCAGTTTGAGGGAAACACCATTACCGGAGATGAAGAGTTTTGCAATGCATTTGCCTCATATTTCTCTTCTGTGTACACCAACAATTCCTCGGTACCGTCTAACTCAACATCGGCTTTATCCTTCATTAATGATGAGGTTAATTTATGCACACCACTAATCAACGATGATGAGGTGGAATCTGCTATTTCGTTGTTGAAGCTTTCCTACGCTCCTGGGCCTGACAATATTCCCAGCGCAATTCTCATTAACTGCAAGGCTGCTCGCATTCCCATACTGACCAAACTATTCAACAAATCCTTGCAATCGAAATGCTTCCCGCGTCTTTGGAAATCATCGTAGATGTTTCCTGTTTATAAAAAATCTGACAAAACAAATGTGTACAATTATAGAGGAATTTCAAAGTTATGTGCGTGCAGTAAACTGTTTGAAAAGATAATGTCTCGTCATATGCTCCAAGCCTTTTCACCATTAATTTCTAATGTTCAACATGGCTTTATGCCGAAACGATCGATTGAGACCAATCTAATATACTTCCTTAACTTTTGCCACTCCTATATTGACAAGGGCTTACAGGTTGACGTCATTTATACTGACTTCTGCGCTGCTTTTGACAAGGTCAACCACTTTCTATTGCTATCTAAATTATCAAAGTATGGTGTTCACACAAATGTTGTTGAGTGGTTAAGAAGTTATTTAACTGATCGTTGCATTAACGTTAAGATAGGAACTAGTTTATCTGCCACATTCCATAATTTATCTGGTGTTCCTCAAGGGAGTATATTAGGACCTTTACTATTTATTATATTTATTAACGATGTCGTGTTTGCTATTCCTCATGTTAAATTGTTATTATATGCTGACGATCTAAAAATGTTCCTACCTGTTAAATATTCTGACGACTGTGAAATGTTACAAGACTCGTTAAACTATTTTTCTGCATGGTGTTTTAATAATGAAATGTTACGTAATTTTAGCAAATGTAGTTGTATAACATTCTCAAAGAAAAAAAATCCTATTATTTATATCTACAAAATCAATGAAGACAGCGTTCCACGTTTTTCTCAGGTTCGGGACTTAGGAGTTATTTTAGACAGTAAGCTTAGTTTATCTAGCCATTATCAAACTATCGTCACTAAAGCTCTTAAACTGTTAGGATTTGTCTTACGTGTCTCAGCCGACTTTAAAAATCCTTTCAGTTTAAAAACATTATACTGTTCTTTAGTCCGTCCCATCCTGGAATATGCCAGTGTAGTTTGGTGTCCCCATCAAATCACATACATAGATAAAATTGAAAAAATTAAGAAAAAAATCACACGTGTCATGTTTCATCGTCTTCCCTGGTCAAACCAAATTCCACGTCCTTCGTATAATGTTCGGTGTTTACTATTTGGCTTAGAGACTTTACAGCATAAGAGAACTACGGCTCAGATAACTTTTATGCATAAACTATTAATTATTAATTAATTAATTATTAATTATTTTATGCATAAACTTAATTGGAGATTTTGATGCACCTGACATTTGAAATTTTATTTGCTTTTCTACTCCCTCTAGAGGTCATAGAAGTAGAGAGCTACTAAGAAGCCCTTTTAGATCGACTGGTTTTGGTGCCAATGATCCACTGCTCAAAATAATTGATGTGTATAATAGGTTAGGGTTATCAGCAGATTTCAATCAATCCGTTAGTCAGCTGCGTCAGCATATTCAAGTTAGTTCTAGGGCCATACTTTAAAATAACTTTGATTCAAATAAATAAATAAATAAATAAATAAATAAAAAATAAATAAATAAATAAATATTTTAATGTCATCTGCATATAGAAGGTGGTTAGGAGATGGGAAAATAAAACTAATGTCATTTATGAATAACAGAAACAAAAGGGGACTTAGTACACTTCCTTGAGGGACACCAGAGGAATTGGAAAACGGTAAAGAAAAGGACGATCCGTAACTTACATGAAGATTTCTGTTAGAGAGGTAAGACCCAATCCAGTGAACTAAAGACGTAGATAAGCCTAATTTAGAGAGCTTCATCAACAATAGTTTATGAGATACTCTATCAAAAGCAGATTTAATATCAGTATACATAGTATCAACTTGGTAACCTGTGTCCAAATACTGGAACAATTTGGATATGAACGACATAAGGCTAGAGGTAGTGGAACGTTTTGGCATAAATCCATGCTGAATAAACGTTATATACTGCTTCGATAAAAACAAAAGCTCAGAATGAACGATGATTTCCAATACCTTGCCACTAGCGGGAATTAGGGAAATACCACGATAGTTGCTTACTTCAGATTTACTGCCTTTTTTAAAAATAGGACGGAGCCAACCAGTTTTCCATAGAGCAGGGAAACATTTATGTTGAAAGGAGAGATTGAAAATGAATGTCATTATGGCAGCAATAGCGTTGGTGCACTTTTTAAGGATGATTGCAGGTATACCATCTGGGCCAGGAGAATAAGAAGGTTTTAAGGACAATATAGCTGTTGCAACATTTTCGACGGTACAATTTAGGGAACGGGAACACAAAACATCGCGAGGTGTAGTAGAAAGTCCACCCTGTAACAAATTCCTCATCATTAATGTAATCAGAGTAGGCGTTGGAGAAGTGACCGGCGAAAAGTGCACATATCTCTTGTCCGGAACATGCTGTTGACGAACCATAAGACATAGTACTGGGCAGACGATGATTGTTAAGAAGGGAAGAGATATAGCTCCAGAACTGTATTGGGTGAAAAGTAAATCGCTATTGCAAGAAAGCTATGTAGGACTTATAACGGGTCCGATTGTAAATGCGATACGCCGTTGCTGCATATTTGAACGGTCGTTTAGTGTGTGGATTACGGAGTGTTCCGACAGGGGCCATCATTAAGCCGAAGAGGTTTGCGATGGATTGATCAGCCCGGTACACCTACAGGATGGATTGCAGATCCTTGCCCAGGAAGGAGGGGATTTTTGCCTTTCCGAAAAGAATAAATAACTTTGCATTTGGTTCACTCCGCTCTTCCTCCCAACGCCAGAATTCAATTCCGTCTGACACGGACAATCTGTAAGCCTTTTGGAAACCCTCTCAGCGGCCCCTTCTGCCTTCATTGATGAGAGGCTTGCTTTAATGCGTGCACTTCTTGTATGTCTGCCTTGCGGAAATTCCAAAAGTCCAAGAAGTATTAAAGGAATTAGCCAAACTTTCATTACCCGAGTGCACTTTGCTCAGTTTTGTGTACGCTAAACATCTTTTGTTCAAGGATGTTATTATTTATATTTAATTTACTTCTCACAACTGCTACAAAAACGTTTGGTCATCATAGCATTTGGAATTTGATTCAGCATGGTCCTCAAGGTGAAAACAATAAGGGACCAAAAGGCGGTCGGATTTGAGAGCGTTTTGATTGTGGATTGAAGCAACTTTGTAGGAATAAAGCCAGGCAGGCAGGACGGGAACAGTTCAATTCCACTAATGGATAACCATTCACCGTTGCACCCGATCGAATTTGATCCCGAAGAGCGCGAGGCAAATTTTTTAACGACTTCATAAAACCAAATCTTGAAACTATGGTGTTCGTCATTATTTTATGAGCTAGTTGTTACACTTGTAGCGACCAGAGTTCCATCTGGTGCATACACCTAGAACCACGACCAAAAATGTTCGACGGGCGAACTAGAGCGAGACAACCAGTGACAGCACGCTTCACCGCCTCGATTATCCGGTGGCTTGCTACACACACTTCTTCTCCGGCAACTCTCGAACGAACACACTAATTTTCGCGTCTCTCCCGAACTCACCGTTCCGCGGCTTAAAAGGAAAAAATAAATCGAATTCTACCAAAACGTAGTTCGCAAAGCGTGTTGCGTATATCTTTAAAAAATTAGGGACCACTTTTGTGGCGCCCCTAAAACTGGTGACCCCGACGTGATCCGCAACCGACGCCGTGAATTCGTACGTGAGTGTGTGTGTGTACTACGCATCGCAAAATTGTACCGCGTTGAACGTGTTAAAACGTGCCACCGGCAGCGGAGATCGACGCAGAGAAGACAACGTGTGTGTGTGTGCCAGCGACCGGGAGTGCTACCAGCGTTAGAGGTAAAAACGCAGCAACGCCGTGTTAGTGCGCCCGTAGCTACACGGAGCGTTCTTGCATTCAGCGAACAATAGAACCACCCGCATACACGCGCGCCGCCTCGAAGCGCGACAAGCGCACACACACCATCATCGGCGCAGCAGAAAAATTCCATCCTTCTTTCGACGGCTGACGCAATCGACGCAATTCTTGGAAGCGGATCGACGACAATCTCCGCTGGTGGTCTCCTTGACGCCGGTCACCGCCTCGCAAGCTGTTTCTACACCTCGTGCTACTGGGAATTTTCCGTTTGTGTGTGCTTCCATCTACGGGTGCGATCAAGAAGGAAGACACCAACGTCGAGTTGCGCATGCAAATTATCCAGCCGTAGCAGTAGTGACACATCGCCGCCATCACGATTTTTTCGCTCGAAGGCGAACCCGCTTGGATCCAGCTGACAAGAAGAACGACGCCGCCATTTGCTGTGCACCATTTCATCGCAAGTGAGGAAACACCATTTTTCTCCACCCGAGAAGGAAGACGACGCACGCTGCTTCTGAAGCGTTTTCATACCGATCGACCGCAACGACGACACCCTGGTTACGTGAACAATTAAGGTAAGATCCACCCTTTTTATTCACTACTAACCCCGACGCGGAAGGATGCAGCGTAGCCCGCAACAAGGTGCAGCGCCGGTCGCCAGCCCTGCAGTTGCCATCAGCCCTGCAGTGGCCGCCAGTCCTGCGGTGGTCGCCACCCCCGCAGCTGGACTCCCCACACCGAGTCCATACTTAATCGATATGACCCCTCTCGCTCGTGACGCCTCTACCGACCTTCCGGAGTTCCAAGTCCTGACCGTGAACGCCATGCGTCTCAAGCCGCCCGAATTGGATACTGCTGACATCCATACGTTCTTCTACGCCTTGGAGAACTGGTTCGACGCCTGGAATATTCCTCCGCATCATCATGTGAGGCGTTTTAACATCCTGAAGACACAGATCCCTACGCGAAATCTTCCCGAGTTGCGTCCCATTCTCGACAGCGTACCAAATACCGACCGCTACGAATCCGCGAAGAAAGCCATCATACAACATTTCGAAGAGTCTCAGCGAAGCCGCCTACACCGTTTGCTATCCGAAATGAGCCTCGGCGACCGTAAGCCTTCTCAACTGCTAGCCGAGATGCGGCGAACAGCAAACGGTGCAATGACCGACTCCATATTGATCGATCTTTGGATCGGTCGGCTGCCGCCCTACGTTCAGTCCGCCGTGATCGCGTCCTCTCAAAACGCCGACGAGAAAGTTAAGGTAGCCGATTCAGTGGTCGACTCTTTCGCCTTGTACAATCGCTCCGGTCCGTACCAAACCATCGCCGAGGTGCGGAATGAGGAGGTCAACCGCCTTTCACGACAGGTAGCCGAGCTGAGTCAACGCTTAGAAACTCTAATGAACCAGAACCAAGCTCGTGAACGCTCACGGGCCCGCTCACGCTCTCGCAATCGCAACACGAAC